>NC_080417.1:16731567-17334067 GCF_029873635.1 Malania oleifera | reverse complement strand
AATTCACTTCATAAGATTATTTTCGCTCCTCAATTTAATTGAAGAAAACTTTGAATGATTCCTCTAGTTTCATGGTTACTTAGACAGTGTAAGAAATGAATCATTATTATACTAATTTTTTTTTTGAAAGGTCTTATTATCTGTCTTATTGTCTTTTGCAGAATATTTTTCTCCACTGGAACTAACAGGCTGCAAGTGTTTTGCATTTTAACGAAGTTATGATATTGTTCATATTTAATTAGTGGCCATATTTTTTTGTAACAAACAAAATACTTATCAAAATGAATGAGGGAATGTAAGTAAGGAAGAGTCTAGCTTACAGGAAAGAACAAGAAAAGAAAATGAGACTACTCAGGCATAAAAGAGTCACTATAACTTTCCCTTGAAAACACTGATGCAACCGGCATATGGAGGATTTTATTTTTATTTTTCATTTTTATTTATGGTATTGTTATTAGGGTAATATCTTCAAGATTCTAGGTTATTTTTGTACAAGAAACTGGTACAACAACAACAAGCATTAAGTCCCACTAGGTGGGGTCGGCTACGTGAATCCTTTTCCGTATATTCGCTCGATCGAGAGCATTTTCGTCTATTAGATTAAGGGCTATTAAATCCAAATTAAATCAAAATACCAATTTTGTACAGTTTATATAAGAAACTGGTATTTTGGTTTAATTAGGTTTTAATTTAGTTTCCTTTCCCTTCAAGCATTGTAAGCTTATAATAGGCCCTTGTGTATTAGGTTTTATGGAGATCGTGATTGAGAATTAAGTTGTTGGATGTCTGGGCTTGCATCAAGTGATATTGGAGCAGACTCTGATCCAACATGGCTATTGGTGTTATTTGACAGGGTTCACAATTTTAACTTAAATTTCCATGGCTGTCAGCTTTTGATAGGGTTGTCTGTGAGTTTTAACTTGTAGGATTCATGATTTTGACTTAAATCACCTTGGATCCGCTGCCATCTCCATCACCACCGCCTTTCAACATTAATCACCATTGTTCCCTTCACCATCTCTCCATTTTTACAACTAAATGCCGCTTTTTTAAAAAAACATTGAATTGCTGCAACCAATTCAAGCCCCCAAAATCAACAAAAGTAAGCTTCCATTGTTGCAACTTTTCCATCATCGTCCTTGACAGAATCACCGGAGTTAAGCTTTGTGGATGTCAATCCACGTTAGTCGTTGACCTTTGTTCTTGGTGCTAATGAGCTGCACCAACACAGCTGAATTTAAGCCCTGAAGGCCCTTGTACATCAAAAGTTGTGTGCCTTGTGTTTCATCTAACACTGCCTTCAATCTCCTCAGCATTGTTTTCAACCTGCTGGAGCAGAAATGGAGCAGCCACTATCAACCATTGAAGAAGCAGCCCTAATTTCATTTAGATACATATAAATATCTAATAAATTCAGCTAGAACCAGTCCAACCAGTCCAACCTGGCAAAACCAAACTTTTTCAGTCCGACCATACTAGAACAAATCGGTTTATTTAGACTGGGTTCAAGCGAAAGAAAAAAAAAAAAGAAACAAAGAAGGAAGATGGTGACAAAGGACCAATTTGATCTTGTCATCACAAAGTGACTGAAATGTTTGAGTGGAAACAATGGGCAGAAAGGCACATCCAGGAACCGAGTGCTAAGATAACTTCTACTGCTACTTTCCAAAATCAAATGATGTCTGAAATTGATCACCTTAAGTCCCACTCACTTTTCTCTCCTTGATCAGACTCAAAAAACAAAAGGGAGTTGTTGAATTCAATGGCAATCCAAATGTTGTTTGCTTCCATAATATTTTGCTTCTTTTGACACAGACTTCTAGCAAGCTGGTTGCTCTGCTTGAGTTCACCGGTGAGGGTCTTTTGGAGGTACACTACATTTTTTTTTGGTAATAAAAGAAGGTATATTAGATAGAGAAAGAGAAGTTACAACAAGAGAGAACAAGAAGTCCATCCTATTAAAAAAAAAAAAAAACAATTAAACAAGGAACGCACTCTTCAATCCTTTTCCTTCATAAGTCCTCGAAACACTTCAAGATAGCTAACTCCCTTTGACCCTTTTTAGCTCTATTTTTACACCCATCAAAACACACTTAGTTTCCCTCAAGATCGCTAAACTTTAAATCCAATATATCCATGAGATCTTGAACTTCTAAATCCTTGCTTGAAATGTCCTCTACCAGTGTTGGTAAAATACTGTCATTGTACTGCAAATCATTAACCAAATTTTCATTTTCAGATATCGAGACCCCCTCCAATCCTTTCAAAGGGGATGGATGTACATATTATAAGTCCCCTAGAATATCATTGTAATCATAAACATATCCATATTATTCCCTAATTTCATCCAATAGTAAACCCCCACGACAATCAAAGTCACTAATACTATCACCTTTGTTATCTGATAAATCACCCATTTCATTACCTCCTTTCCTTTGCTAACCCCATCACTAGAATCGCCTGCCCTCTTAGCATTTATCTCATCCCCAATAATTAACTCTCCTTTTAAATTCCTCTTTAAAATCTTTGGCACTACCTCACTAGAGTGCTTTCTCTTTTCGTTGGACAATTTTTTCATTTCCGTACCCATCTGCGCAATCTTTCGATGAGTATAAGCCTTAAGACCCTTGGATTCCTTTGCTTTAAGGTCTGTGGCATCAGATATATCAGCCCAAAACACCATCACCTTTGTAAACTGTTGTTGCAACATCCTTTTGCCCCTCAAAAAAATCAAAATCTTCAACAACTTTAGCACTTATTGTTTTTTCCTCATTATTTTTTTTGACAAGAGACTTTTTCGAAATCGAGCTATTGGATTCCTGTACTTGCTCTACAATATGATCTATTCCACATGAATCTTGGTGAACTGGAGCGAGATTTTGACCTTTGTTTACAGATGGTTGAAAATCCTTCTTCTCTATATTCTCCACCTATGTATTGGGGCTTGGGTAATGGGGCATTTGGGCTTGCCCATTATGATTGGCCGATCACCCTTTCCTTTAGGATGTGCATTCAAAATAGGGCCTTGAATACAATGGGCTTATTTGATTAATAAGTCCATTTTATATAAAAATGAGGCTTCTTTTTTTGCCATTAACTTGCCAAGGTCAAACACAAAAACTAATTTGCCTAGCCTGAACTTTTTATCCTCCTCTTCCCTTATTGTAACCCTAGCCGTATCAACTGGAGCTGCACCATCATCTGAAACCCTAGCCGCCATTGTAGTTTTAGCAAGCCCGACGCCTTGAGCAATATAGAAGTGCATATTTGACTTGAGATCTTTCAGTGTCTGCTCCATTGCAATCTTTGGCATGAGCTTAGCCCCACATCAAATGCACAGCTCATCTATCCCATTTGTAGAAACTTGCTTTCACATCCTTCTCCTTCACCTGCCTTACCTTTCAACACCACTTGACTCCATGATCTAGGCACAGAAGGGCTCGCCACACCTGTGCCTTGCGATTGAAACCCAAACTCTTTGGCAGCTAGTTTGCGAAACTTGCTCGCAAAGCTGCACCAGCTAACTTTTTTTGTACCACTAGGAATAAACACAGAGGAAATATTACCATTTAATCCCAACCCTAACCCCAAAATCTTCGCTACCCTAGTCCACTTATTCAACATCCAATACAACATATTCCCCATTCGGACCATTCGAGAATCCTTAACCAACCAAATGAAATCTGGAAGACCATTGGCAAACCAGAGAATTGCCAATTTCAGAAGTTCAATCCATCTAGTAAAAGAGAGATTTTTCTTGAGAATGAACAGAAATTGAATTTCTCTGACCTTCTCCAATCTCAAATCAAAGGTCTCCCTTTCAATTTGAATTGTGCACTTTGATGTCTCCTGCGACATTTGAAGCTATAGGGAGATTTATGAGAGAGTGAGGAATTCGTTTTGCACGAGAGAGGAAAGATATAATGAGAATTTTCTGAGCTACTCTATTGATTCAACCAAATTGAAAATATCTTTATTTAATGTGGCGTCTCCCTATATCAAACGGTTGGTATGGCTGTTTTGTGTCTCAAGGGCCTCGCGTGTACTTGGTGGCATAGTTTTGTTTTTATACATCAACGTCAACTTCGGAGGCAAGCTCCAATTACCTAGTGGAACTTTATGCAGCATATGTTGAAAGAAAAGTTTATTTTGTCAATCATGAGAGAGAGAGATCTACTTCATGTTGTGTGCCTTGACTGAACAAGATGAAGATATTAATGTAATATCATGCACACTTGAGTTTAACGAATTAATCACCTGATGTTCTTTTGATGAAGATGAACAAAAATGTATCATTCAGTACCTTGGGGGACTTTGTCATGGTCTACGCATTGAGGTGGAATCCTATTGCTTTTATTCTATGGATCAAGGAGCTGCCTTTGCTTGGGATGGTGAGAAAAAGAACAAGAAAAAGAACAAGTATTGGAGGGATATTTGTAAGAAGATGTCTTTTCTACAATGAGCATCCCTTTGTTCCCACTAAGCCGCCTTATTTGTTTAAGAGGGTTCTTATCGTGAGCAAGGTCTTAAATTTCGATTTCAACTCAAATTTCAGGAAATTTTGATGAAAATTTCGATTTGAAAAAATAATGGAAATAAGTAGTAAAGCATGGAATTCTTTTATAAAGCTTTATAAATGATTAATAGACATAACAACGTAAGTTTTAGGACTAATATATTACAAGTAAATACATCTATGCTTTCTATGAGGTGGAGAAGTTGTAATATAATATGTGCATCAAACATATTTGTAAGATAGTGTCCATTAAACATAGTTAGTGAATCAGTTAATACAAATGAAATTCATAAATCATTTAAATATTATTTATTATACAAATAATGATAATTTATACATGAATGGTTGAATAAAATGTTGTTGTAAGCTTACTTTTTCATAAATTTCAAAAGCACTTGTAAATTGTAATAATCTTTTGTTTTGATAAAAATAAATAAAATAAATTAAGAGAGAATTTCTCCACTCCTAAATCTCTCATTTTCATTCCGGGGAAATTTCATTGCATAGTTCAAATTTCGACAAGTTTCGCTAAAATTTCGAGATTTCAACAAATTTCATATGATTCGTTGAAATTTCGACATAAATTATGCAAGACGGAAATTGACTGCCATTTCAATTTCGAGGGTGATGGAAACCGGAAATTTCAACAATTTTGTGGAAATTTAAGACCATGATCTTGAGATTCCTTTATATATATATAGGAAAGAGAGGTTGATGAGCTTACCACATTATTTTCTATATTGGACCACTTCAATCGCTCCAAGGAGGATGGGAGAGCGTAGGAGGGTGATTCTTAGGGGCTGTTAACTTCAAAATCTTTTGTCTCACATTTTTCAAAAAACCCCTTCTCCCAACCTTTTTCCCTTGAAGCCGCATCATTTGGAAGGCCAAGGTTTGTTGGAAGATTTTGACCTTTGTCTTGTCTCTGATTCTTGGATCAACACGCATGATTTGCTTCAGATAAGAAGGCTGTACAAGTCTCTCAGTCCTGACATGTGTCATGTTCCATGAGCTGAATGAAGTGAATGTTCACCTATTTGTCCATTGTATGACATACAATGCCCTCTTCTCTTATTTTGGCAAAGGCTGGGTGGTGCTACAAAGTGGGGGTGATCTCTTGCTTTTAAGTTATAGGGGTTTTGGCTCAAGTAGAGATGACATCGTTTGTGGAGGGGTATTGGATTTGCTATTTCTGGAATCTTTGGATCAAGAGAAGTGTGAGAATATTTAACACAAGCACATATTGTCCCCATTTCTTATGGGATAAAGTGGTGTTCTTGGCTTCTTTTTGGTTCCACTCTTTGGGCTTTTTAAGGGCTTATCATCATTTGTCCTTCAATGGGATTGGAAGGCAGCTCTGCTCGTTATCTTTCAGTTTGTAGTTTTATCCTTTCTTCTTGAGGACATCTTTTGGGGTGGGAAAGAGGGGGGAGTGCCCTAGAGGAGCATGGAAGCGGTCATTGAGTTTGCAGCAAAGGAAGGACGTTAGTAATTTTCTTAATTGAACTAATCTATGTTATTTTTCACAAAAAATATTCTAATCTTGTTCATCTTATGTTCTAGAGTAATGGCTAACTGCTTACTTCATTCATGCTCTCATTGAGTACTCTTGTGTCCTGTGGGCCATCTATTAGGTAACACTGGCTGTGATTGCTTTCTTGATTTTATCTGTTTAACACTTTTGAATGGTCTAGCTTATGTAGTTTTGAGTTCTGTCAATCATCAATTTCCCTGTGTACGCATCTTGACCTTCTGACATTATGAAATGTCATAGGTGGCACTGATTATTGGTCGGCCTGTCTTTAAGGGAAATTTCATCCACTAGTTTTTTTCCCTTTTTATCCTCCCTTCTGTTTTTTCTCCCTTAAAATTTTTTCCTCTTTTTTTGTTTTTTCCGTTTTGTTTTTTTCCCTTTTTATCTAGCATTTTTGTTGTTTTTTGCCAGCCAATTAAAATGCAGATGTCTGCCTGACAAATTTTGACATTTGGCCCTTGAAGTCTATCCTAATTAAAGTACAGGTTTTGTCGTCTTTTTTGTTTTTTTCCCTCATCTTTTCTCTGCAGGGTTTCTGTCATTCTTGTGCTAAATCTATGTTCATTACACTTCCTTGAATGCATTTTATTCAAAATGATGCTAATTTTATGCTTTCATTTGCAGAACTCACCATTTTTTTTGGTTAATAGGAAGTTAAGGGAAAATTTTGTGCAAGGAGTATGGAGATTGTTTCTACTGATTATTATTTTATTGTTCGTGAAGGAAATCAGTGTCATCGTTTTTTGCTGCCTATGATGCTCTTTGTGAAGAAGGAACAGCAACTCCTGTCTGTAAGGCTCTGGATGAAGTTGCAGATGTATCTGTACCAGGTAGAGTTTTTAAATGCAGTGTACCTCAATTTTACTTTGCTTTATTTCTTCTAAAATCTGGTTTGGTATTGCTTCTGCAATCATGAAAAATAAAAGAGGGCCCAGAACATGATTGATGGAATTGATTTATTTACTCAGTTTACCCTTCTCTCTTGATAAGAAGGAAAAAAATCCAATCCATGAAAATTTCGGAAAGGAATTTTTATAACCAGCATATTCCCCTCATGATGGCCATGCAAATGTTGTTTCAACACTGCTGTATTACTGATACCACTAGCCACCAGCATCTCTGCCTGCTAAATCAGAACTGGATATACCTTCCACCGTTCTACCATTAAGAGCTATGTTAACAACCTGAACCCTGATGTCCTACTTTGCCAACTGCGTTTAGGCCAGTTTTTGTTTCTGAGAACAGCATTCTACTATTGTTCACAAAAAACTTTTCCGTCTCTAGAAAGTTCCATAAGCTCTCCATGCGACTGTTCTTGGGGAAAAAATAATTTGAGGAACAAGAAGCACAAATGGAGCTGAATGGGGTTTGTTTGTGCTACTCAGCCTAGAGCCTTGAGCATTGCAAAAGGACGTGCTGTAGGAGTAACCCATTACCTTCTGGGTGAACTATCACAACAAAGGCATTCTCTTGAGCAAGAATTATTGCATTAGGAAACTGGCTAGTTGCATTTGGCATTTTTGGCTCTATGGCAGCAACAAATAAGGGTGCATGTGACTCCATTTGATAGCTGACCTGGAACCCAAACAATCGTCATTATTTATCTGAAAAATAGAACCAGAACTGAACAAACCAAAGAACTTAGCCAAACCAACTAAAACTAAGTCATTAAAAAAAAAAAAATGGCCGTTGGAGCTAAATCCACAAAAAAGCAGGGGAAGGGGTTTCAGTGTGTCCTTATCTCTCTGAGAACCTTCTTCGAGCAAAATAAATGCATAGTGGGGTTTTCCTTGACAAAGTTTCATGATAAAATGATATCAAAATGAATGTTAAATAGTTCACTGTCCAAATGGACTATACTAACTAATTTGTCTTCAAGATAATTAAAATGAATAAAAGAATTGTGAAATTTATGAGGTTGAAATTTTTGGGGCGTTTTGTGTTTTTTTTTGGTAGGAGGAAAATTTGAGGCTTTGTTAAGAGTAAGAGCGAGAAGGGTGTTGTGCTAGTATGTCTGCATTGTCATTTTTTGGATTTTGTGGATGGAAAGGAATCATATATTATTTAAAGATAAAGTTATGCCATCATTTACCTAACAAAAATGAAAAAGAAGTTACACCTGCATTCTTGTTGGGGGATAGTGTGGATTTTCTTACTTCTTGGGCTTTAACCTCAGGCTGTTCTAGGTTTTCTTCGAACTGACGTGCAAAGAGATTGGAGGACAGTTCTGTTGTAATTTTTTTTTTGTTGCTAGAGGATATTGAGAACAATGGTTTCTTTTTCTTTCTCAATGAATTTCTTCTTCTAAGAAGTTATTTTCCTATCAGAACTGAATCTTTACATCAGTATGTTTTGAAGTTAAACAAAGTGAGGATAATATGAAACAACTTCTTACTCAATGACAGACATATTTGTGGGGGGATCCTTAGATAAGGAGGAAGAAGGGGGTTGTTTCAAAGTTTGATTTTTTTTGTGAGGGCATTTGATAAGTTTCAGTTGGGGTTTTTTAGATAAGATCTTGCATAAGAATGTTTTTAGTGAATGTTGGAGGGAAGTGACTTGGAAGTTGTTTTTCTTCCCTTCTTATTTAGTTACCCCCCAAAGGATGATTGGAGGGTTTTAAGAATGATATTCAACTTGATTTGCAAAGTTTTTAGGTTGTTTCAGGTCTTGAGGATTAATTTATGTGAGTCTAGCTTTGGGTTTGAATATGCAGAGAGTGTCTCATCATGCCTCTTTGATGTGTTGCAATGTTCAAGAATGATGTTCGACTTGTTTAGATCTCCTTTTGGGTGGTAACCATCGTCCTATATCTTCTTGGATTTGGGTGTGGAGAGTATTGCTAAGAGGTTAGATGCTTGAAAGCAGGCGTATTTTTCCATAGATGTTGTACTGTTCATGCTTCAGCTTATTTGTGTAGCATTCCCCTTTAATTTGTTTTTTTTTTTTAGTTTAGCATTCATAGTAATGCTGTTGATAGGGTTGAGAAGTTTGTGAGAGACTTTCCTTGGGGGTGAGGTGGGTGATGTTAGGAAAATCACCTTATGCCAAAGGGACTCAGTTTCCCTAAAACACCATGATCTCTTCCCCGCCAACCAACCCCCTCCAATCCTACCAACAAAAATAGAAGACCCTACAAAGGAAACGTTTTTAGACACTAAACTCCTTGACCCCAAGCTTCCTATACATGAATGCAAGGTATGGGCTCCATTGAAATAGGATGTCCTTTTTTTGTTTTTGATTTTTATCCTTTTATTTTTTTGGTGGGGGCGGGGGGAGTAGGGAACATCACTCATGCTAGTCTGGAAAATTTTGACTTATCCTAATTTTATTCCTTTGACTCGGTATGGATGGTTCTAAAATCAGGTTTTGCAAGGATTTATGGAAAGAGGTTGTTCCTATTTTTCATGCTTTTCCTTGTTTGTACTTCCATTATACTACCCAATTATCCATGAATCCTGATGCTCCAATTTCCAAGTTTTATCGTTGGGACGGCTTTTTTTTTTTTTTTATTGGGTCTCCAGTTCCTTTTCCATCTTAACTATATAGAGGCGGCCAAATTTTGCTCTTTTGAGTGCTACTTTTGATGATTCTTGAGTTTACTCTCCTAAATATTTTTATGTTTCCATTAGAAAAATTTTATCTAGAAAGCAAAGCTTCCTTTCGAAGTAAGGCTTCTGTTTTGTGCATGGCTTTTCCAATGTGATGCAGGGGCAACATCAAGGTTCTGCAGCTGTGGGAGAGATTAGAAGAAATAGAAGAGAAGAAGGAAGGGGAAGGGAGGAGAGAGGAGACAAAAGGGGGAAACTCACATTCACTTCAATTCAAATTCAACAACTGCTGCCATCAACATGGCTTTCACAAACTATTTTCAAGAAAACTTTAAACACACAAAATTACACACATACTTTAAAACAATATGAATTACAAACAAACCCCAACATTACAAAAATATTACAAACAACCCCCAAATACACATAATCCTTTACTAATTAATGCTAAACACATTACAAACTACTAACTAAACCCAAAAATTCCTTGAAACAACTCTTTTTAATTATTCTGCAGCAAGGATCTTCTCAAGGTCTTGCTTCTTGTTGTACATCAACTCTCCCCTAGTTAAAGAAAATTTGGCCTCAAATTTTCTAATATAGGAGGATCAGAAGGAAGAAGCAAACTTGGACTCTTTGAAAGCCATTGTTTGAGTGATACAAGAACTAGCATGATTCTTTGGCAGCATCATACACTTGATCTGAGGGTTAGCATCAATAAGCACATCAGGAATGACAAGCTCAACCATAGGAAGGTTTGGAAGACTTTGGATGTCTTCAAACACATTCATTGCCTTGCTTGTAGTGTCTTGATTCCTTGTATTGGTTGATTGGTAGTGTGCTTCAAGATGATCTTCTTACCATTATGGTGGAAGATATGTGTTCTCATGTCCTTGAGCCACACCCAAATCATCCGACCAAGGAGAACCAAAGAGACATGGCCAATATTCATGGATATGATATAACACAAAAAGGCATTATCAAAGTAAACACCCATTTGAATAGGTACCAAACACCTTTCATAAACATGCAAGGAAGTTTTATCAATCCAAGTAATCTCATAAGGCTCTAGGTGAGGTTTTGGATGAAGTTGCATATGAGGACTGCATTTATAGAAACCATATTCGTAGGTCAATGTCCATCAATGATGATTTTGCAAACATTTCCTCCACACTTGGGAAATGCGTGGAGAAGCTTGAAATTGTGCCCAAAATGGCATTCCTTTGTCCAATTATTTGTAGCCATATTGCTGGATTTATACATTTGTTCTTATATACACTGCAACTGTATATCACCAAAAGTTCTTAACAAACTTGCCCACAATTCTCAAACTAATCATTCAAAAACCATAAACTTGACTCCCAATTTTCAAGAAATATCTTCAATTCACCTTAGATCTTGAGTGTTTTGCTGAAACGAAACAAATTCACTTACAAAACTCTCAATTGCAGCAATAAAATATGATTTTTGATTCCAGCAATGACAATTTCTAGGTTTTCATGCCAAATTATCGCACTTGTTTGCAATATAGAGTCTGTGATCAAAATATCATGCTACAGATCAAATTATCATGGAGAAACTCAAAATATCGTGGCTGCAGACAATTTTTCGTAAGACAGGAAATTGTAGAAGATTCTGGGAGTCCAGCCATGAAACTTCAGGCGGGTGCAGATCAGCGGGTGGGGAGCAAAGTGGTGGAGGTCGTGCGATGAGAAAAACACAGGACGCTAGGGATTCTTGAAGGCCAATGGCTGGAGTATGTTTGGCTTGCACATGGGGTTACACTAGTGGTCTGATGGTGATGCAATTTTGAGGGATGGGTTTTGGAGGTTTCTGTTTGCAATGGATGGGTATTGTTGCAGGATGGTTGCTGGAAAGTGGTGTTCGGAGAATTGGGGACACAACTGGAATTTTTGAAATTGTTCAGAACTGCTTTTCAGTATTTCTTTTTGTTATTTATTTATTTTTTTAAATACTGAAATTTTAGAACAGAGATGATGAGATGAGAGACTAAGGAGAAGGAGAGTGATTAATGGAGAGAAAGAACGATGAAAATGAAGAGGAAGAAGAAAAGAAGAAGAGAAACAAAGAAGGAAGAAGGCAGAAGGCTGCTGAGCAGCAGAGGATTAGGGACAGAACAGGAGATCAGAACAGAGAAAAGAAAGAAGAAGAAGAGAAGAAATCAGAAATAGAGAGAAAATTGAGAGAATTAAGAGAGAAAATTAGAAGAAAAGAATAAGAGAGGGAGAGAAGAACATGGGAGAAGAGAAGGGAGAAGAGAAGAGAGAAGGGGAAGACGGGGGGATTGAAATGGAAGAATGGAGATCGAAGTTGGGCTCTGATACCAAATGATGCAGGGGCAGCGTCAAGGTTCTGCAGCCATGGGGGGGATTAGAAGAAATAGAAGAGAGGAAGGAATGGGAAGGGAGGAGAGAGGAGATACAAGGGGAAACTCAGGTTCACTTTAATTCAAATTCAACAACAACTGCCTACAACATTGCTTTCTCACACTGTTTATAAGAAAGCCTAAACGCATAAATTTACACACATACCCCTAAAATTATATGAATTACCATTAAACCCAAACATTATGCAAATATTACAAACAATCCCCAAGCACACATAATCCTATACTAATTAATACTAAACACATAATAAACTACTAACTAAACTCAACAATTCCTTCAAACAACTTTTCTTAATTATTCTGCGGCAAGGATCTTTCCAAGGTCTTGCTTCTTGTCCTACATCACAACGATCCTCCCAATATTGGGGATTTAATAAGTCCCTATTGCCAAAATTTGTGATTGTGCAAGCAGATAAGCGAGTCTGATGTCAAAATTTTTTGCACTGTATTTTTGCTTTGCAGTTGTGAAATTCTCTTTTTGGCATTGGAAAGGAGAGTTGGGTGTGCAGCTATTTGGAGGAGTTATTTCTCTGAGATATCCAGAGATTGTGATGAGGAAAGGACTGTAGAATCTTGTAGGAATGTACCTTTTTTTACAGTTGTGCATTTGGTTGGAAAGGAATGCAAGGATCTTTTAGGATACTTTTACGCGCTTTAGGATATAGTTGTATTCTTTGCCTTGCTTTGGTCTTCAGCAGCAGCGGGTGCTTTTGTGAGAAGTTCCTTTGACTCATAGTTGATGCAGCTCAAAGTCTGTTACTGCCAAGTGTTTCGACTGGATTTATAATCAGCAAGGACAGATCCTTAGAGAAGATTAAGGGTAATTGTCAATGAAGCAACATTGTGAAAGAAGGGAGGGATGTAGTTGTGCTCAATATGTGGCAGTTATGGAACTTTCCAAGAAGAAGGTACTTTGGCAGATGCGCAAGATTGTTAATTAGGGTTTTCTTAGTGAGGCATGGATTGTAAGGTTGGTGGAGCAGTGGAGCTAGTGTGGTTTGGTTTGGGCTGGGTGTTTCAAGCTGTCATGGATTTGGGTGATCTATTAGATAAATTGAGGTGGGGCCCGAATCAACAAGGATGTTTAATGGGGATGGTGTATCCAAAATCAGGTCCAAACTGTTGGTCAGTGTAATAGTCGAGCCAAGAAGCCTAGTGATGGAAGTGAGGTGCAAGCTTCTTATTGCTCCAGTGGCCTGAATTTATGAAATGTCAAAAAGGGGTCAGATTTTGGAAGATCTTGAGAAGTGGACTTGCTAGGCCTGGAACTCAAATGGACCATTTGAACAGAAATCAGTTGAGTTCAAAATGCTGTTTCAAGTAAACATACACAGATCAAAGCAACAGGGGTCTGGTCGGTGATTCTGAGATTGCCAGGGGGGAGGTTGGTGTTGCTGATGTGCAGGGAAGGTTAAATCAGAACACTACCAGGGTGGGAAATAATACACAAGTAAAAAAATTGTTAATGGAGTAATTTCAGATGTTGAAGTTGTACTTAACTATACCAGACCCATAAGGTGGAAAATAATAGTGCTGGAAGACCATTGAGGGGTGGAGATGCGCAAGGTTTAAGAGAAAAAATGGCTAAATCAGGAGGTGCTTATGAATGAGTGTGAAGCTGTGAGTGGTTTTTATTGTGAGGCTGCTGTTGATGGACATTTTGTTGGGAATAAAACGAACAAATTCCCGAAACCTGTGAGAAACAAATAGAGAAAGAATAACGCCAAAGAAAAATTCAATCACACGCACAAGACAATATTTACGTGGTTCGGCAATTTTGCCTACGTCCACGGAGTTGCAAGGATTTCAATATTATCAGAAAGAAAGCACAGAGAGTGCGGCAATACAATTCTCTCGCTCTCGCTCTCTCGCGGATGTAACCACACACACGACCCTAATCACCTGAAAGCATCCCTTTTATATGTTGCGCCTAGGGTTCCGTTCCGAATGGGCTCCAAAAAATTTTCCTCGGGGGCAACCCCCACGAGTACGGCTTAGGATAGAAATCTCTAATTAAATAGGGGTCGGGTCGTTATTCAAATTAAAACACAACTAGGCTCCACAAAAGCCCAACAAATCTCCCACTTGGAGACTAGTTCAATCACCAATATCAACTGCAATCCTCCTGAAAAACAATCCCTCATCCTTGCAACTCAACCTCCTCTCCTTAAGCTAGAAGACCAACTGAAGCTGCACACAGCTTCGGTTTCTCAATAGTAACACCCTTAGTCAACATGTCTGCTGGGTTCTTAGATCCACTATCTTTTCAAGTATTACCAACTTATCTTCAATAAGGTAACGGATAAAGTGGTATTTTGTTTGTATGTGTTTCGACTTTGAATGAAAAGCCGAATTTTTGGCAAGAAAAATTGCACTCTGACTGTCACTGTGTAGAATGCCCATCTTCTGCTTCTTACCCAATTCTTCTAAGAAACTATGTAGCGAAATCATCTCCTTTCCAGCCTCATGGCCCAAGCCTTCGCTCCATGGACTAAGCCTTAGGATAGAAATCTCTAATTAAATAGGGGTCGGGTCGTCATCCAAATTAAAACACAACCTAGGCTCCACAAAAGCCCAACACATTTATTACTGGATGAGGAAGAAGTGAGGAGAAAGAAGGGAGAAGATGATGCGGGAGAGGGCTGCATGAGGGGGAGAGAGAAAGAAGTATGAATTCGAAATGATAACTTTTTCAAGCATGCAACTGCTAAAGTATTTAAACCCCACAATTAACTAAAATGCATATTTACAAAATAATCCCAACATTATTAAAAATTACACAACAAAAACAAAAGGTCTAATTCATGCTTACTGCCCTAAGTCTATGCCGAAAACAAGTATGCCAAATAGGCAGCCTAAGTGATGAAGGCAACCCTTTGTCATACTTTCTTGGCTGAAAGGAATGTGGCTTCGGAGAGTGCAACCACAGGTATGACTCTTAACAACTCAGGGGCACTCTCACAAACAACATCCTTAATAAGCCATGTAGCACCCAAAGTGGGGCGATCTCTCCATTGAACAGAATATTGTTGAAAATCACTTTGAGGAGCCACAAACTTGTAATTCTGAAAAGACTCTACGAGGTCATCTGGCTGAGAAATGGAAGGATCTTAAGGAACTGCTGACCCTACATAAACAATAGATGACAAAGCAGGAGGCTCAAAGTTGCCTTGGTAAGGTGTCAAAAACTCCACATCGAAAACAGGGCCAGTGGCATATGATCAGGAAAATCAAGCACATGTGCATTAGGTCCAAGTTTCTTAAGCTAGGACAGAAGGCTAGTGGTGGTGTGGGCTTGGGACTTTTAAAGGAATTTCAGGGTAGCATTCATGTCTAATGCGATCCGTACAATCTTGTCTCTAGAACCCCAGAAGCTTCTGAGGAGGAAAGAGTCTACTCCCTTCTATCTGGTCTCCTGGAGACGGCTGACCTTATTTATTGACTCCTCGGTCTTACTCTGGTCCCCTAGCCCTCTAACATTCTAGGAAATAAGCTTCATTTCACGCTATGAAGGACCCCAGAGGGCTCACCTCCCTTATTGTATTTAACTAAAATGCTAGTCTTTACATCTTCGTTCAATTTCTTTGCCCTTTTCCTATCCTCGGACTCCCCTTTCCTCGACCTAACTCTCACCACTAGAGTTCACCAGATTGAGATCTAGCTCATCTGGGAGATCATGAGCTGCCTGGTTGTCACTGTCATCATCTCAAAAATCCATAATTTTGAAGGATTTCTTCAATTGACCCCCTATGGCACAAAGGTGACTTAAAGTTTTGAGACGCCAGAAAAACAGGGGAATTGACATCAAAGTGGCATTATTTACTTGAGAGGCCTTTTAAATGTCATTTCCTAACTCCATTGACACCAAAATTGGGAAGGAATTGGTCATGAGGGAATTGTCAGTCTAAGGCTGGTCAGTAAATTGCTCATTCAAGTTATTAAGGCTAGGATTTTCTTGGTTTTGGACCTCATCACCACACTTCTCAGGATAGCATTGTCGAATCCTTGTCAGATTCCAAAGCCCTTGCTAGAGCTCTCTCCTCATCTGTTCCCATTTCTACCTCTGATATTTCACCTTTCATGCATAAATGTTCAATTAGGAGTCCTTCAGTTTCGGAAGAGTGAGGACTAAGAGTCAGCATCATCCTCTTCTAAGCTTTCTTCAGACTCTTCTCCCTCCAATTCAGCTATCTGCTTCCCCTTGTTTAGTGGATAAAAATCTGCAGCTCCCAAGTGAAGTTTTATCTTCCTATAAGACTCTGTATGATCTCTTCGTGGGCTCTAAAGGTAGCACCCTAAGGGATTGTGCTTTGGCAGCTGCCTCACAAGCACCTCTTGTGACTCTTTTGACCTTCGTTCTAGGCCTATTTCATGTGCTTTCAACTAAGCCTGTCTTTCAGATTGCATTGGGCCTTCCCAGCTTTGGGCCTCGTGTCACGCCCCGAACCCCAAAATGGGACCCAGGGGTGAAAATGTAACCTAACCTGTCCCTGTATCATACAAATCATCACAGATACAGTATAAAGGATGAGGGTCCGACCCCGGGGGGTTCCTAGGCACCCTAAACGCATCCAAACACAATCATATACACAACGGAAAAACCATACATACATATGCAGTACCATACCAAATTCTATACAAGAGTAGACACAATGCTCTATCAAAACGTACAAACGGGTGCCCAACACATCCCAAAATGGCAACCCACCAAAATTACTGTCCTAGCACTTACCTAGCGCTAAACGCGGTACATCGGCCACTACGCTCCCTTCACCAGGACGCTAGTTCCGGTTATCCGAAGGACCTGTAAAAATGTACGTACAGTAGGGGTGAGACACCTCTCAGTAAGGAAGAACACAAGTTATATCCGTGTGTGGCATTTGAGTGTTATCATGATACAACATACATGCAGTTAAATGCATTCCAGTACTAATTTCCACAGTGCACACACGCACCCATACACATACACATGATCAGTAATCTCGGTGTCGTCACACCCTTTGGCCTGAAGTCGGTCCGCGACAATCCGGCGTTGGCCCGTAGCCCAACTCGCCAAGCACGGCGCCGCCGGCACATGGCTAGTCCCAGACTCCTATGGCATTGTACCGGCGCATAACTGGTGGATCCACCTGATCTACAGGAATAGGCTCACGCCCTCGGATATAGAGCCGGACACTCTTGCCTACATGGCAAGCGATAAACACACGCCCTCGGATATAGAGCCGGACACTTTTGCCCACATGGTAGGCGATAAAACATGCCCTCGGATATAGAGCCGGACACTCAGTACCTGGAACAATTTCGGAACCGCGTTCCTACTAGCATTTCAAAATATCACATGCACATGCATGCTCATATAACCAAACAAACTACACCCATTTGGTAATCTAAATCATGATTTTTCAAACAAATACAGTTTAAACAAGTCAAGGCACGGCCATCCCAATATCATAGTATAAATCAACATATACCCACGGTTTTCAACAAAACCCGGGATGCAGCCCGTCACCCCCTTTTCCCAGAACTGTAATAATAAAAAACCCATGGTTTTCCCCGTTAGATCCCCCAAATGAGTAGCCAAAACACACACAGGACCGTGAACCACAGTTCTACTGAGTCTGATTTCAAAAATAACCAATATAAACATAATTCCCCTTACCTTTTCCCCGAATAACAAATCCCGAACTCCAAGGCCCCTAAATAGCGAACCGAGTTCCAAAACCTACAAATCACAGTACATAATATACTCACAAAACAGTTCCCTACAAAACTACCGGATCAGAAATGAATATCGAGCCTTACCTCGATTTTTCGCCAAAACCCGAAAATCTCTGAAACGGGATTCTAATCCGTAGAACTTGTAGAGAATCCTTCCACGATCGTCGTGGTAACTTCCGATTCTTGATTCCAGCAACGATCGGCGAAGAAATCTAGAGAGAGAGAGAGTAGGGAGAGGTTTAGAGAGAGTGAGAGAGAGATAATTGAAGTTACTTAGTGAGGAAGTAAAGGAAATTCCTATTTATAGCCCTTTGACCTGACCCAATTCGTCGACGAAATGGCACACTCGTTGACGAATCTTTCATTGCCTTTGTCAACGAATCGGTGGCCTCGTCGACGAGTCTGGGATCTCTGGTTTTTCTGAGACTCCTCGGCTTCTCCTCGTCGACGAATCTCTGAATTTCGTTGACGAGAAGAACAAAGGCTTCGTTGACGAAATATGCCAAATTCCCATTTTGCCCCTCTCTTATTTATTTAAATCCAGTTATCACGGTTTAGGTTCTTACACCTGGAGCTAGCTGGAATTAGTTTAGTTAGGCCCATACTAGAGCCTGAGGTTGAATTCAAAGTAGATTTAAAATTTTTTTTTCTAAACACAGAATCCATTCTCTCCTTATGAATCCCCTCATGAAGGCCTACGTCTAATTTTCCATTTTTGGGGTTCTTCCTTTCTTGTCCATACTTGCTGGTGGTCCTCTATTGTTGGTGTAACGTAGGCGGGATTTTTAAGAAATTCTAGCTGATTCTTGGACTTAAGGTCTTTGCCCACGTTTTTGTGATGCAGTCAAGGCAATGCAGCTCTTGATGGTTCTTTACTTTGTTACTTCCTCTTTTCAGTTATTTCAAAGCTTCCCTAATCTTCTTCCAACCTGATGCCTTATTGCCATCTGGTACACAGACGCATTGCATTGCCTCCTTGTGTGGTATGTGGTATCTTTCTCCATAGAAATGAATTGTCCAAAAGCATTAGCTCTCAGTCAAAGCATAACGATGTCGTTGGGTGCCCTGAACATCTTCACCCATGGCTTCGAGGTTTTTGAGTGCAGGAAAAGTTGTAATTCTGTTTTTTCAGCCTTCTTCATTTCTCCTCTGAAAGGGAGATGAAGAAACCGCACCTTGTTCTTCCTGTGATGCACCAAGCTTGACCTCTTTCTGTGAAGGTGAACTGTTTCTTGTTGATCAAGATCGTGTTTTCCGGCTTGTCACCCATGGATTCTCAAAATCCTTTCTAAAGAAGGTTTGATTTGTGATCATTACAAGACAATTGTGATTGAATAGAGTTAGTATTAGGATTGTGCTTCTGGTTTTGTAAGAAGGTGAAGGACACTGAATAATTGCAAGAAATTGATCCTGAAGAAGGTTAGGATTGAGGAGTGAAACGTGAGAGAGGCCAAAGTGCAGTGAGACAAGGTTCTAGAGCTGGTCGTGAAAGGATGAACGATGTTGATTTAGAGGTGGGTGCTAAGCAGACATGATTGCCAGGAAGAGGGAAGTGGAGTGTGGGTAACTGGTGTAGAGTTTTGACAAACCAATTCATAGTTAGAATTCTTTGGTTTTGCATTTGGTTGATCATTTTTTAATTCTCTGTGTGTGTCCGTGTGTGCAAACACACTCATCCATAACATGTCATGTCCTACTTTTGTGGATTTTCCTCTCACCATGTCTATGTGATGTAGGACAGCAGCAGCAGAACAGAATAAGAGAATTGAGGGGGGGAAACAGAGAGAAGAAGAGAAGAGGTTGAAAGATAAAGGGAGAAGAAAGGAAAGGCAAGACAAGGATGGAACAGAGGGTCAGAAGGAGAAGAATGAAGAAAGAAAGAGGAAATACAAGATGGGGAATGGGGAGAGCCAAGTGAGAGAGGGAAATAGTTAAGGAAATATTGATTCAAAATGATAACTAATTGTTTCATACATTACAAAAAGAAGTACTTATACATCTACAATACAACTAAAACTAATATTTGCAAAATATTCCCAACTAAAACAAGAAATTTCGGGATAGCACGAAAGTACCTAAAATGCACAAATTAACCTTGAACTAACTAAACTTCTAAATTAATCAGATTTCCAAACTAAAATAAAAAATCCTAGCTACAATATAAACATCCAAAGATCTCTTTTGTTAGTTATTCTATTAGTTCGTACTGGTTTTCTCTTTTGTTCTTTAGTCTTTAGGTTGTTCCTTCAGTATTTTTTATCTTGATTTTCCAGACTCTGTTATGGAGATGTCTTATTCTCCTAGCTGTATATTCTTATTCTATTAATGGATTCTTCTTTTATTATTAAAAAAGAAGATAAGCGTCCAAAGTTCTCCATTGGTGATTCTCCATCAAAGTCCCTTGTTAAAGATTACTTGGCCTCGAGTTTTACAATGCTGCAAGCCTGCAACAAGAATGGAGAATATGTCTCCATGAGCCATTCATCTTGCAATTTCACATTATCCATGTTCAATTGACATGCATGTCAACAACATATTATTGTTTTCTCCTCAAGGTTCCCTATCCCAATAAAATAGACAGGTGGAGAATTATCACACTTTGGAAGATGATTCATGGGTGGGCACCTATCTATCACAAACTTATCACAAAATTCAACAATTGAATCATCTAAAAAGCTCTCCTGTTGAATTTGATTCCCAATATTTTAACATCCAATTTTGCTGCCTGCTCCATGGATGCTTCTATAACTTGAACATTTTGTTCCATTGCATTTGCTTGCCCTTCAATGATAGCATGATGAGGTCTATCATCTCCACAATCAATGGAGCTTTCATTTCCACATTGATAAACCATGACAACCAAATTTACGGGTACTTGAAATTTCCTCATTTCTGTGATCATCGTTTAGTCCATAACAACAACAATTCCTGTTGCATCCTTGATAGGCTGTTTTGAGATTTCTGGTTCACTTGCAATTTTCTCTCTTATGTGATTTTGTGTAGTCCATAACAACTTCTATTTCATCTTTGATAGGTTGTTTTGAGATTGCAACCTTATGTTGTCCAAAATAAACTCTTTCTCCTCTTGAGATGGAAGACGATCTCATCATGACGGTTGGGGAAGAGGTTTATTAATAAACTTCTCTTTTTAAACTATAGGAAGCTTTGAGTTTTACCAAGGTCTTAAATTTCGATTTCGACTCAAATTTCAAAGCTCCAAGAGAACGGAAATTTCGACGGAAATTTCAATTTTGATGTCAATTTTGATTTCGATTTGAAAAAATAACGGAAACTAATAGTAAAGCATGGAATTCTTTGTGAAACTTTAGAAATGGTTAACAAATGTAATAATATAAGTTTTAAGACTAATATATTACAAATTAAATACATCTATGTTTTGTATAGGGTGGAAAAGTTGTAAAATAGTATGTGTATCAAACATGTATGTAAGATAATGTTCATTAAACAGATTCAGTTAATGCAAATGAAATTCATAATTCATTTAAATATTATTTATTATACAAATATTGATAATTTAGACATGAATGGTTAAATAAAATATTACTATAAGTTTATTTTTTCATATAATTTCAAAAGCACTTGTGGTAACCTTTTGTTTCAATAAAATAAGTTAAAAGAGAAATTTCACTTCACTCTTGAATCTCTCGTTTGAATTTCGACGAAATTTCATTGTGTAGTTAAAATTTCGACAAATTTCGCTAAAATTTCGAGGTTTCGATAAATTTCAGATGATTCGTTGAGATTTCGACGGAAATTATGCAAGACGGAAATCGACCATTTTGATTTCGAGGGTGACGGAAATCAGAAATTTCGACAATTTTGTGGAAATTTAAGACCATGAGTTTTACCCTGTTGTCTTTGGCAATATTTTATTCTATCTCACCACTAAGCCGCATAGCCACAAGCTTATAAGATGCAAGTCTCATGCTCCTTGTTTCTAGTGTCTCATTGTAGTTAAAATAAATATTAAGTTTGAATGGCCGATCTATGAATTCGCTCTTGGAAGAATTTCCATTGAAACAAGCAATTTCCAAGACAAAGCATAGAAGCCCATGCACATTTTCTAAATTCTTATGTATTCAAGAATTTACTGGTCTCCCAGTTCTAGATTTTCCTATTTGTCAACAATGACTCTGAATGGTCTGCATAAATTCTGAAAGAAATCCAAAGTAATTCTGTTGATGAAGGCAAGCAAACTCACCTGCTTGAATTCTGTTGCCAAAATGGGCTGGGAGTGTAGGAGCTCAGCTCAAGCATCTCGTGTGAGGTGTCATACCAGCACTTTGCTTTTTATGCATTATCAATTCTACACAAGCCAGCTGAGAAGTTGTCATAAGAGCTAATCTTATGGTGGCACCACCATTGTTTAACCATATGATACCATGGGAAAAGTTGAGAAAGAACCACATCTTGTACTGAGTGTTGACTATTGACAAACTTCAAAAAAGAAAGGGAAAAGTTCTGGTTTACAGATTTTTCTTGTAAAAATGCAGCTGAATGCATCTTGTCAAATTATTCTTGGATAAGGAATTTTTGGGAGTTGGCATTGTCAATTGGTAATTTATCTTGCGCAGCAGCTGGTCAGTTCAGAAAGAACTCTGAGCTTGGGGTGGTATAAATACTTCTATAGAGAGGAGGACTTAATTTTGATCCACCTCACCATTTTTTGTACGGTGTGGGGAGAGAGAAATTTGGAAGAACTGAAACGGCTGTTCTTATTCTCAGAATCTCAGGTATATGTGGTTTAAGATCCTTGCTATGTGGTTTAATGTGCAAGTTCCTTTGGACATACACACTGTTTTAGATTTTTTAGAATTCTTATCTTTTGTATGTGTGTGTGTTTGTCTAGGGTTTAGTTCCCATGTTGATTTGGGTAAACCAAGTCTCCAACCCAGAATCTAGCATATTTGGTCAGTTCCATAAATCTGGACCTTGAAACCCTATAAAAATAAAGCAGACCAACCCATTGAAGTTGTGTTGGCCTAGTTTTAAGGTTGCTGAGGAGGCTAGGGCCACTGTGCAGCCATAGCAGAAACCCTCAATGTTGACCTCTTATTGGAATTGGTTTTTTGATTTTATTTAGTTATTTATTTTTGTTTGCATGGTTTTAACATTTAGAGCTATTTAATTGTGTTCATCATACTATATGTTTTTTTAAGATGAGTTATATGAGAGGTCTTTTGAGTATTAAAATGACATTGAATTATT
The DNA here is from genome assembly GCF_029873635.1 of Malania oleifera. Taxonomy (NCBI): domain Eukaryota; kingdom Viridiplantae; phylum Streptophyta; class Magnoliopsida; order Santalales; family Ximeniaceae; genus Malania; species Malania oleifera. The sequence continues at coordinate 17,311,112 of NC_080417.1, read as the reverse complement.
GTGCAGGTTCAAAGGACCACATAAAGGTGCAGGGAGAAATCTTAGAAGGTCTTGTAGCTCGTATTGTAAGCCGTGAGAGTGCAGAGCATATAGAGAAAGTTTTGAAAGATTTTCCTCTTCCACCGTCAGAAGGAGGTGTGTGTGTGTGTGCTTTCCCTCTTTGCATTTTTAAAGAAACTTGAGCAAAAAAATAAATAAATTATTGACTGCTTTCTAAAAAACATCGTATTCATTTATGCTCATGTGAAGTATTGGTCCAATGAATGTGCAACTTATATTAAGCAATATATTTGGATGGCTGGATGTTGTCCTAGACTGAGAAGAATGGTAAAGAAGGATAAATATAGCCAGCCCTTTGTGGAGGGCATTAAGGGAAAAAAAAAAAAAAAACAATGCACAAGGCTCTCACGCCATCGGGGGTCTGGAGAGGGCAAGATATACAGTGTCTTACTCCATGCATGAGAGACTATTTCCATGATGAGGCATCTAACTCCCAACATATTTTAACCATTACTCCAAACATTGGCAGCATGTCATACAAAAGCATATAGGTAACTTAGGGAGAAGATCAGGCAGCTTTACTTACTTTGAAGAGAACATGAAAGCTGAGATGGTAAGGGCTGGACCAGTGGCTTCCTAAAATCCAAACTAATGTAACTTCCTAACAAATTAATCTTAAAGTTCTTGATATAGAGCTCCAAAAGCCTGTCAGGTGGGAACAACCAATGGTGAATTCACTACTAAGTTTTCGTTGTATATAATTAGGGGAAATGGGTAAAATAAAGAATGATATCAAGCAATTATCTTCTTCAGAGTAAAGCTACTGTATTACTAGATGTGCTAGAATGATTATTACACAGTTCCTATTTTTAAGGGATTTGATTAACAGTTATGTAAATATGATGCCAATTTTTGTTGTCATATGACTCATATTGAGTGAAATATTGTTGGACAATTGACAGTGAGCTTGACTAGGATCCGGTGAGATTTGACTTTACATATTTTTGCTCCTCTTCATTCTGTGCGTATGATGCACTTTTCCTCGACATTATTATCTATTTTTTGCAGTCACAATGTCCTTTTCAAACTGATTTATTATTCACGATTCTCAGCTAGTACCTACTGTTCCTTTAGTGATAATCCGATATAATTTGCCTGTTTGCATTGACAACATGATATTTTGATCTAAGCTTATGCACAATTATTATTGTTTTTTTGTATATTTATGTCATCGACATTTTTTTTTTTTTTTAATCTTTATTTCCTGACTCTTGGACATTCTAAGAACAATTGTTTTGATTATTGAATCTGATCTTCTAAATATTATCCAATTTATGTTGTGCTTCAGATGGCCTTGATCTGGGACCAAGCCTGCGGGAAATATGTGCCACAAATAGGTCAGATGAGAAACAGGTAATGTGGTTCCTTGTGTTTTTGATTTATCATAATTTAATATTGCATTGTATGGGGAAGTTTGATTATTAAAAGAGAATTTTTGAGCAAAATTTTCAATTATTTTAATTATGTTTTATTTATGAACAAAACTATTGCAGCAAATTGAAGCACTGCTTGAGAGTGTTGGTACCTCTTTTTGTCCGAGCTATTTGGATTGGTTTGGAAATAAAGGTGGCAGTGCCCATTCAAGAAATGCTGATCGATCTGTTCTTTCCAAATTTCTTAAAGCTCATCCAGCAGATTTTTCTACAACCAAATTGCAGGTCAGGCTATTCTCCAATTTCAACTCCAGTTTTTAATATTGATTTCAATTAAATTTGGACACTTTAGAAATAAGGAAATTTCAATTTCAACGTTGATATTGAAAAATGGTCTAATTGGTAATGTAGTCTGGAAAATTTTCATGAAACTTCTTAAACTTTTAATAGTTTATGGTGAATAAAATGTATAAATGACAAGTATGAGGTATATGGTCTGCTATAACCACAATTCTTAAAACAATAAGATTGAAGATCTTTAATTAATCTAATGAAATTAGTAAATCACCTAAGTATTGTGTCAAATGCAAAATACAGCTAATTTAGACATATAGGGTGAAGTAAAAAGCAATCTGTCAGCAAACACAACTAGAATGGTACACATGATTCATTCAGCTTTTGTGGGAAAAATAAACTGTACTTTATTTATCGAATAGCAGAAATCTCTGGTAAATCTGAACCTGATCCAACCACGCCTCTAGTGCCATAAAGAATGTTTAGTCTTTTTATTTCTTTAAACAATTGTGAGCCAATATTTAGTGCCTGTTTGGAATTAGTTAAAAAAGAGCACTTATAATAGTTATGACTTGTCATAAATGCTTTTATAAAATAAATGGAATTTCATTAGAATTCAACTAAGTAGTTGCAATAAATGCTTAAAAAAACCTCTGATATAAGAACTTTTGCATTAGCTATCAGGGATAGCTTTCTTAGGAAAATAGTACCCACTTTTAAGTGGGTTGGCATGCAGGGAAAGCCCCCTCAAGAATTCTTATTAATAAAAAATAATAATATTATTATTGTCGTTGATAATAAATTATTATTTAAAATAATTTAAATACAAATAATTTAATTGATATAGTATTTTTATTAAAATATTATTTATAATGATAAAAATAAAATCTTATTATTAAATTACTATTAGTATTTAGTAATTTTTAGTAAGTCTAAATATTTTAAATAATACTATTCAAAGTATATTATTAATAAAATTATCATTATTGGTGTCATTGATTAGATAATTATATAGATAAATATATTTGTGAAACTGCAAGAACTTATGACCAGTACGTAGTAAATTGTACTTATGAACTTCAGAATTCATCCAGCTTACACCTATTTTCAACATTTGTCAAATTCAACACTTTTTAGAAATAAGTACTTACTGAAATTGTTCCAACTTCCAAACAAATATTTTGTTCTGGGGGCTAAACAAAGGTAAAACAATGATATCTGAATTGTTAAAATGAGCCCATGTTTTCTTTTTGCTTCTTTTCGGGCACATTCTTATGGGGCTTTTGGGGCTTTCTCGCTGTCCAATATTGAACGGGATTGGAAGACATCTCAGATATAATTTTGTAATATTTTTTTTCCCTTTTTTTGTTCAAGGACTTCTTATCATCCTTCCATTGTAATTATCTCTTCTCCTTTATAGATTTGTTTGTTAGGGGAAAAACTGATTGTAATTCAGTGTCTGGATAATGATGTTATTGGAGTTGGAATGAGGTGATGATTGAAATGTCCAAGCTACAATCCCATTTGGGTGGTTGTTACTGTAGCAATTTTGTAGGTGCGTTGTTGGTTTGTACTTTGTAGTCATGTGGCAGTGGCTGCTGGTTCAAAGGGTGGATGGTGTTGTAGCAACTGTGGAGGAGTGTTGTTGGTTTGTGGTATTGTGGCAATGGCTGCTCGTTCAGAGGATTTAGGGTTAATCAGGGTTTGTGAAGAGGTGGATGATTCATGTGGCTCAAGTGCAATGGCGTGGGCTTGGATGGGATGGGGTGGCTATTATTAACATTACTTGTGGGTTGGCTTTTGGGTAATAAGGAGCCAAATCCAGTTAAGTCTGAAGGATGATGCATGAGCCTCTGAGTGGGATGATGTGTGCTTGGAATAGTCTGGGCTGGGTGTTGCTACTTTTAACTCAAAAATGGGTCAGAATTTTGATAACGGGGGGCCACATCCTGTTAAGTTTAAAGGCCACCAGAGTGCTGCCTCAAAGATGAGTAAAAGGCTGAAAGGTTGATTATTTGGGGATTATGACCTTGATATGGGTTACGTTTAGCTCTATCCTTAGATAGCAGCTCTGTGATGTTCGTTGTAAGAAGCAAGAGAACTGCAGCCCTCCTCTTACAGTTCAGGCCAATATAAATGGATTGTCCTGTTCTGGTGAGGATTCAAAGAAGAATACGGGAAAGGAGTTGTTACAGCATAGTGGCATGCTGGTCTGTTCTTCTTTAAAGCTCACCTGCAGATTTCCTGTTTCAACCATGACGGCGACCAGTCATGTGATGGAGAGAAATCCTCCATTGTGAATCGTATGAAGTTTTTTCTTGATTTGGCTGGATTGAGTATTGGGTGCAATCAAACCAACTCAAGTAGTTGACTCCTGAAAGTGGATCTGATTTCAAAAGTTAAGGCGTATAGCATCTTGGTTCCTGGGGTTTCAAAAGGGCATGAGTGGAAGATTTCGAGTTTTAGAGACTAGAAGAACAATCAGACAAGAGATTGGACGATGTGTTGATTGGAATGAACAATACTTGTGAGGAGAATAGTTTGTCGTGCTTGGTTGACCAGAATCATATGGTTTTGGTGCAGTATATTTGGGGTTTGTTGATTCGAATGGGAGGAAGGAAGAGCAGAAGGCTTGTGTTGGCTCTATTGTGTTTGGGTCTCTTTTGGATGGTGACAGGCATCATGGACTGTGTTGGGCTTGGTTAGTTAAAGGTGGCTTGGTAGGGTGGTGTCAGTTTTGGCCGGTATCTAAATGTTCAAACAAAAAGCATCAACCATTTTAGGGGCTGCATTGGGATCGAGGAATAAAGGCCGGCAGAATGGAGATGTTTAAAAGCAGTCTGTAATTAAAATTTAAAAGTGAAGCCCAACAAAGAAGGCCTCTTATCTTTTGCAGCAATAACTCTCTGACTTTTGTCCTTCAAGCAGCAATAAGGATATGTATTGGGTCGAGAAAACATTCAGATTCACACCAGTGTGGTCCTATGAAGCTAGTTGTTTCTAATAACATAGATCAGGTCAAATTGAAGAATGTGAGAATTAGTTTTGCAATGCCCGAACAGATGTACTGAGCACATCAGAAGCTTAATCAGGATGGTATCACAAAATTGCTGCTTTTGACTCTTGTGCCATCATCATCCCAAGTCCAACAGCGCTTTGGTGTGTACACCCATTAACCAGACAACTGTAATTAAAAATGTTTGTGATGGTGAACAGTCCTTCACAATTAACGATAAAATTTTCAAACATTGCTGAAAGCTCACAGTCTGCTCATCTCAGGGATGGTTTGCCGATGAAGGGTTTGATAGGTTTCTAATAATGTGAGAAAACTAACTTCTTTGTATGGGAATGTAGGAAAATGAGTTTTTTTGGATGGAAATGGTAAAGTGGGTGCCCATCTTAGGGCAATGCAGTCAGGTTTGAGATGCGTAAAATTTTTGAACAACAATTTATAAATTTAGTGCTGCCATATAATAAATCTTTAAGAAGGAATATATATGATAGTTTTTCCATTGTGGAGAGTAATTGATAGGAGTGATGCTGGGAAGAAAGATTGTCATGGAGGGTAGGCAACTAGGAAATGGGGGAAGAATTATACATGAGGAGTGAATTTGAGAGTGCTTTTAATATATTACTATTGGATGAATTTTGTGGGCAGTGTGGTTGTGTTCTTTTATTTCTCTTTGCTGATAAAAAAAGTATTGTTGCATTTCATATTCCTCGAAACGGGCGATTCATGTGTCTCGTGTTTGTGACCCCTACTGGGTTGGAAGGGTCCTATTTTTGAGAGTCAAGGAACAACAACAAAGTATATAATGGTCAGCTTGCAGAGTTGGTGATGGATATTATAAAGGATATGTATTTGCCTAACCCTGTTGTTACGGAGAAGGAAGTTCATGATCTTTTGGACAAGACAGGTTTGTGGTTATTTGGTCCAAGAGGACAAAAAGTTAGATTAGATTGTGGGAAAAGCAAGATTATGAAGGTAGTAGGAGAATTAGCCAATTTAAAGTGTTCTATAAACCTTGCTGGGAAGGGCTTGAAGAAAGGTTTTTTGAACTAGTTTGTGTTGGGTTCTTTCTTTCTTTCGTATGTTCTCTCTCTTTCTTTTTGTTTATTCTTTGAGGACTTCTTGTTCTCTCTTTAGGGTGTTATTCTTTCTACCTTTCTTTAAAAAATTTCTGCCTCATCTTTTTTACATTAACTTTAACCTAGGGAAGGAGTGACAATTCTCTCAACTCTTGTTCTGGTTTTTCTTTCACTTTTTCTGGATTCTCATTTTTTTTCGTATATGGGTTTGAACAGTTAGGTATGGAGGAGAATATCCTCTCTCTGCGACTAGAAAAAAGTTGGGGTTATGATTGTGGGGTGCAACTGTTTTAGTGGCAATATGGGTGTGCAACAGTTTATTTTTTTTCATAAAGTTCGTCAAGATACAATTTTGTATAGTGGTAAAGGCAAATTGTAATGGCAAGTACTTGGTGTTGGGTTATGGTTGGTTGTTGAAGGGGGTCAGATGGCGAAGCTCTGTGGAGGTGTTGCAGTCGAGGGTTTGTGTCCTTAGAGTTTCTTGTTCACTGGAGTTGGAAGGATGTGCTATCTGTAAGATCCAGAAACTGTGGCGATGAGTTGCAGTGTAAAAAGTCTGGAGGTCTGGTGAGTGGTGGCAGCTGAGGGTCCCGTGAGTCTTGGGTCAGCTAGGCGTTGTTTGATGAAGGGGGTTGATGAACATGAGCCCAATATTGGCATGGGCTTGGAGTTGGTTGGGCCAGGAATAACAAATAGTACTTTGCATTTGGTCCAAAAATTTGAATGACACAGGTTATGGTTCAGTTAAATCTGTGGGTCAGACCATGGTTTTGTTAGGCCAACTTCCTGGAAAATGTTTCAGAGCCCAATTTCAGGGCCTTAAAGTTAAGCGATGAACTGATGATGGTTGTATCAGAACTAGGCTCATTTAGAGTATTCAAAAACTGATGGAATTTGTGCTTTCCTGATAAGGCAGATATGCAAATGGGGAAAAAAAAAACTGGGGGGGGGGGGGGTTAATATTTGGTTGGAACTCATGCATCCATGCTGGTGGGCTTTGAAATTGAAAATTTGATTTCAGGTAGAATCTCAACGGGTAATCCTACTATTTTAGCTACTGGTCTGGGTCTTTAAAAGAAGAGGATAGATGTTATGAAGCAGGACCAGTTAACGAATTAATCTGTGTGAATAATTATCATTGAAGTTTTCCCTAGGTTTTAGGTGAACCTGACTCCAATTGAGTACTTGTGCGAAAAATAGTTAGGGGAATATTGATGAGGCAAGAGATAAATCTGTCAATGATGGGAAGAAGTCTGTTTAAGTGGGGCTTGTAAGTTGGATTCTCTTTGAATGTTGGTGCAGGCGAAATGAGAAAATTTTAAGAGAAACAAATTGTTTCTCGCACGATGATGTCTAAGTCTTTAAGAACAAATGCAGGGGTTATTTGCACATTGTGGAAATTCCTGTTGCTTGTCAATTAAATCAGGTTGGAAAGAATGTGAGGCAGGGTGTTCTATGGAAATGAAGAAATGGGAGCGAGAGTGATGCTAACAGTGTTTATTTGTGAGAGTGTTTTATTACTGGCTGAGGTTCAGGCACAATGTGGGTATATTTCAGATTCATTTGATTTTCTGGTCATATTTCCAATTTGGCACCAATGCCACTTGAAGGTTTGGAGGATGGTCATGTTTTTATGAATGTTTTTCTTGCAATTTTTCCTGTGTAAGAGATTAAGTGAAAGGATATTGAAGCTCTAAAAATGATGGATTAAATGGGATATGGTTTTCTGATCCTGCACTTCAAGTTGTCTGTTTAGATGGAAGCAAGAGTAAGGTGATTAAAGGTCTGCACGACCGGTATTGTTGGTTTTCCTTTTTTTTTTTTTTGTTGTTGTTGATTTCCTTCATGTTTTGCTTCTCTTTCTTCTTATGAGGACTTCTGGTTATCAGTTCTTTTGTGACTCTCTCTCTCTCTCTCTCTCTCTATATATATATATATATATATATATTTCTTTAGTTATCTAAAAAATTCAATGAAATTTTGTTCCATAGTAAAAATTTCAGCAATTTTTTTGTTTGAGATTTTGATAAATTTCAAACAATTTGTAGAAATTTTGTAGGGCAAAAAAAATATAAATAAACCTCCTATTCAATTTTGAAAGTTGCTTAAATTTTGATAGAAACTTAAAACCATGCTCAACTCTTTTCTAAAACATTGGTTACTCCAATTTACCCTGCTGTATTTCATGAATTATTGGGTTTTCTGTCCATGTATATTTGTTTCTTTTTCTACTCTAGCCAGTCCTTCAGCGCATACTTGCTTATTTAATGTTTTCACTGCTTATCAAATTTCTGAGTTGCTTTACTTTTATGCCTAGAATTATTCTAGAGTCTTATTTCATCGTGCCTTTGATTTTTTTATCAGGGAATTAGCTGTTGAACCAGATAAATCGCATATTTATTTTCTCTGATATGAGGCTTTTAAAGGTGTCTTGAACTACTAATGGCACTTTGCTTGCATTTGATTAATGATTTTTGTGGCTTTTTCTGTTTGACCGGTCTAGCAATGTAACATCTGCTTATGGTGTGGCCAGGTTTTTCACTTGTCGAGTAATGATAACTTATTTTTCAATTGAAGCAGGAAATGATTCGTTTGATGAGAGAGAGGCGTTTCCCTGCTGCTTTCAAGTGTTATTACAACTTCCACAAAATTGATTCTTTATCAAGTGACAATATTGACTTCAAAATGGTTATTCACGTCCATAGTGATTCTGCTTTCCGACGTTATCAGAAGGAAATGAGGTCTCCTTCAAACTAGAGCTCATTTTTTTTTTGGGTTTTTGAGCATAGTTTTTAATTATGAGAAGTAGTTGATTAGTTCTCTTCATTTTATATTGCGTATCTTTTTTTGCACTTTCTAAGAAAAGCTTGGCATGTTTCAGGTATAAGCCAGGGTTGTGGCCATTATATCGAGGTAGATTTTTTTAATTTTTTTTTTATTTGTTTGGTATTCTGATGAAAATCTTAAAGTTAATTCTCATTTTTTGCTCAACTTGCGCCTTAATGGTTCAAAAAGAATTTTTACTGGACAACTGACTGATGAAGACTATTTAATTTTTTGGGGTTCAGTAACTTTATTTTTTATGAATTCGTTGAAGAATCAGCATTGTGCTTTTATCCATTTTGTTGCACTTTGATGTCAACTTGTCTTTGTTGTGTTTAGAGAACTATGGAATAAAGCTTGTAGTTCATTAGTTATGGAAAATATATGTAGAGATTTTCTTTTCATGCTTCTTCTTCTTCTTCTTCTTTTTTTTTTTTTTTCCCCCAATCGGCAAAGGACAAACTAAGCGGAAGATGCCAAGATAGGCATCCACAAAAAATAGACGGGATTAGATACCGGTAAAAATGAAAAAAGACCCCCGCTAACAAAGAAATCATGTGTATAAATCAATGAACAATCCCTTGTATGAGTGTAAGCCATCAACAAAATATTCATAGTTCAAAGCATAAGTTCACTTTTCCAAAAACTGAAGATTTTAGTTTTGATCCAATGCCCCCTCAAGGATAAAAAATATCATTCTTCAGCCTACAAATATGACAACACCCCTCTTCTGTAGGAGTTCATCAATTTACAAGGAGTAGCATTCCATTTATTGCCCATTGCCTTTGGTTGAAAATCGATATTGCTGTCCTCTGAGATGGTAAGAGAAAAAGGAATGGTGTGCTGGCCATGCTTCAGATCTTCAATCCTACTTTTCCCCACCCTCTATCAACACATGCTTGACCTTCATTCTTAATGGAACTTCATTGACTTTTTTTCTGAACCTACCTGCGGGAGGTCATCTAAAAACAGAAACAACATTTGATTGCCCTGAATACGTTTAGTAGAGCTCCTCCATTCACCTGCCCCAACAGCTTCAAGAACCCTAATGCCATATCTTTGGCCCATCGCAAGTAATATCCTTGTTTTTCCTTGAGCAAACTTAAGAGATTCTCTGTTAATGTAGCCTGAAGAACATCCTTTACAGAGCACCGTTTCTTTCATAACTCTGTAGATCCATGGTTCTCCTCCTTGATAACTGAAGCTTTGCACCTAAATGATTGTCTATTTTCTTCAGGAAGCACTGAAGTTCCATCTTCCTTGGCAAGAAAATTGGATGTATTTCATTTGGGCCAAATGATATTCACACATGCACAGCTTCCCAGAGTTGATCATTGACAGACAATAAATTTTTTTGTAGCTACTGGATTACCTGAAACTTTCCCTCTAACTGCGAGGATAAGACTTTGAGTGGATGCTTCTGCTTGCCAATTGTCCTTTGACTTAACCATGAAAGATGTGTAAATCTGGGTAACTGGAGACTGGAGTTTGATAAGTTCAGTATGTCGTCTGAAGGAGACACCACACTAAGGAAATGTAATAATTGCCAAAGTAACCCAAACTATGAAATCTAAAAGCCAAGCACTGATTATATGGTGGGGGAAAAGTTGTACTGTTGTTGGCTCCCTTACAATTAACAAGAAAGAATTACTTAAAATAGGTCAATTCAGGCAATCAATGAACTTAATGTGGTGTCGTTAACCCCAAGAGTCCAAAATAACCTGGAAAGTATTAATTTTGTGTTGATATTTGGTTGAGATCAACATCTAATTCAGAATGATGATTCATAAAGTAGTATTAAATTGCTTGGTACAACAGTATAATGGGATCCAATGGTTGGAGACAGATCAAGACCTAAAACGAAGATAAAATATTATTTTTCCTTTTTATAGTTTTTAAGTTGTGTGAGGCAGATATTGACGCTTGTTAATATCACACAGGTTTCTTTGTTGACATTAATTTGTTTAAGGCGAACAAGGAGAGAGCTGCTCAAATTGCAAAGAACAGCAACGACTTGCTAAGCAGTGTTAATGGTAGCGATAGCACATCAGCAAAAGATGATTTAGCTGATGAAGATGCAAATCTAATGATCAAGTTGAAATTTCTTACCTATAAGGTTTGTGTGTATGGTATCATATGGGAGTTATATGCATGGTTTGGCAATCTATGAAAATTGGCATCTAAATATTCATATTAATATGTTGCTTGTTGACAATATATTCTTGTCTCATGAAGTGCTTATTAATAGTAAATGCTGAAAATGTGTATGCCTTCTACTATATGACGAGGAATTCTCATAGTTCTTTTACTTTAATGAAGGGGCTGGTTTTTTTTGATAGATCTACTAGGCTCAGTGAAGAAGTGAAACCAATGCAACACAAGAGGAACTTACATTATAATATTCTATGATTGACTAGTAGGGGGAATTCTTGCTATTGGTATTAAGGAGTTTGTTAATCAAAATCTAAAAATAAACGTTCACTTGAGATATTTTTGATTCTCAAATTTCAAGGCTGTATTTGGTTATGAGGGAGCTTATGCTTGAAAGTGACATGTAGCAAGATAATGGTAAAAGAAAGGAAAATAAAATAGTTTAGTTTCTTTAGGTAAGTTTGGTTTAGAAGAAAGTTAAATGGAAAATAAAGTCTCAACTGTCCCTTCCATGATGAATTGTCTTACAACAACAATTATAACAACAACATCCGACCTCAAGTCCCATTGGGAGGATTGACTACATGAATCCTTTTCCTCAATTTACATGATCATGGCCAATATTCTCTGACAAATGAAGGGCTTTTAAATCCCTACTACCTCATTCCAAGCAATTCTAGGTCTACTTTATATCCCTTTTAATGCCACTAACATGAACTAGCTCAGTCCTTCTCATTGGTGCATTATTTGGCCTACGTTGCAGGCACCTTAACTACGTTAGTCGTCCCACTGTTATCTTATCAACAATTTCTATGCTTTACTTATCATGAATGTGTTTGTTCCTTAATCTATCTTTGAAGTTACACCCCTTATCCACTTTTCACTTTACATTCTCATTTTGGAAACTTTTTGGATTTGTGGTTTCCTAGTTACCAAACATTCTAATATATATAGCATAGCTGGTCTTATAGTCATCCTATATAACTTTCCTTTCAATTTGAAGGGTATGTTATGATGTCACAACAAGCTTGGAGCACTTTTTCATTTGACCTGACTTGCTTTAATTTTATTTATCGTGTCTTCTTCAATTTCTCCTTCAGCTTGCATGATAGAAGTTTACTCTTGTCTTCAATATTTATCCTGCCATGACTATAATTACATTTCATATATTCTATCTTATTCATACTCACCTTAGTACCTCTTTTTTTTTTTAAATTTCTCTCCATTATTCCAACTTAGACTCCACTTCCAGTTTCATCAATGATATCAGCTGCAAGAAACATACACTGTGGAACCTCATTTTTGGTACTCTAGGTAAGTTCTTCCCTGAGTTCCCTCACCAATGCAAACTGATAAGGACTCAAAGCAGACAGTGTACGCATATTGTGATTGGAAATCCCTAGACTCTCTACATGTAGTCCTAAAACTAGTCATTACTATATTGTACTTATCCTTGGTGACATCAATTTACTGCATACGCCTCTTTTTTTTTTGAGCGAAATGCCCGTCTTTCCCAGGGAAAATAGGCATTGATGGGGGCCACGGGCCTCATTATTTTCCTACAGCCAGACACTGGAAAATTCATGAAAAAACTATTCTCTGCCTCTTTTCCTAGTTTCTTTTGTCAGCCAAGTGAGCCAATCAGACCCTTCGTCATTAGAAGACCCTTTGTCATTAGACACCACATTTTCACTTAAAATTTTCTTTGTACTTATAAAAAGAAAACATGCAGTTGAAATTGGATTTAAATAATTTGGGTGAGGACTTCAAATGGGTAGTTTGGTTGGATTATGGTGACTGTTCAGATTTTTCCTACGAAGGTGTGTTGGAAGTTGGATGGATGGGAATGAGGCTTCAGCCTTAGAAATTTAAGATGGTGCACTTGTGTCTTGTTCTGATATTTTTGATTTATCTCCTAATAAGTCAACTATTGATAATGTTATTTGAAATTATGAAAGAGCCATTTTAGCTTCTAACCATAACCCTGTAATTTGGGTTCCTTAATCAAATTATTATATTTTCAGGGGGAAACAAATTAGTATTTCTTTCACGGAATATAAATTCCAAAATGATGGGAATATCATGTTTGCCTTGAATAACAAACCTTGTATCTTAACTACTTGAGTAGCTTAAGTAATCCCCCTTCACTATTCAACTGTTTTTAATGTCACATTTTTATTTTTCTTCTCCAAATCATAAATCATTGTGTGTGTGTGTGTTTTTTTTTTCTCCCTATCTTATCAATCTTGTTGCTCCTAGAGCCTTTGTTTTCAACTTTCAACCAGATTCTTTGATTGGGTGCAGTCACTGATGAGATGTCATGTTTTTATTAAAATATGCCATTTTGTCCTTCCTCATTGTCTCACCAAGTGTTGTCTTCCCAACATTACTTCAACTGCAATCATGTATTTTCTGATTTGGTACAGTCACTGTTCTTTCGTGCATATTACCAAACATATAATACTATTTTCTCATGTTTTTTTGATTCATATAACCACTAGTTTCTTGTTATTTGTTTTTTATAAAATCTTTTCTTATATTGGTTTCCATCTGTCTCAGTTCCCGCACTTTCATATGGTCATTGGTGGATGTGATGTTTGTGACTGTCCATTCTATATGATAAAGCATAACTTGTCTGTGTGTGTGTGTGCGTGTGTATGTGTGTGTGTGTACGTGTCTCTGTGTGTGTATAGGTACTTTTTGCATACTGAAATGGGAAACCATAAGCATAATTGACATTGCAGCCTATTCATGGGTAATTAAGTGTATTCTGTTATACATGCCATTTCTTAAATCAAAATTATGTGATAGAACAAGCTTTGAAAATTTGATGTTAATTTTTCTGTTAAAACAAGAAACTGTTTAATAAACAAGGACAAAGGAAAGTCCAAGTGGAGACCAATGAATCATTGCAATGAAGGGTTCCCTTGATTTTGCATCTAAGCACAATTGGGATTTAGATGCTGCTGTTAAGCCTGTTATTATATTCGTCTGCTTGGAAATTTTTTCTTTCATTATGTTCACATTCTGAATTGTTTCTGGCTGCAGTTGCGCACTTTTTTAATTCGCAATGGCCTGTCAATTCTTTTCAAGGATGGTCCAGGTGCTTACAAGGCATACTATCTGCGGTAAGGTTATGTGTAGATATCTTTCTAAGTTAACAGTAATAAACGGGAAAGATTTGAATCAGGATGAAGTTTGTAAAAGAAAAAATGGCAGCCTGGTGCACAACGCTCTAGTGCATGTGGGGTCAGGGGGAGAGGTGGACCATGATGGGTCTATAGTGTGCAGCCTTACCTTGCATTTTTGCAAGAAGCTGTTTGTTTGTCATATTTTATTGATTGCAAATGGGTTGTTGAAGAGTATGATTTGACTTGCGTGAATGGTATGGTTATTATTACTTGTGTGAATGGTATGCTTATGACTATTTAATGGTAGACACCAGGACTCCAAGATTGGCTAGTTATCTTGGGGAATCATAACGGTGATTCCTATGACATTGAAATATAGTAAACATTTTTATATACTTCACTTCTAATTTTCTAGGATTTTGAAACAGATTTGGGATTTTATCTGTATCTCTATCCCTTGCAACAAAAGGTTTCATACCCTAGATTATAGAAAATACCAAAATTTACTCTGATTAAAATTTTAGAATCTTTAAAATGCAACTTCTAGAAAAAGTTACATATGTGCTGTACAAGTAAAATCTAATATCTCATAGCTGTGCTGTAACTTGGGAGCTTTTAGTCTCTTTACTTCACAATCAGATGCAAACAATCTGTGGGTTTTTTTTTTTTTTTTTTCAGGCAAATGAAAATTTGGGGAACTTCAGCAGGAAAGCAAAGAGAGCTCAGCAGGTTGCTGGATGAATGGTATTGCTGCTTTTATTCCATGTGTCATTAGAACATTTTATTTTCTGCTTTAATTGTTGAGTTTTGGTTTGTGGTTTTCCTGAAGCAGTGCTTTCCTATGTTCAGGGCAAACTACATACGAAGGAAGTATGGACAAAAACAGCTTTCATCATCCACATACCTTAGTGAAGCTGAGCCTTTTCTAGAACTGTATGCAAAACGTAGTCCAGAGAATCAGGCTTTGATTGGATCTGCTGGAAACTTAGTAAGAGCTGAAGATTTCTTGGCTATTATCGAAGGTGGAAGGGATGAAGAGGGGGACCTTGAGGCAGAGAGGGAGGTAGGCCCATCAACCCCCACTGTGACAGTCACAGACAGTGTTCCTAAGGTTGAGGGGCTGATCATATTCTTTCCAGGTAAAATTGTTTCTTAGTTTCCTGAAACTCTGAAAGGCTTTGCAGACTTTACCAGTTCTGAGGTTCATGATAATAGATCTCAGTTGCTTGATTATCTAATGATTTTTTTATCCTAGTAGATTTATTTTGCAACTGCCTCATCAATCAAGGGTAGTTGAACAAAAATTAAGGTTAGAAATGAAGGTCTCAAAAAATTAATTTGGTTTTATGCCTGGGAGATCTAGCATAGAAGCTATATATCTTTTAAGAAGATTAATGGAAAAATTTAGGAAAAAAAAGAAAGACGCAGATGGTATATATTGACTTAGAGAAAGCATATGATAGGATACCTAGGGAAGTTCTATGGTGGGTTTTAGAAAAAAAAGGTGTATGTAGTAGGTATATTGATGTCATTAAGGATATGTACGATGGAGTAATGACTAGTGTAAGGACTATAGATGGAAAAACTAGAGAATTTTCCATCACCATAGGTGTACATCAAGGATATGCTTTGAGCCCTTATCTTTTTGCTTTAGTGATGGACCAACTGACAAGAGTATTCAAAATGAGGTTCCATGGTGTATGTTATTTGCAGATGATATTGTATTAATTGATGAAACTAGGGGCGGAGTAGAGGTTGAGTTAGAATTATGGAGAGAACCTTTGGAATCTAGAGGCTTTAGGATAAGTAGAAATAAGACAGAATATATGAAATGTAATTTTAGTAATAATAGGAGGAATATTGGAGACAAAGTCAAACTTAATGATGAAGAAATAAATAGTACTTGTAGATTTTGATACCTTGGATCTATTATGCAAGTTGAAGGGGAAACTGAATATGATGTAATGCATAGAGTTAATGCAGGTTGGGTAAAATGGAGAAGTGTTTCAAGTGTGCTTTGTGATCGTAGAATACCCTTAAAATTAAAAAGGAAGTTTTATAGGATGGCTATAAGACCAGCTATGTTATATGGATCAGAATGTTGGGTGACGAAGAAACAGAATATTCAAAAAGTAAAAGTTGCTGAGATGGGAGTGTTTAGATGGATGAGTGGTATAACACTGAAAGATAAATTAAGGAATGAACATATTCGTGGTAAGTTAGGTGTAGCTCCTATAAAAGATAAGATAAGGGAGGGACGACTCAGATGGTATGGACACTTGCAGCATAGGTCACATAGTGCGCCAGTGAGGAAGAGTTAGTTACTGTGGGGGCAGTAGAAGTGGTAGGGGTAGACCTAAAATAACTTGGAAGGAGATAATAATTATTTAATGGCTCTGAATTTGTCAAAATAAATGGTCCATGATTGCATAAATTGGTGGAAAAGGATTCATATAGCCGACCCCACCTAGTGGGTCTTAAGGCTCGGTTTTGTTGTTGTTGTTGTTGTGCCAGCAATCAAGTCGTAAGTCTAATTATGTGTAGTTGGCTATTTGGATCCTCTAGTAGATTTTATTCATTTATTTATTTTATTTTTGGATGGAAAGATTGTTGGATATTAAATGGCTCATTTTAGGTGTGAAAAGTTGATGTATAACCTCATAATATTTTTGCAGATTTAATTATTATAATTAAATTTAGAAATATTAATTATCATAGGTGGATTTTTGCTGCTTTTGGCTGCAACATGCTTCAATGCCTATGATGCTTGGAATCTAGTTTGATATTTCTATTAAGGCCTGATTACATTGTTGGAATGAGACCTAATAGCTTAAGATTTTATGTCGAGGGGTAACTTAGAATATTTTTAGAGTCCATCAAGGCTTTTACTCTTCGATCTGTGATGTTCTGTTAAGGTCACCGAATCATTGGAAATTGCAGTGACGATCTTGGCTTTGAATGCTTGAAGCCTTTTCTCTTCTTTCCTTAACAGCTTAATGTGAGTGATGCTTCTCGCGATGCTTTCTTCCCGATGTTGCCCACCCTTGCGACCACAAGCATGGGGAGCCTCATTGATCACTTTGATCCTAATTTTTCGATCTAAAACATCTTTATCTTGACTAGCTTTGAAACCAAATTGAAATGCCATCTTATCCACAACAACTGAACCTTATTTCTATTCAACATACCCGAAATCCATTTCAACTTCCTACAATCTTGCTTTCCAGACTCTCATGTCTCTGTACGGCAAGCCATCCTTGGCCATCAGGGCTCATTCGTTTTTCTCTGGCGTCAAGTACAACCTATCTACTCTCTCACCAACCATCATTAGACTGTTAGAAGGCTGTCTTCTTATGACAACCTTCTTGGACCTTCAGAGGCTGCTCGAACCTTCTTGGACCTTCAGAGACAACACCAGTGATTAGACCTTTGGTGATTCTATGGACTATCTCTCCATATGGCAACCTTCCTAGACCTTCAAAGATTGCTCAAACCCTTTCTAGGCTTTGAAGCGCTAGACATCTTTCTGCCTTCGATTATGGCCGACTTAGTTGTCAAAGGCGAGAGAGGTGCTTGGTTATGCTGAAGAGATCAATTCAGATTGAAGGAAAAACCTTCGATCTGCGTTTAGATAACGTTGGAGAGATCTCCTGCTTTCTTGTGGTGGGTTAGGTTTTCTAAAGAAGCGGTGGTCTGGTTTGCTGATGGTTTGTCTTCTTTCAGAGGGATGCAAAGGTGATTTCAAACTTTTCGAATGGGATTCACAAAGTATTGTATGTTGATTACTTGGACAAATGTGGGAAAGCTTTTGGAGTTAGGGCGGGGGTGGAAAGGAAAGATATTTTAAGTGCTTATTCTTGGAGGCACTAAAGGCAATGGGTGGCAAAGCTTCGTAAGTGATTTTTGTGAGATAGAAAAAGTTTTTTTATGCGGATTCTAGAAGTGTTGGTGCTGATAGTTCTACATGCCTAAGATCATGGAGTCGGGTGATGCTGGAAGGGAAGCAAAGGGATGGAGAGGGTTGCAGTAGCAAAGTTATTTTGGAAATCGAGGTGTGTTAGCTGGGAAAGAAGAATTGTGCCACCAGTGTGGAGATGCGATGCAATTGAATAAACCTAAGGCCATTGTAAATTGATTAGAATCGTTCAAATAGAATGTGAAGGAATCTAGGGTTCCAGATGGCATTGCAATCATCTTATAGGCAACTAGGGTTGCTTCCGGGAAGGAGGTTGCGAAAAGAATTGGGCTAGATTGTATGTTACTCGTTGGTCTTGGCCCAAATTATTGAAAAAGGAGGTATTTCTTTTTTGCCTTAGTTTGGACAATTATATGAACTAGCTCAATGTCTAGGAAAGGTTGATTCTTTGGACTCAAAAGAAGGCTCTCTTCAATTGGGTTTCCAGAAAAAGGGTCAAGGTGGTGTTCAAGCACACGTGTGGTAACTCGGGTACCTCCTTATTGGTTCTGGATAATGTGCAGGCTCAAAATTTTGCTCCTGGATATCAAGAAATTAGTATTGGGGAGGGGGACTCTAAACATTCTACTAATGGAATCCAAATCCAACACGCAGTTTTTCAAGATTTGAGTTGGAGTGATCAAGGAGTTCAGAATTTTCTAGTAGTATGTTAGATTCAAAACAAGATCATGGGGTGAAAGTTGTGTCAACTAATGAAGAGGTATTAGGAGGCATAATGGAAAAGAGTAAAAAGAAGAAGCTGGGTTTGAGGAGAAATCTGACACTCGGGAGTCTAATGTTGATAGATTTGAGGGTAAAATGGTTTATGCTCGTTGGAGGGCAGCTTGTATGGGTGTTGAAATGAAGAAGGTGTTTGAAGAAAATAGAGAAAATTCTGGTGAGTCAGTGCCAAGGTTTCTAAGGATAAATTCTAAACAGAGATGAGTATTGTGGAAGACCCTAGTGAAAAAAAAAAAAGAAATTAAGGCTGGATGTAGTAATGAGGTTTGTGAAGGAAAAATGAGAAAGAAATGTCAGGATTTCAGATTCAGGGAGTGATGATATTAGTGAGTTTGATTGTGATGGGGCTTTATATTGGACGAAGATTTGAGAATAATATGGGTCTCATTCTTGAGATGAAATAGGGGATTTATTGTCTATCCATCCACCCCCATTGGAAGGCGTGGAGGGAGTTCTTATTTTTGATAACAATGGGTTGGTGAACAAATTATGGAGAAGCGATGGAATTTTGCCTACTTCATGGTGGAGATTCCTAAGAAGGATTAGAAGATCATTATATTTTGGATAAAATGGATTTAAAGTTGAATGATATTGGAGGAAAAGACATGCATATGGATGGTGGTAAAAGTCAAAAGATGAAGGCAAAGGGAATTAGAGAATTTGAATTGCTCAGTAAACTATGACCGAAATGGTTTGAAAAGGGTGGGGGTGTTCCTTGGTTGATATTGTTAGTTTTATTTTTTATTTTTTATGTTTTTTCTCTTTTATCTATTTTTTCGTTATTTGGTGCATTTTTTGTCCCCTCACATTGTAGCTTCTCTTCTTTTCATCAACGACATCTTATTTTGTTATTAAAAATAATGTTTGCCATAAGGTCTTGAATCTATTCTCAATAAGAGTATTTATCCCAATTTATATATCATCAAAAGTGATTCTGTTTACACATGCAATTTTGGTAAGTCTGATTGAATACAATCAAATGGAGTTGAATTCTGATGCAATGGGAAAAATGAATTGAACAAAATGAAAAAAAAAAAGATGAAATAAAAAGGATACAATATCAAAGAGATTGGGTAGAAAAAATTATTGGATACCTTATTCAATGATATCTAATAAGTTCTACCTACTATTGGATTTGAACCAATGACTTCTGCCATGTGGAAGTAATACTTGTTAAGTCATTTATCATCACAAAGAGCGTGTAGGCTTCATATAAGAGATCGGGGGCTTGACTTGAGGGGGATTGTTAAGGCTTGATGCACATTATTGTTGAAACAATGTAACAACTTTAGCTTTTCAGTTGCGACCTAAGAAAGCATGTAAGGTAATGCCTTAATACCCTACTAGGTTTGTGCCATATACGATATAACTTGTGCAGCTCTCCATCTCAAGCCATATACCTTTTTTTCCATGTGCTTGCTGGCTTTGGAACCTAGAACACTACATTGAAGGTAGTTGTATGACTTACTAAGTAGTAAGCAGCTGCGTGAAGGTACCCAAAATGTCATCTTTTTCATTAAAAATAATTTATTAACATAATAAGAGAAATAACAATTGCAAATAGTTGGTATGATATGCTCCTCTAAATGAAAGAAAGAATAACAGGAAAGAAGATAATGAAAGTAACCCCCCTTCCACTTTGGTCGAGTGCCAGAAAGCCATCCTTTTAAAAGCTCCAGAGGTAGATGCCCACATGGAAGTCAGAAAAACCACTTTGTACCGCAATGATTGTCGAGCTAAAACACTTTTTTAATGATATTGGATTTCCTTTCTAGCCTGGAATGCCAAACCACTGGAAAAAGAAAAAACGTGACTCCATAATCTTTGATTCTCCATACCCTTCCTAAAATGTCAAAATTTACAAACGAAACACTACTCGCACACATCTAATCAATGTATTCTAAATAGACCAAGAAAAAGAGCAATTTAAGAAAAGGTGAATGTTAGCTCTTTGCTTTTAAAGCACATAACACAAACATTCAAAGAAAGTACCTTATTAGGACTTGTTGTTTGTGACAAGTGTTTGGTGTTAATCTTGCAGAGAGTCTTTGATCAAATAAAATACTTTATTGTAAGTGGATCTGTAGCCTTCCTATTCCAGTATATATATATATATTTTAGATCACAAAGGAAATTTGTTAGGAAAGAAATAGAAAATGCAAATTAAAGAAGTCAAAGGTTTCTTAAGGCAGGGAGAAAAAAAACCAAAGAATGAAAATCAAAACCACTTATTTCTTGCCATCATAGGTAGTAGTGCATTTCAAATTGCCCATCGTTCTTCCCTTTCTTAGTTTTCTTGCTCTTTTCCCATCCATCCTCATATCTAGGTTTACATCCAAGACCAGTGCAACCCATTTCAACTGAATGTTCTGTTACCCAACTTGGTTTCATGTTGATTTTGATGATGACAAAAAAAAAAAAAAAAAACAGAATTAGTGTATGTGTTATATCAATTTGTGCTCCATGAATTATAATGCGATAGTTATTTTCTTTTATGTTTATATATCGAAATCATTTTGAATTTGTGCTGTATGAATTTTGTGCTCCAAGAATTATTATGTGATAGTTATTTCTTTTTATGTTTATATATGGAAATCATTTTTGGTATTTAGGGCTAAGTATGTTAATACCTGACTAAAAAGCAAATGTACGAACTTGAGTATCATATAGTAAAATGACCATATATTTTTTATTGAAAGCTCCAAATGTGACAAGGCCCTTTATATTTAAAACTTATAAATCTTTTTAAGAACATTCTATTTGAATTTTATGTATCTAGAGTTAAAATGGGTGTTTTGTAAGAGTGCAATCTATGTCTTATAAAAAAAGTTCAACTATAATTATGTACTATTTGTGAATCTAATTCTATATTTTATTCCACGTGAGTTCAAAAATTATAATATTATTTCATATAAAACTAGACTCATCATTCTCTCTAGAAAAATTTCATGTAGACGTTTTGGAGATATAATGTAGGATTAATAATTAATACAATATTGTGATTTTGTACTGCTATAAAGTCAGAAGCAAGAATAAGTATGCTGCAGTAAATTAGACATATCTTACTGTAGAAACTTTGAAAATATTTTTTTTTTATATATCAAAGTAGACGTTATGGGGCTTCCAAAACAATACAACACACTTGATTTGATAAATATTCTATTTGTTATGAATTGTACAAATCAGCCAACAGTTTTCTGACCTTTGTCATAAAAGTAGCTCGACATATCTGTAGTGTTTGAATTTTACCTCTTCAACGGCTACTCCAATTGGCGTGATTTTTTGTTATTGGAAACTAGACTCATGATAAGTCAATATGAATTTTTATAGAATTTTATTTGGTATTTACGAGACCATTTGTGTTTTTTTTATAAAATATATCATCTCACTTGAAAATCAGATTTCTTGTCATATCATTGATTGTTTAGCACCAACTTTAATCACATGGAACCAAAACCTCTCCAATGTCTAGTTGACAATTTTGGTTATAAAAGGAATCCAATTTCAAGGAAGAAGGACAATAGAAATGGATAAAAAAATGGTCTCCCATTCTCTTTCATATTCC
The DNA here is from genome assembly GCF_029873635.1 of Malania oleifera. NCBI lineage: Eukaryota > Viridiplantae > Streptophyta > Magnoliopsida > Santalales > Ximeniaceae > Malania > Malania oleifera. The sequence continues at coordinate 17,288,930 of NC_080417.1, read as the reverse complement.
AAGTGATAGAGTGTTTTGTTCTTGCTTAAGAGAGCACTTTCTTGTAAAAGTTATTTTCATTAGTTTTAGCTCTCTTCAAGTTCCAAGTCTCATTCCTTTGAGAGAGTTTGAGTTGTAAGCTTGAGTTGTGGCATCAATTTACTTAGAGATACTAAACCACATGTCATTTGTAATTTCTCATCATTGTAAGTATTGTTTGAGCCCCGGTGAAAGGCTCATTTTGTATTCTAGTCCTGTTGAAAGGCTAGGTCTTGTTATTGTACTCTTGCCTTGGTTGAAAGGCAAGATGTTTGCTAGTGAAACCTCAGCTTGGATTCAGTCGAGGGAGTGCATGTAGTTTCTCGTGAAGGAGACCAAACCACTATAAAAGAGTTTGAGCATTTCTCTCCCTACTCTCTTTACATTACTTATTATTTGATTGAATTGCTCAATTGTGTTTGTGCATATTTCATACATTATCTTGGGTTTTTGAAGCATATAAAGGTGAGTTGTGAGTGAAAATAAACTTTTTCTTATCTAAGCTTTCGCAAAGCATTTACTAGAATATACATGCTAGACTATTACTCACCAAGAGTTTGATAAAAGGAGTAAGAAGAAATAGAAAAAGACCCAATTCACCCCCTTCTTGGTATCAGAATGGTTCGTAACGCTAGGTGAGCGACATCGTAAAGTCAAGGTGTGAAGCTAATTCACTTGATGTGCTAATAGTTGGAGGACTAAGTGTGGGATCGAGGCCAATAAGGATCATATAGGGTATTCGAATTGGGTCAAGATGTCGGAGGTAGGATTGGTTCGGACGCACGTGAAATACAAGCCATGGCACGTAAGACGCGAGGGTAAGGTCCACTTGAGCAACTGTTGGAGAATAGGGTTTGCTCCCATGAGGGAGACGATTTTCGATCAAGGGAGAGCAGTTGGAACTCACAAGTGAGGGGAAGATTGTTGAGAATTCCACTTGTGAGTTTGTCCCACATTGGAAAAATAGAGTGGAAGATGGGTGCTTGCATAGTTCGGTCCAAGACGCAATAGGCTTAACTTTTGGGTCAAGTTGGTGCTCATCCATGTGTATCAAGGTTTCCCATGAACTCCTTTAGTGCTAATGGAGAATTGGGCTACGACCATGGGCAAAGATGAGTTAGGTAGAGTTTCCCAATGAAGTAAGTTTTAATGACTCTAGCTGATTATTGAAGCCCATGCTTCTAATGACTTTAGGAAACTTCCACTTTCCTACTTTCCTAGGACTACTAGGGACGACAAAATTAGAATGGAATTGTGATCTAGTCCTAGATCTTAATTTTTTAGTTGCTTTGGACATACCCTATACAAGCTTTAAAAGGCCAAATTTAACAGCTTGGTGCTTTTGGACCTCAACTCTTGACTCTTGAAGGAGCTTTTTTGGCTTTCGCAGCCCTTGGATGGTAGACATCTTGAAGATTTTGCAAGGAGATATACTTTAACATTTCAAGTTTTTTATTTCTGAATTGCTTCTTGCATTTGCATCACTTGAGCTTTTTATTGCTTTCATGAATGGAGATCTTTGCCTTTTTTATGCAATAGAATTGTTGTTTTCTCATAACAAAAAAAGTGTGTATGCACATAAAAAAGTGGGGGTGAAATGAAAATTGAAAGAATGGTTCTAGCCTCGGCAAAGCAATGTTGATTGGTTTCTTTTCCGTGCTCTAATTTTGTCTCAATTGTTCATTGCCAAGCCATACTTCATTGATATGCAACGTATTAAGATTTTTTTATTGCCCTTTAGCATTGACGAGACATCCTTGTTTCTTAAGATGATGTGTTTTGGACAAATGTTTTCCCATACTCGATAAAATAAAAGTACTTGCTTCCATTCCCATTGTATATTTTAGTCTTTTATATACATGCAATATGTTTTATTTGTTTTTGGATATCTATAAATGTCTTCAATTGGTTTCTAGTATTTCTACTTTTGCGCTAAAAAATTGCCTAAGGATCTTATCAACGTCCATGAATGATAAATCATAGATTGAATCGCCCAATCAGAAAAATTGGGTGCTATTATTGGATCTTCCGTTATTTAAATCGTGTATCCCCGTCACTTGTAGTGATTTATCGTTCAATGGATGACTGAAAAATGATCCACTGATATTAATCTAATTATAATGTTATAGATATATCCGCTCTATAGATTCACACTTGATATTTCGCTACAAATAGTGATAGAATCAACTCCTACGGTCATGTTTTATTCAGGGGAATAAAAATAAATATAAAAATTCTCTTTTGGAGATTTGGAGAGATGGCTGAGTGGTTGATAGGCTGATCTTCCCCAGGGGAGGTTTGGCACCTCGATGTCTGCTCTTCGCCACCTGTGGCTGTAGTATATTCCAAGGGTTGGGTTGTTCGCCCATTAAAAGGCGGTACATGAGTTGGGTTCAGAACGTCGTGAGACAGTTCGAAACTTTCAAAGTTTATGTTCTTTGTTTTATTACTAGATTTGCAACAACAACTATAACAAGCCTTAAGTCCCACTATGTGGGATCAACTATATGAATCCTTTTCGCCAATTCATGTGATCGAGGGTATTTTTTGTTGATATTTATGTTGGATGTTTCAAATTTTTTTTTTTCAAGAAAGACTGTCTATTTAATAAATATTATATAATACTCATCAATTTTATTTTAATTAAGTATATGTTAAAGTTAACATATTAATTTTAACGTTTTAAAATATTAACTACGAATTTAATTGTTTCGTATTTATGATGTTGGAAGTTATACTAAATTTTACCTATTTTGTTGGGTAACTAAACAACACTACATCTCCTATAACTCTAGTGTTTGTGAGTGCACACAAACCAAGCCAGCTGAGTAATCTTGGAGGTCGTGCGTGCAGTGACTATATTTATTGAGAAATGTTCTCTGTAGGCGCGAAATCGGCTTTAAGGACAGTGGTCCTTCCATGCCTCAGCTTTTGATAAATATTTATTTTTTATTTAATATATATTTTATTAGTATATGCTTTTCCTTGTATTATATTTCCAACAATCTTAAAGCCGATTTCGTTTTTTCCTAATTTGTTGTGGTTGAGTTTTGGTGTTTTGGTCGGGCCCTAAATATCGTACTGATGATCAAGGCAATTTGTTGTGTGGTGCAATCATGATCTGCTAAAGTTGGCAAGATATGTGTGGATCAAGTGAAGTGTCGATAAAGTAATATGTTTGTTTATTTTTCTTAACACCATGATATAATCACCATCTCTTTCATTATTATTTAACTTAACTTAGCCCCTTGTAGTTTTGATTTTATTTTTAGTTTGAAATGTTTTACAACTCGATAAATTGATATTATTTATATTTCTAGAAGTTTATATGATATTTTCTTTTCCCCATTTGTGCGTTGTACAACTTTGGGGGAGTCAAACAGGAACATTGGAGTTGATGGAAAAATCAATTGCAAATGATGTCACAAATATTGTTGAAAATTTAGATCATTAATCTGTAAAACAATTGTAGTAAAATTGCATTTAGTTTATTTACTTTGTCAAAAATGCTTTTAATTTGGTGTGTGTTGGCTAGTTTCATTTTGTTCTACATTGCTGACTGAGGTTTGGGATGTGGAAGTGATTCGGTTGGGCAAGAGTGTTTGAATTCTCCAATCTGCTTCATTGACATGTTCAATTTTTTTGATTGCTTATCTCATTTGCGTTTTGACCCAATTCTCATGAATTGTTAGAACCTTCATACCTATCGTTTAGGTTGATTTATTTGAAAATACTTGCATGATTTGCAAACCAAATCCAAGTTCGTTTATGAAGACTTTCATTGGTGATAATGCTTTGAGAGCGTCAAATAATTGTTGGTTATGTAAAAGAATTGTTGGTCCAGGAAATCCAAGAGGGGGGGTGAATTGGGTATTTTTCTAGTTTTTATGACACTTACTCTTTTTATTAAACTTCTGTTGAGTAATAGTCTAGTATGTATATTCTAGTGAATGCGCTGCTGAAGCTTAAATAAGAATAAGTTTATGTTCACTCACAACTCACCCTATATGATTCATTAACCCAACATAATGTATGAAATATGCACAAACACAATTGAGCAATTAATTCAATCAAATAATAAGTAATGTAATAGAGTTAGGAGAGAAATGCTCAAACTCTTTTATAGTGATACAATCTCTTTCATGAGCAACTATGTCCACTCTCTCGGCCAAATCCAAGCCGAGGTTCCACTAGCAAACTTCCTGCCTTTCAATCGGGGCAAGAGCACAATTACAAGACCTAGCCTTCCACCGGGGCTAGAATACGAAATGAGTGTTTTATCGGGGCTCAAACAACACTTACAATGATGAGAAATTGCAAATGATATGTGGCTTAGTATCTCTAGGTAGATTAATGCCACAACTCAAGCTTACAACTCAAATCTTTCTTAAAGGAATGAGACTTGGAACTTGAAGAGAGCTAAAACTAATGAAAAGAACTTTTACAAGAAGGTGCTCTCTTAAGCAAGAACAAAACACTCTTATCACTTAGAAATATGGAGGAGACTAGGAGACCACTTGTATATGCAATTTCTCTTATACCTCTTCCTTGAAATTGGACTCTTTTTATAGCCAAAATTTTCCATTAACCGTTGGAGAGATTTTGGCTCCATGTGATTGAAGTAGGAGCTAAACAAACAATGATTCAAAATTTCTTGGCTGATTTGTAAAATTCATAACAAATAGAATATTTATTCAAATTATGTGTTCCATATCATTCTGGAAAGACCGTAAAGTCTACTTTCATATAAAAAAATAATGAAAAAATTTCAAAGTTTATATAGTAAGATATGTCTAATTTACTGCAGCATACTCATTTCTGCTTCTAACTTTATGGCAGTGCAGAATGACCATGTTGTTTTAATTATTATTCCTGCATTATAGCTCCAAAACGTCGACCTGAAATTTTTCTGGAGAGAATGATGAGTTTTGTTTTATATGAAATAATATTATAATTTTTGAGCGCACGTAGAATAAAATATAGAATTAGATTCATAATTACTGCAAAATTATATTCTTACTTTTTCCTTAAGACAAAGGGTGCACTTTCCTAAGTACCAAAAATAATTTTATGTATAAATATAAAAGGAAATAATTATCACATAATAATTCATAGAGCACAATTCATGTAACACATGAACTAATTCTTATTTGTTTTGTCATCATCAAAATCAACATGAAAGCTAGTGGGCTAACAAGAACTCCATCTATTATGGAGCGTAGAGATAGTAATACACTAATACTCAAGCTTAAATATTATTACTGTCATGTTAGCACTGGAGGAGTCCATAGATGGGCTTGATACTCATGGGTGAACACCCATGTGACCCAAAAGCTTAAGCCTATTGGGTCTTGAGCTCAACCATGTATATAGGCGCCCATCATCCACTCAATTTTTCCAATGTGGGACAAGCTCACAAGTAGAATTCTCAACAATCTCCCTCTCACTTGTGAGTTCCAATTTCTCCCCCTTGAATGGAATCCATCTCCCTTATGGGAGTAAGCTCAATTCTCCAATAGTTGCTCAAGTGGGTCTTACCACTGCACCTTACGTGTCTCGGATTGCATTCCATGAGCATCCGAAACAATTCTACATCCCATGTCTTAACCCTATTCGGATCGATCTTCCAAGCCTAGATGATCCTTATTGGCCTCGGTCACTCACTTGGTCCTCCAACAATTAGCACGTCAGGAGAATTAGCTTCACTTCTCGACTGTTTTTATGATGTTGCTCACCCAAAGTTACGAACTGTAAACTTTGATACCACTTGTTAGCACCGGAGGAGTTCATAGATGGGCTTGATATACATGGGTGAACAGCAACTTGACCCAAAAGTTTAAGCCTATTGAGTCTTGGGCTCAACCATGTATATAAGCACCCATCATCTACTAAATTTTTCCAATGTGGGACAAACTCACGAGTGAAATTCTCAACATGTCAATGGGTGAAGCATGCATTTCAAGGGGGCAGAAAATATGGTTATATAACTCCCGTGAGTTTCTTAATTTTTTTTTCTTTTTTTTTAGATTTCTTTTTGTGACTTTGTTTTCCTTTTTCAAACTGATGGTAAATTTGTTTATAAAATGTGGGAAAATCTCTTGGGATTATGAGGTTTTCTCTATGGATCACAACCTAATTAATAGTGGGGTTTATAGTAATATATGAATTTGAACGCTCCCCACTGTTGTTATGACTTGTTTTTAAGTGGTGGAAGCATGTGTGCATAAATGAATTGACATTATTCTTGAATTGATTTTATTATGAATGCTCCAACCATGTACATGGACGGGATATAGTAAAGTAATTTCTCTAGTGATATCTAAATATAAAATTTTTATTGTGGCACTAGCATTTTCAGTGGATCATTTTCTACTATTTTGTAGTAGACAATATTACTTATTTTTCCCATAATGGGGCGAATTCTCATAAGTTGCACATATTTTTTATCTTTAGTTGTGGGGGGTATCCAATGTGTTTTTGGTATTCTTGTTTGTTCATGAAAATGTGTGATGATGCATGAACATGTAGATGTACATATATATATATATGCTCCATGATTGTCATTAATGATTTTTATTCCTTTGGGAGGCAGATTAATAGGTTCAAATAAGGCATAATACATGGAAGCAATGGTGTGGGGATGAAGTCACTTAGCCATAAAATGGCTTGGAGAAATTAAAGTGTAAACACACAAAGGTGTGTAAATTATTAATTTTGTGGTGCATTATCCAAGTGGATAATAGACACAACCATAGTATTGGCATTGGTTAGTGTATCTATGGACTAACCTGAACTAATTGAATAGTCAAATTACGCTATTATTAGTGTGATTACAAATATGTGGGAGTACCTTGTATCAATATGATCAAAATATGAGAATTGAGAAACAATTGTTGATTAATAATTTCCTTAACTAAGAGACTAGCTAAAAAGCTATATAAACATCGTGGGGGATGTGTTTTTAGCTCTTAATATAAACTACTAATTGTAGAAATCCCGAGAATAATGGGTCAATGATATTAGAGATTGTATAAGGATTTCTAGCCTAATACTTGGGCAGATTTCATGCTCCTATTTTAGGAAATTCTTTCCTTGTTATACCTTTTGTATTATTTATAGAGAGTTGTGATTGTACAGAATTAATCCAAGAAATACAGAAATCATTCATTCTGATTTCATGGTATCAGAGCTAGGAGATTAAACCTAAATATCAATGACGGAAACCGCCGGCCAAAGCAGAGGTTCGATGACCTTTGAATCTCACGAGGGTGAGATCGAAGCTATCTCAACCATGGGCTCAACAGGACTCGACAACTCTCCCTTCCAGCTCATGGTGGAGAAGATGAATGGCAAGCATTTTCGAGAATGGGCACAATCGATCAAACTTGTGATCGATGGCAAGGGAAAGATGGGATTTCTTATCGGCAAGTCACGGAGACCTACCCCAACCGAAGCTGCCACCCTTCAGAAATGGAAATCGGAGAACTCCATGGTCACAGCATGGCTGGTGAACTCCATGAAGCTGTTGATTGGGAGGTCTTATCTCTTCCTGCCGTTGGCGAAGGAAGTCTGGGATGCCGTTCGTGAGACCTACTCCGATGCCGAGAACTCTTCCCAAATCTTCGAGCTTAAGACGTGACTATGACAGATGTAGCAGGGAGAAAGGGTTGTTATGGATTACTATATGGAGATGACTGCTCTTTGGCAGGAACTCGATCTGAGTTTTGAAGAAGAGTGGAAATGCTCCGGAGATAGTGTCCGATATAAAAAATGCCTCAAAAATGAATGGGTGTTCGAGTTTCTTGTTGGTTTAAATCGGGCCATTGATGATGTCCGCGGAAGAATTCTGGGTCGTCATCCCTGGCCATCAACACGTGAAGTTTTCTCAGAAGTGACACGAGAAGAAAGTAGGCGTAAGGTGATGCTGAAGGAGACAATCTCTACTGACCATACTGGACCAGAAATGTCTGCCTTGGTGTCTCAAGGGACTTTTCTAGGATCTAGTTAAGACAACAGAAGGGACGCCTCTGGTGTGAACACTGTCGAAAAACTGGCCACACTAAGGAGACATGTTGGGAGATACACGGGAAACTAGCTGACTGGAAGCCACGACAAAGCAACAAAAATCCGGGCTACCAAGCCACGGTTGATAATCAATTCGGGAGACCTCAAGGGGAGAAAAGTAGTAATAGTTCCATTTCAAGCAGTGCATTTAACTCTGAGAAGTTGGAACAACTCTACAAGATGTTCTATACCTTTTAGACTTCGGGTCAGTCTTCCACAAATATTTCTTCGAGTTCTTTAGCCCAAAGAGGTAATTTTTTGCAAGCCTCGAGTATAACCTCTAGATCTAAAACTCCTTGGATTATTGATTCTAGTGCCTCTGACCACATTACCGATGCCTATCATCTTTTCTCATCATATTGACCAAGTGCTGGAAATTTGAAAGTTAAAATTGCAGATGGATCACTCTCGTCTGTCACAGGCAAAGGGAATATCCGACTCTCTGACTCCATCACATTGGAGTCCGTCCTTCATGTTCCTAATTTATCCTGTAAGTTACTATCCGTTAGCTAGTTAACAAAGAATTTCAGTTGTTCTGCTAAATTTCTTCCCTCTCATTGTGTTTTTCAGGACCTATCATCGGGGAAGGCGATTGGCACTGCTAAGGCGTCTGAGGGACTCTACTACTTTGAGGAGGCTAATGTGAGTGAACAACGTCAAATTGCTATCTGTGATTCTGCATTTGTTCCTAAGGATAGTGATATTTTGTTATGGCATTTTAGAATGGTTCATCCCAATTTCCAGTATTTGAGACAGTTATATCCTTCCATTTGTTCAAATAGAACATCATTTGATTTTCAATGTGAGATTTGTGAAATTGCAAAACACCAACGTACTTCTTTCCCAAAGTCCAAATACAAACCAACATCACCGTTTACTATGATTCACTGTGATGTATAGGGCCCGTCTAGCACTCTTAATCGTACCCACACCAAATGGTTTGTTACTTTTATTGATGAGCACACTCGTATTTGTTGGGTATACTTGTTGTAAGACAAAACTGAAGTGCGTTCTGTGTTTATCAATTTTCATTTCATGATTCAAACACAATTTCACTGAAAATTCAAATTATGCGTATAGATAATGGCACAGAATATTTTAATCATAACGAAAAAACAGATGTAGCTCATGCATTGTTGTTTACTACCAATATGCCAAAAATGTTTTGGGGTGATGCCATTCTCACAGCTACATATCTCATTAATAGAATGCCTAGTCGAGTTCTCTCTTTTGCCTCACCTCTTCAAAAATTCTAGGCATTTTTTCCAACTCTCATCTCAGCTTAAATCTCTCTCTTAAAGTGTTTGGTTGTACTGCTTTTGATCATATACATCATCGACATAAACTGAATCCATGCGCCCTCAAATGTATCTTTCTTGGCTATTCTCCTACCCAAAAAGGGTACAAATGTTATGATCCAGCAACAAAAAGGGTATTTTTTAGTCTTGAAATTATTTTCTTTGAAACTACTCCTTACTTCCAAAAGTCCTCGGTTCAGGGGGAGACTTTGAGTAGTAAAGAAGCTCAAGTTTTGGACTTCAATACCTTTTTTACTGAACCTGAGCATGTCCCAAACACTGAACTTGTCCAAAATACTGAGCCTGTCTTGAAAAGTGCTTCTAATCTACCAAATACAGAAGAAAACTTGAATTCAGGGGGAGATGTAGGAAAACAATATAACAAGGAGATAATTTTCTACTCAAGAAAGCCAAAATTAAAGGACACAGAGAATCTCATACCTAAGGCACCAAAAGAGTCGGAATCGGTGATAGATCCAAGCAACCATGAGTCTTCATCCACTCCTAATCAGGTAATGTCTTCAAGTAATCTTGAATCCTCCTTTAATAAACCTACACAGGCTGATCTCAATTTACCCATTGCTCTTAGAAAACAAACTTGGTCATGTACTCTACATCCCATGTCCAAATTCATGTCTTACAATACTTTGTCTACATGGTGTCGTGCTTTTACCTCTAATCTTACAAACTTGGTCATGTACTCTACATCCCATTTCCAAATTCATGTCTTACAATACTTTGTCTACATGGTGTCGTGCTTTTACCTCTAATCTTGACAGGATAAAAATTCCAAAGAATATTCATGTAGCCCTTGAGATCCTTGAATGGAGAGACGCAGTTATGCAGGAAATGCGGGCCTTGGAAAAAAAAAATGGAACGTGGGATGTGATGAATCTACCGAGAGGGAAGAAACCAGTGGGCTACAAATGGGTGTTTACTGTGAAATACAAAGGTGATGGGACAGTGAAAAGGTACAAAGCCCGCCTTGTTGTAAAAGGGTTTACTCAAACCTATGGCATTGACTACACAGAGACTTTTGCACCCGTGGAAAAATTGAATACCGTTCGAGTTCTCATAGCCTTGGTAGCCAACCTGGATTGGCCACTCCAGCAACTTGACATCAAGAATGCTTTTCTGAATGGCGAACTAGAAGAAGAAGTCTTCATGACGATACCACCAAGCTTTTGTAAAAGGGGTGAAAAAAACAGAGTATGCAAACTCAAAAAGTCCCTGTATGGACTCAAACAGTCTCCATGAGCGTGGTTCGATAGATTTAAAAAGGTGATTAGGAGCCAAGGATATTGACAAGGACAATAGGACCATACTATGTTCTTTCGGCAGTCTAAAGATGGGAAGATTCAATTCTGATTGTATATGTCGATGACATCATCCTAACTAGAGACAACATAGTAGAGATGGACAGGTTGAAGAAAGTCTTGGCCACTCAGTTTGAGGTAAAAGATTTGGGACAAATGCAATATTTTTCGGGGATGGAAGTTGCTAGATTAAAGAAGGGAATCGGTGTTTCTCAGAGGAAGTATGTCCTAGACCTCCTAACTGAAATTGGCATGCTTGGGTGCAAACCAAGTGATGCCCCCATTGAAGCAGGAAAAAGAAGAGAAGACATTGGAAAACCTGTTGAACAAGAAAGGTATAAGAGATTAGTTGGAAAACTAATTTACTTATGACACACTAGACCCTACATCACATTTGAAGTAAGTGTGGTGAGTCAACACATGCATTCACCAAGGGAAAGTCACCTAAAAGCAATGTACATGATTCTTAGATATCTCAAGGGATCTCCTGGCAAAGAACTATTCTTCAAAAAATGTGAAAGCAAAGAAATAGAAGTCTTCACAGATGATGATTGGGCAGGATCAGCAGAAGATAGAAGGTCCACTTCTGGGTACTGCACCTTTGTATGGGGAAACTTGGTGACTTGGAGAAGCAAAAAACAAAACTTTGTGGCCTGAAGTAGTGCTAAAGCAGAGTGTAAAGCAGTGGCACAAGGGATATGTGAAGGACTGTGGTTACGGAAACTCTTGGAGGAGTTGCATGTCATGGTAAAGTTCCCTATCAAACTCTACTGTGATAACAAAGTAGCCATTAACATTTCTCTCCATCTAGTCCAGCACGACAATACCAAATATGTAGAAGTGGAAAGGCACTTTATCAAGGAAAAGGTTGAAGAAGGAACCATTTGCATGACTTATGTTCCTACCAAAGAACAAACAGCCGACATCTTCACCAAAGGACCACCTCGACAAAATTTTGATGATTTCACATACAAGTTGGATATGGTCAACATTTATAATCCAACTTGAGGGGGAGTGTAGAAATCCTGAGGATTATTAGAAATCCCGAGAATAATGGGTCAATGATACTAGAGATTGTATAGGGATTTCTAGCCTAATACTTGGGTAGATTTCATACTCCTATTTTAGGCAATTCTTTCCTTGTTGATATACGATTTGTATTATTTATAGAGAGTTGTGATTGTACAGAATTAATTCAAGAGATACAAAAATCATTCATTCTAATTTCACTAATGATGGCAACGCAACCTATGTGATTCGAAATCCCATGAATTAGGTTCAATGGGTAAAAACAAGTCATTGAGTAGTTTTATGAGTACTATTATTTGTTTTGATAATCCCTATGGTGTTTTAAATGGTGCAACTGTAACAGTTGTGAGGTTGAGCTTATCTCTTAATAAATCCATATACTTTGTTAGGTCGTGTGTTTAGTTACAGTTACACACTTGATGGATTTATCTACGCGAGTGTGAAAGTGGGCCGCTTCCTATGAAAGTTTACTGGGCTAAAACTTTATAGAGCACTCATGACTATCCAGGTATGGTGCATGGCCTATTCATACCAGCCTGCAAGAGTTTTGTGTCTAGAGATGTTATGTGAGTGATATGTTTATAGTGTTATGCTAAAAGAATTTGGTTCAAAAATTTAATATTCACCAAGTTCTTGTAATTCATTACATATTTTCTCTAAGTACAATTCAAACCGAAAGGTATTGTCACCCATTGCATTAAATCTTGTAATTACCCAATACGGATTTTATCTTTCTTCGATTTTTTTAATTTGAACCATGTAGGGGATTGTTGATATTTATGTTGAATGTTTCAAATTATGAACAGTTGTCAATTTTATTTTAATTAAGTATTCATTAAATTTAATATATTAGTTTTAACATTTTAAAATATTAAATACTATAACAGTTTCGTATTTATGATGCTGGAAGTTATACTTAATTTTACTTATAAATTGTGATCCAATTTCATTTCAAGATACATTTTTTTTTTTTGAATAACTTTATATTCTACTCTTTTTTGAGGTTTATATTTTTTTGGGTAACTAAACAACACTACATCTCTATAATTCTGGTGTTTGTAAGTGCACACAAAACCGAGCTAGTTGAGTACTCCTAGAGGTCCTGCACATAGCGACTATATGCATCGAGAAATGTTCTCCGCATGCGTGAAATCGGCTTTAAGGACAGTGGTCCTTCCACACCTTAGCTTTTGATAAGTATTTATGTTTTTGTTTAATATTAATTTCATTAGTAAATATTTTTCCTTCTATTATATTTCCAACATTTTCTTCGACTAACTTTGGAGCTAGTAAATCCTTCATCACGTCCTCATTCCAAATTATTTTAGGTCTACCCGTTCCTCTTCTAGTACCATTTACAATGACTAGCTTGCTCTTCCTCAATAGTGCACTAATTGGCCTATGTTTCAAATGCCCAAACCATAAGCTGCCCCTCCCTTATCTTATCTTCTACTGGTGCTATGCCTAACTTATTGCAAGTATGTTCATTCCTTAATTTATTCTTTATTGTTATACCACTCATCCACCTTAGCAGGCACATTTCGTCCACTTTTTACTTTTTGAATGCATTGTTTCTTAGTGGTTCAACATATTGATCCATAAAGAATGGCTGGTCTTATAGTTGTCCTATATATTATTGTACGATCACACAACACACCTAACACACTCTTCCTTTTTACACAGCCTGCTTTGATTCTATGTTGTTGATGATGATAATAATAATAATAATAATAATAATAATTATTATTATTATGATGATGATGATGATGATGTTGGCACTTCTAATGTTTCTTTAATTTTTTGCAAATTATTATTCTGCATACTCATTGTTCCATTTTTGGCACGTATTTACTCGTTTATTTATTAATGTCTATATTTGCAACAATTTGGGAGTTTAAATTAAACTTTTATGCAGTCATTCTAATGTCCATTTATGTATTGCCATTTCAGGAATACCAGGATGTGCAAAGTCTGCACTGTGCAAAGAAATAATCGGTGCACGTGGTGGACTTGGAGATGATAGACCAGTCTCCAGTTTGATGGGTGATCTTATCAAAGGTATGAAGGTTGAAATGTTGTAATTTGATGCCTTTTGAATGATGTGATATAGCATCAGTGGATACATTTGTAGCATAGTCTCCCAGTGGTGCAACAAAAACTTTAGTAGCGCAAAAAATAAACTCGGGTAACATTGTGTTTACAAGGATTAAAAAAAAGTAAATATGTTACGGTCTTTAGATGTTTTCAACAATATTTATGTCTAAAAGACTTGGGAGTGTTTTTTGGGGATATGATGACTTTGGGCTTAGTGCTTTCAGCGGAGAGAGATTTTAGATGCAATGTTGATTGCTAATGAAGCAGTTGAGGGTGCTAATAGGAGGGGAGGCAGGGGTGTCATTCTCAAAATGAATTTTGAAAAAGCCTATGACATGGTGAGCTGGCTTTTTTTTTTTTTTTGGATAAGGTGATCATTAAGAAGGGTTTTCGGTTAGTATGGAGGAATTAGATTACATTGTCAAAAGTGGAGGCAAGGATGCCCTTCCTCCATTTTTGTTTACCTTGTTAGCTGTTGTGTTAAGTAGATTGATCTCTCTCTCTCTCTCTCTCTCTCTCTCTCTCTCTATATATATATATATATATATATATGTATATATATATATGTATATATATATATTTTTTAAAGCAAAATAAATATAGTAAAAATGAGGAGAGAGAAATTACAACCTAGGAGAGGACAAGAGATCCTCAAGGCAAGAAAAAAGAAGAAAAAAATAGAAAAGGAAAGAAAACCAAACCAAACCTAACAATCTCTAAATAAGAAACCCCTATTTAAGCCCTTTCCATCATAATCGACATAGCTCTTGTAAATTTACTGGTTTGCACTGTCTTTTCTTTTAGCACTATCCAAGTGAATAACTTTTGAGCTTCTACATCTTTTGCACTAAGCTCCTCTAAGGTGTAGGTAGAATTACAAGCCTACATGATTACTCCCTATCAAGTCTTCACCCAAACCCCCTTCCTATAAAATAGAAATATTCTCCAATCCTTCCAGTAGAGGAGGCACATAGGAAAGACAAATTGTTCGTGGAATTCATGCAAAAATAGGCCATTATCACAGGAAAAATTAGTGTCATTATTACTGTCATTGTTGGAGATATAACCCCATTTCTTTTCCTCAATATGATTTTCTCCTTTATTCTTCTTTAAGATTGACTTGCAATGATTTTGAGATTCTTGGATTCAGCAAAAAGTTCCTGGCAAAATCTCTTGTTAAGAATTTGCTTACCTGATGGTTTTTCATTTGACTATTAACTAAGATCCCTTCTCACCTAGCCTCTCCTGCCTCCCTGAACAACACCTTATAGACCTTCATATCCTCAACCTTATTACATCCCTTCCCATGCTTTCTGTCCCCAGATATATGTACCACCTCTGAATAGAAGCCACTGCTGATTCACTTCTCACCCTCACCTCCAATAGACTGAAGCTTCTTTTCCAAACTTCCACGTGAGTACTTCTACAATTAGCATCCTTCACAGGAATCTCACTCAACAACCCATCTGAAGAAGAATTATCAGCCCAGGTGTCCTCTACTGTTATCTCCTCTCTTTTCTTTGCGAGATGCCTTCCCACCATTAGAAATATAATGGGAACTGCACTGCTGCTTGCACAGATTACTTTGGCTAGGAACATTACGATTAAAAGCCTTTTGAGCCTCACCAAAAATAGAACCACCGCATGTAACCCCTTTCCCCCAACCCTTATTTAAAGACTGGTTAGATCCATTGGCTATAATATTTTAGGTCTGTTCACTTAAGTGGCTCAACTGAGGACTAACAATGCCTCCCTTTCTTGATGCTGACCTGGGTCCAAGTCCACTTCAATTTGGTTCTGGGCCTGCTCCTTTCACTAGCCTATCTGTGAAATACGTAAGCCTCCCTTCCTTTCCATTAGCTGACCCAAGTCCAGAACAATCATGAAACATTGAAGCCCATTCCACCAAACCTTCATTGCTATATTTTCTTGAGAGAAACCCTTACTGCCTCTGTCACCCTTGCATGCCCAGCTGAAACCCTAGCCATCTTAGCTATGGGAGGCCTAATCTCCAGATAAAAAGTATGTCTTCCGGCAATGGATGCCTAGGATCTGTCACTTGTGTCTTGGCATCATAATGTGAACAACACCACTGCTACTCTTCCATCACAACATTACTCCCAAATTATTTCATTGATGAATTCATTCACCTGTGTCATTCTTTGCCAACACAACTTGGCTCCACAAACAGTTACCCTGCTCATTTCCTCCATCTACACCACCAGCAATAGGAAGGACATCCCTAGCCAATGTACAAAATGTTTTCCCAAATAATGGCAACCATCTCCTTTAGATCTACCAAGAGCAAACATTGATAACCTCTTCCCTTTCCTACCTACCCCTAAACCCAAAAACTTCCCCACCTTTGTTGTACAAACTACCATCCAATACCTCACCCATGAAACCTTAGAAACCCCTTGATGTGGGACAACATCAACTATCTTCAGCCATTAGAGATAGAAGGGAGGAGAGGGGAAGAGGGAAGAGAGGAGAGAGGAGATACAAGGGGGAATCGCATGTTAACTTCTCAATTCACTACTACCTCCTATAGAGCTTCACACACTATTTATAAGAAAGCCTCTAATAAATGAAATTTCACATATACCCTTAAAACTAGATGAAATTACATTCACAACCCTAAAATGTACAAAATTTACATACAAGCCCCCAAAATATATAATTACTACAAGCAAACTAAACACACTGTTAATGTTCGTTCAACTTGAACACGCGTAGCGAAAGAACATAACCAAACATGAAATAATCAACAACCACTAATGCAATCACTCGATGATGAAATATACTCAAGAAGCAATCAAACAATAATAAGAAGCAAAAACACAACTAGAACGCACAAAATTTACGTGGTTCGGAAATAGCCTACATTCATGGGAGCCACACTTGGATTTCCACTATAATCAATGTCAAAGCTACAATCTTTGGGTTACAATATTGTTAAAGTATGAACCCAATGCCTATAGAAGAGTTCTAGTAAACCTAAACTACATCTATAGTGATCCCCCGGAGGAAAATCCTCCAAATAAGCTCAATCTACAAGCCTCCGATTTGAAAATACGTAATCTACGCCAACAGAAACCTTCGATGGTTTGGTGCTGAGAAAATCACCTTGCAATTACTGCCTGAAACCGTCGACGGTTACACACCCAACCGTTAACAGTTTGCCCTCCATGGCTGCACCTTGCTTCTCTCCCTTTGTCCCTCACGTAACGTAACTTTCTTCGGTACATGTGATCCGCTTTGAATATGAGCCACATCCCCAACAATCTCCACCCGCGCCTATAGATCCGGACCCGTCTCCCCTCTAATGCTTGGAGACGTAAATCAAGTCCAAGCCACGCTTGAACTTGACCATGGTATCAGGAAATTCACCTAACTAAACATTCAGCTCCTTGAACAATCCTTCGAACCACAATACTACCTTAGCAGCCTCAGCCTCTACCAAGAACTCTGATCTAGTTGTAACTAGCGCACCCTGAGACTGTACCCTAGACTTCTAGCAATTAGGCTTTCCCACAACGCACCCCGTTGTGAGCCTCCTGTATTCCACGCCTCCTATGTAGTCTCCATCTGCGAACCTGACAATTGACGGATCTCTCTGTTGCCTGGCGAAGTACCCAGCTGTATTGGCTTAGAAAACCTCTAACACGACCTGAACATCATCGTTTGTCCTTGAGTGCTGAGCGGTAGACTGTTCACTTAGATTTGCCAACGGTGTACCGATGACCGGTTTAACACTAACCATGCTAAACCTCACCAACACCTAATCCCCAAAATCACTCTGAAATAACCACAATCTCCATGTAGTTTTGTCCACACAGCCATCCTGAGATAACACCAATCTCCCTACAGCTACAAAGTCACCCTGATATAATCCCAATCTTCTTGTAACTTTAACCTTGCGAATCTCCAACTGAGAACACTCTTGGCAACACTCAACACCTTCATGTCAACTTCTTTTCTCAACAGAGTCCTTGACTGACTTACCTCAGTCGGAACCTTTCCAGAAATCGGCATGTTACTCATATAAAATCACAAAATTATTGCCTACTTGCATCCTATCTCCCTCTCCCCCTTTGGGAGTACCACCAATCCCCCCCGGTCTGATTCTTATACAATACCTCTATCTCATCCACCATGGCACCTGTCCACCTACCCTTCTCCTGGCCGTGCACTTTCTCCTAAAAGGTAGTAGGATCCTCTCTAGTAGTAATGGTTGCATAAGACATCATATCACACTCGGGTGGTGGCCTAATAGTGCCTCTGAACCCATTGTGATCTTGCGGGTCTTTCGAGCTGGAACTCCCTGCATCATGACCAACATCATCTTTGTCCTGAGTATTAAAATCCACCTGCGTCATAATCTCCTTTCTACTCCAGTCTATCTTGTGATACTGCAAGTCTCCTGAGTTAGAACTCCTTGCATTCGTACCCCAAGTCTCCAACTTCACCTACACAACATGCTCATTGTTGCTATTGTAGCTTTCTGGCACCTATTTCTCTTCATGTATCTGAGTACGTTGTTCCATGGCTTTAACACCTAAGCCATGTCTCCACCAATCGCCACCTGTTTTCCGTTGGATCACCCAACTTGAACTCATCTTTCTTATATACCAGAAAGATGCACTGTCTAGACGTCACACCAAGCCTATATCCCACCTCACTAGAAACATGCATGGCTGGACCTCCAAAGTCTATCGCATAACCAATCCAACCCTTTGTTGCAACTCTCCCATCTAATGATTCTTTTGGCAATCGATTTACCGAGAAACATGCCATACTCGCTGACTTTACCAAGAAGTCCCTTGCAAGCTCTGCATACACCATGTCTCGCTAACAAAACTCCTTCAAACATCAGCATACTCAACAACAATATCTAACTTGAGGAACTCTCTCCTAGTCTAGTACTCCACCTCAGCCACAAGTTACACCTGCCAAACAACTCCAACTTGCCGCATGAGATACCCCGAGACCTTTAACCTCACAAAATACCCATGTCTAACCCATGATGCTGTCCCCAAACATCCCCACCTATGTAGTTAAGAATACCCACCGTTTTGTGTGTGGTTACATTACACAAAACAATATTTTCTGACTCAGAACCCTTAGCTGTAGCTCCACCTACAACTTTGTTACCCTGCAGTACATAGAGATTCCCTGCTATCCTCTGCCCCTTCATCACCATCAATACGCCATCACACACCATCATCGTCCCGCCTTTGGATTTGTAACTATGTCCATCACAATCCAAAGCACCCAATGATATCATGTTCTTCCATAGATCGGGTACATGTCTTACCCCACAAAACGTCCTTACCACACTGTCATACATCTTGATCCTGATATCTCCCATTCCGATAACTTTGCAAACCGCACCGTTTCCCATTAGAACAAAACTAGGACTCACCAATTTGTAAGTGGTGAACCAGACTTTGTTGGGTGTCTTGTGAAAAGAACATCCTGAGTCTAAGATCCAAGAACACGTGAGGCGTTTTGAACCTGATGAAATAGTAAGCATCTCACTATCACTGTTCCGCAAGCCCCTTTCCTCAACTACATTCAAGGATTTTGATGAACCCTCTTGAGTTTTTTTTCTTTCCCTTCTCCCACTCTGGACATTCCGGTTTTATGTGTTTTTTTTTTTTTCGTATGTAGGCGACGTAGGTAGGGAATTCAGCAACATCAACGCTTTGTCCTCCTCCTCAAACTTCACATCAACTCACCCCAGATCACTAATGATCCGATTAAATGTGTTGATGTGCTGAGTCAAGTCCGAACCCTCTGCCATCTTTAGCCAATAAAGCTTTTGCTTAAGATATAGCTTGTTCGAAATCGACTTGGACATGTATCGGCATTCCAATTTCAACCGAACCGCCTCCGGCGAGTCCTCATCCATGACGTTATACAACACGTCATTGGCTAGATATAACCTGATCGTTGAAACCGCCTTTGCTTCAAACTCCTTCCAACTTGCGTCGTTCATGTCGTCTGGCTTCTTTCCGTATAACGCCTTCACCATCCCTTGCTGTACTAGTGAGTTCTTCACCCTTCATTGCCAAAGGCCGAAATTACTTGTTCCATCGAACTTAATCGAAGAGACCCCAGGCATTCTAGAAACAATAGTTTTGATACCACTAGTTGATGTTCATTCAACTTGAACACGCGCAGTGTAACACAATCAAACACGAAACAATCAACTACCACTAATGCAATCACTCAATGATGAAATATACTCAAGAAGCAATCAAACAATAATAAGAAGAAGCAAAAACACAATTAGAATGCACAAGATTTACGTGGTTCAGTAATAGCCTGCGTCCACGGGAGCAGCACTTGGGTTTCCACTATGATCATTGTCAAAGCTACAATCTTTGGGTTACAATATTGTTTAAGTATGAACCCAATGCCTATAGAAGAGTTCTAGTAAAACTAAACTACATCTATAGTGATCCCGCGGAGGAAAATCCTCCGGATTTGCCCAATCTATAAGCCTTCGATTTGAAAATACGTAATTTGTGCCGACGGAAACTGTCGACGGTTTGGTGCTGAGAAAATTACCTTGCAGCTATTGCCTAAAACCGTCGATGGTTCCACACCAAACCGTCGACGGTTTGCCCTCCAAGGCTGCACCTTGCCTTTCTCCCTTTGTCCCTCGGGTCATGTAGCTTTCTCTGGTACATGTGATCCGCTCTAAATATGAGTCACATCCCCAACACACACATAATAGACAAGTAATTGATTTAAGCACATTTGGGTTTAGGACCCAATAGTCCATCAACCCTCTTTGACATAGGCCTCCAAATTGGGTTGAAATGATCCATCCAAATACCCGCTTCTTGTCCTACTTCTAGAAAGAACTCAATTCCGTGGAGTTGGGAAAAGTCTCAAGGAGTCCACCATGAATAGAATCATCTCGCTTCATAAGAAAGGTACCAATAGTGTGTTTCAACTTGGTGAGTGGGAAGCTATAGATGGCATGAACTTATATAGTTATACTTCTTCTTGTCGATGGAGAAGGAATAAGAATTCTCATAGACATCTAGCTTAACCTTCCTATCAAATAACCATGGACAATCCAAAAGGATATGACAATTTTTGAGAGGTTACATTGCACTATCTCCACAATGGAACTAATCTCAAAAGTTAGCACAACTATCATGGACCTTCAAGTTGGTATTTTTCACCCAAGCAATTTGTTATGGATTGGGATGAGGTTCAACTACCAAATTTAGCACAATTTCTTCACAAACTACATTTGTGTGGGAAAACTGTGTATAATTAGTTAGCTATTTTAGGATATTCTTTTAATAATAGATTGTATCCTTAGAATTAGGCCTATACAACTAAGTTTCCTATTCTGTTAGGGTGTCCCATAAATCATGGGATTTGATCTATTAATTTACTTTTTAGGAATGATAGGATTGTTGTATATATTCACATGTAATGTTCAGATCAATATATAACTCTTTTCAATTTTCGACATGGTATCAGAGCCAAATTAGGCTCCTTAGGGTTTCAATTTTTTTTCAGCCTTCATCGCTGATATTTCCAGCCTTCATTGCTGGTTTCTTCCTGTCTTTGCATACCTCTGTTCTACTCTATTTTTTGAGCTCGTGCATCTCTGTTTCTGCCAAACAAGGCTTGTTTCATCAAATCCTTAAAAACTTCTGTTTGCCTTCATTGCCAATTTTTCTCTTCTGTGGGTTTCACTTTTGCCCAGTTGTCATCAACATTTTATGCTTCCGGCTGACATCATCATTGATTAACTGATTGTTCAAGCCTTCAAGATGTCAGAAATTGTGGAGACTACTACTTCAGCCCAATCAGAAGAGGTAATCCGACCCCAACAAGCAGGAGAATTGCAGAATATTCATGCCTCCTATAGGTTAGATGGAAATAACTACCTTAAGCGGTCTCAACTCATTCGCATAGTGTTGAAAGGCAAGGGAAAGATTAGTCATCTCACGGGTACAGGTCCTAAACCAGGGGATCCTAAGTTTGAAGCATGGGATGAAGAAGACTCTTTGATCATGGCGTGGTTGGGGAATTCCATGATTCTAGAAATAAGTGACACATGCATGTTTTTGGCTATTGCAAAGGACATCTGGGATGCGATTCAGCAAACCTATTCGAAAGCTAATGATGCAACACAAGTGTATGAGGTCAAGGTAAAAACTATGGCTGCAAAACAAGGGAATAAAATGGTCACTGAATATGCAAATCAACTGAAATTCTTGTGGCAGAAATTGGATCACTATCGGGTGATAAAAACAAAATGCTCTAATGATGCAGCGGTTCTAAAGGCCTTTATTGAACAAGATAGGGTGTATGATTTTCTGGTTGGACTTAATCCAGAATTTGATCAAGTGAGGATACAGATTCTTGGAAAGCCGGAGGTTCCTAGCTTTAACGAAGTAGTGGCTATAATCTGAAGTGAAGAAAGTAGAAGAGGGTTGATGCTTGAACCACAAATCACTGATAGTTCGGCTATGGTGGCTAGTGGTAACAATAAATCAGCCACAAACATGGAGAGAGGAGCAACACTTGAAGGAGAAAAAGGTGGCCAGCCAAAAACCCAAAATCGTGACGGATTATGGTGCACTTACTGTAAGAAGTCTCGTCACACCCGTGAAAAATGCTGGAAACTTCATGGAAAGCCTCCAAGCCGAGAATGGGGCCAAAAAGGAGGACAACCACAGAACAATGGACAAGCCCACATTGCTGCAAGACCACAAGGTGAATTGACATCGCAGGAGCTGAGTAGTTTCAACCAAGAAGAGATTGAGAGGTTGAGATCACTTATCAACAGTCTTGGAAAACCTAAAGGATCTCCAGGTACTTGTTTTTTGGCATATTCAGGTGAGCTTCCATCTTCTATTGGATTAAATGTCTTAGATAAATCCTTTACCAACTCCTGGGTCATGGACTCAGGAGCAACCGATCATATAACTCATTTATCCAATATTTTTTCAACCTATTCTATGCCCAAGCAGTAGGAAAATAGCCACAATAGATGGATCCTTGACCACTGTAGCTGGTTTTGGGGATGTGTAACTTTGAAAAATGTCCTTCATGTTCCTAAATTGTCCACAAATCTTGTCTCTATACATAAACTCACTCAAGATTTATGTTGTAATGTGATTTTTGACAGTAGTAATTGTATATTTCAGGACAAGGATTCGGGGGAGATGATTGGACGTGCTAGGGAAAGGAATAGCCTCTACTATCTTGAAACACCAAGTCAGTTGCACATGACCAAGGACATATATTCTTCTTCCTTTATGTCAGAGTTTGTCTTATCCAATAAAGAAAAATTTAACTTCATCATTGCCGACTTGGACATCCATTGTTTAGGGTTATTAAAGTTATGTTTCCTTCCTTGTTTAAGGATTTAGATGTTGAAAACTTTCAGTGTGAGGTATGTGAACTTGCTAAACACAAGCGTGTACCTTTTCCAATTAGTTACAAAAGAAGCTCAATTCATTTCTATCTTATTAACAATGATATTTGGGGTCCATCTAATGTTTATAATGTTTCTAGGGCAAGATGGTTTGTTTCTTTCATTGATGATTGCACTCGTGTTACCTGGATTTTCCTGCTTAAACATTAGTCTGATGTTAGTATTGTGTTCCCAAATTTCTATTCCATGATCAAAAATCAATTTGGGGTCAATATCAAAAGGTTTAGGTCAGATAATGCCAGAGTCTATTTCAATCAAATTCTTACCCCATAATTTTAGACAGAAGGAATAGTACATGAGTCATCTTATGTTAATACCCCATAGCAAAATGGGGTAGCAGAGAGGAAAAATGGCCATCTCCTTGAAAAAACCAAAGCTTTGTTGTTTCAAAAAAATGTGTCTTAAGGTTTTTTGGGGGGAAGCAGTTCTGACAGCCACTCATCTGATAAATCGTTTGCCTTCAAGAGTCTTGGGCTTCAAGAGTCCTATGGACATACTTTCCACATTCTACCCAGACCTAACCACTACGAACAACCTTGTTCCTAGGATTTTTGGGTGTGTCATTTGTCCATGTTCATAGTCACAATAGGGGGAAATTAGATCCGAGGGCTCTAAAATGTGTCTTTGCGGGCTATTCTTCGACTCAAAAAGGATACAAGTGTTACCACCCTCCGTCAAAGAAATTTTATGTCTCGGTGGATGTTATGTTCAATGAACAAGAGTCTTATTTCACTAATCCTTATCTTCGGGGGGAGAATTCAACTAGGGAAGATAAGGAAGATTTTTTGCTTGATTTGCCATCAATTCCTATGTCTAAAACCTCGAACCCTATACCTGTACCTCCTTGTTCATCTTGTTCCAACCATGTACCTAAGAGTTCTTCTGAACCTATGCCTGAAACACCAAATGAACCCAAAGAAAAGACCGATTCTGCTCCTAGAAATACCATATTTGGCAAGGTTTTCACAAGAAGGAAGATGGTTGTTCCTTTACCAATTCAGGCCCAAGAGTCCAACTCAGATCGTTTGAATGAGGCAACAATTGTTAATCATCCATTGCAAGATGAAACTGAATCTCATGTTGATAATGATGACCAGGACCTTCCAATTGCCATTAGGAAAGGAACTCAAAAATGCACAAAGCAACCATTGTACCCTCTTGCACATTTTTTTCTGTTTAAGAATTTTTCACCATCCCATAGAGCCTTTCTTGTAAGCCTAAATACCATCACCATTCCTACCACATCATCTGAGGCTTTGTCCAATGGAAAATGGAGACAAGCTATGAATGTGGAGATGGAGGCGTTGGAAAAGAACAAGACTTGGGAGTTGGTGAAGTTACTGGTAGGAAAGAAACCGGTGGGCTGTAAGTGGGTATATACGGTGAAGTATAGGGCAGATGGGTCGATTGAGAGATACAAGGTGTGGTTGGTAGCCAAGGGGTATACTCAAACCTACGGGATTGATTATTTAGAGATCTTTGTTCCTGTTGCAAAGATGAACACGGTAAGAGTATTATTATCACTAGCAGCTAATTATGGTTGGGAGTTGCAACAATTTGATGTCAAGAATGCTTTCTTACATGGGGAACTAGAGGAAGAGATTTATATGCAAGTTCCATCGGGATATGGGAAGAATTTGGCTGCTCACACTGTGTGTAAATTGAAAAAGGCACTGTATGGCCTAAAGCAATCACCACAAGCATGGTTTGGGAGATTTGCAATAGTTATGTTGGCTATGGGATACAAACAAAGTCAAGGGGATCACACATTGTTCATTAAACACTCTCCTTCAGGGGGAGTTACAGTCCTTCTAGTGTATGTTGATGATATAATAGTGACAGGAGATGCTGCTAAGGTGAAACAGGTCTTGAGTCAATATTTGGCTAAAGAGTTTGAGATTAAAGCGTTAGGGAGACTGAAGTATTTTCACGGGATTGAGGTCGCTCACTCTAGGCAGGGAATTTTTATCTCTCAACAAAAGTATGTCACAAATCTTCTCAAGGAAATTGGCAAGAATGCATGCAAACCAGCAAGTACTCCCATGGATTCTAATCTTAAACTTGGAAAAGCTGAGGAGGATGTCGCAGTAGACAGAGAAATGTATCAACGCCTGGTTGGAAGACTCATTTATTTGTCTCACACATGACCAAATATAGCATATGCAGTGAGTGTGATTAGTTAGTTTATGCATAGCCCGAAGGAAGTTCATTTACAAGCAGCCCATAGAGTACTACAGTATGTTAAGGGAACACCAGGGAAAGGTATCATGTTCAGAAGAAATGGGGGATTGGTACTTGAGGCATACACTGATGCTGATTATGCTGGATCAATTGTTGATAGAAAATCAACCTCAGGATATTGCATCTTTCTCGATGGGAATCTTGTGACATGGAGAAATAAAAAGCAAAGTGTGGTAGCTCGGTCGAGTGCAGAGGCTAAATTCCGGGCAATGGCTCAAGGTGTGTGTGAACTACTTTGGCTGAAGATCATCCTTGAAGATTTGAAGATTAAGTGGGATGACCCTATAAGACTTTATTGTGACAACAAATCTGCAATCAGCATAGCTCATAACCTAGTACAACATGACCAAACGAAGCACATTGAAGTTGACAGACACTTTATCAAAGAAAAGTTGGAGAGTGGATTGATTAGTACACCTTACGTGTCTACACATGGTCAACTTGCTGATGTCCTTACCAAAGGGTTGAGCAGCTCTGTTTTCCAAGCTATTGTTTCCAAGCTGGGAATGGAGAATACCTATTCACCAGCTTGAGGGGGAGTGTGGGAAAACCGTGTATAATTAGTTATCTATTTTAGGATATTCTTTTAATAACATATTGTATCCTTAGAATTAGGCCTATACAACTAAGTTTCCTATTCTGTTAGGTTGTCCCATAAATCATGGGATTTGATTTATTAATTTACTTTTTAGGAATGCTAGGATTGTTGTACATATTCACATGTAATGTTCAGATCAATATATAACTCTTTTCAATTTTCGACAATTTGTACAGCTACTATGATCAATAATCAAAGTACAAAGATGCTCTTGACAAATCACCTGAGTTTCGAAGATGTTGTCCACCTCCAATCTTCTTTTTCTTCAACCTTGTGGGAAGAGAGCATATGTTGAAGCACTAAACAGATTTCACATTGACATTATCACCTAACAATCAATTGGAATTTCTGTTTGAGCTTCATATACTTGAATGCCATCATCATCATCTTCTCCTTTTTCTGCAGCGACCATGACTTGGTTGGGACATTGTGCAGCTTGATGACCAAGACCTTTACACTTGAAGCACATGATTGATGGTTGGCCCTTAGAAGTCCGGAATGCTCAAGAGTCTTCCAAGGGATATTAGTCTCAACTCCTTTATCCAGGTTCTCAATTGTTTTATCTTGTTCAATTCCACTAGCACTCTTCTCAAACCGAAGGGTTCATGTAGCTCTAGAAGGATTACATTGCTTATCCTCCTCAATCTGAGTGGCAACTTGTATTGCATCCCCAACTGTAATGAAATGGCATGCAGCAAGTTTGGAGGCAATTGCTGGCTTCAACCCTTTCTTGTACAAAGCTATCATCACATCCTCTTTCCATTCTATGTTGGCACGTGTTACCAATTGATAGAATCTACTAGTCTAGTCTGTCATTGTTTTTCTTCTTGCTTCAAATGAAAGAGTTGTAGATGAACACGTTATTGATAATTAGGAGGCACTAATTGCTTATGCATGGCCGACTTCATCTCATCCCACCTTGTAATCTCACCAAATCTCCTTCTAAAGGTCTCTTGTTGGTTAATCCACCAAATTCGAGCAGCTCCCTTCAATTATGATTTCAGCCAAATACAACTTTATTTCATGTCATAGCCTCAGCTAAAGTACTCCAATAAATACACCCTATCTTCAATTCATTTGTAGAACCATCACCACTAAAATCTGAGGTTTGTAGTTTAATTCCCTTACTCAAATGATCATTTCGGCCTTCATGCAAATCAAACGTATGAGGGAAGCAGCTATACTACCTTCTTGTTTGGTAGTAAAATCCATGGGCCTTTTACTTATGGCTGTAACTTCGTTGCTAGCCTATTCAAAACATGGTAGTAGTCCCCA
This sequence comes from Malania oleifera, assembly GCF_029873635.1. Classification (NCBI taxonomy): domain Eukaryota; kingdom Viridiplantae; phylum Streptophyta; class Magnoliopsida; order Santalales; family Ximeniaceae; genus Malania; species Malania oleifera. The sequence goes on along the minus strand of NC_080417.1, from coordinate 17,261,519 downwards.
AAGAAATTTCCTTGTTTTGTACCTACTGGACAATAGTTCCACCCTTGCAAATAACTCAACATTTGTCACAATGTTGCAATTATATGTCACGAAAGAACTTTTAACAAGTTGCTAACAATCCTCAAATATATTCTTGCAAACCACAAATCTGCTTTCCATTGTTCAGGAACCATCTTCAATTCACATGTGGTCTAGAGTCCATGCAAAAAATTAAACAAATTCTCAAAGAAAACTCACAAACGCAGCAATGCAAACTGATTTTTTTATTTTTGGCAGTGACAATCCATGCTCCTAAGTGCTGATGGTACACTAATTCTTTTCTTCAATTTCCAGCCTCTCGTATCAAATTATCATGCTTGTTCACAAAATATCATGTCCATAATCAAAATATCTTGCTGCTGGTAAAATATCAGGGCGGAAAGCCAAAATATTGTGGTTTGATCAATGTCTCACGAGACTGGAAAATGCTAAAGACACCGGCGTGTTGGGCGCATGTGCCTCCCACGATGATATTTGAGGCGGAGTTAGATCACAGGGGGTGGGGAATAGAGTGGTAGTGGTGGTGTGATGAGGAAAGTACGGGAAGTTAGGGATTTCAAAGGGCTATCGGCTGGAGGATGTTTGGCCGGCGTGTGCAGCTTCACTGTTGGTTGGATAGTGATGAAACTGCAAGGTATGGGATTTCAGGGGTTCTGTCTCTGGTGGTGTGTGAGGTGTTGCGAAAAGCTTCCGGGTAAAGGGTGTTCAATAAAGTGAGAACACAGCTGGAATTTTTGAAGAAGTTGAAAACTGCTCTTTAGTTTTCAATTTCTTTGTTTTTTTTTTTTTTTTTTTCAAAATCTAGGATTGGTGTTGATAAAGAGAGATAGAAAGAGTTAAGGAAGAGATCAAAGAATGAAGGAGGAGGGAGGGATAGAGAGAACAGATTAGAGAAAGAAGATTGGAGAAGGAGATGGAGAATGAAGGAGGAGGAAAGAAGATGCTTTAGGCAAGCACTTAGAACAGAATAAGAGGAGAATTACAGAAATACAGAGAGATAGAATCAGAATGGAAGAATTATAGAGTAGAAATAAGAAGGCAGCAGAGAGTTGAAGAAAGAATAGAGAAGAACAGAAGGAGAAGAAAGAAGAAGAAGAGATGATGAAGAAGAAAAAGGGGGAGAAGGGAGGGGAAAATGGGGGATTGAAGTGGAAGAATAGATGTTGATATTGGGCTCTGATGCTGAATGATGCGGGACAGCATCAATGATCTGCAGCCATGAGAGATAGAAGGAAGGAGAGGGGAAGAAGGAAGAGGGAAGCGAGTAGAGCGGAGATACACGGGGGAATCACATGTTAACTTCTCAATTCAAAATCATCTATAACTACCTCCTAGATGGATTTCACTCACTATTTATAAGAAAGCCTCTAAACATGAAATTGCACATATATCCCTAAAACTAGATGAAATTACAAACACACCCCTAAATGCACAAATATTACAAAAAAGCCCCCAAAATACATAATCCTACATGCAAACGGAACACACATGATAGACAACTAATTGATTGAACACATTTGGGTTTAGGACCCAATAGTCCATTAACCCTCTTCGTTGACGTAGGCCTCCAAATTGGTTTGAAATGATCCATCCAAATACCCACTTCCCTTCCTAAATTAGCCCTCCCCAATCTTCCACAAATTGATGACACCCATTAAAAAACCAATTAGAAGCAACTACAAACAATCTCACTCACCTATTATGCACTTTCTTGTGCTCTAGAATGAAAGAGTTACACTCTCACCCACTTTATCCGATCTTAGATTGAAGGTCTTCTATTCGATCTAGTTTGAACATTTGTGAACCACTCATTCACCGCCTGTTGCGGCCATTGCACACTTCTATAAGTGAGGTAAAGGGAAAAAAGAGAGGCTTTGCAAGGAAGATCGTTTCCCTCTTTTGCTGCAAATTCCCTTATATATTTTGCTCATGCTTAGGGATTAAGGGAGGTTGCAAAGTTTCATGATGGACAGGGAAGAGGTTGTCTCGCCTTCAGATGGTAGTGTGTGTGGTGTGTATATATATATTGTTTGCTTTGAGAATGATTCTTACTTTGCACAGAAATTTTTGAGAAGATTTTGAGCTAGGTATTAACATAGAACATGGTGATTTAGAGGGGTTCATGGTTTTAGTCAATTGTATTCTCTTGGCTTGGCATTTTTCTTGTTTGGGTATTCCTTTGAGGGGCTTTTGGTTTGTGGCATCTTTCAACTTTCCCAAGAATGTAAAGCCCATGAAATTTCATTCCGACATTTCTTTGGGCACTTGAATCTAATGTGGTAAGAATCCTAGGAATGAAGGATTCTTACGAAACATGGGCATCCCATTCCCACTCTCTCCCATTGTGTCACAAGCCAAGCTTGTTCATGGCATTATGCTTGCCTATGACTGCTTGCCTTGTGTGCATGGGATGGTTTATCATCATGTAAATAGTAGAATAGGTTTTGTTACTTGAGTGTGTCAATGCTTTAGTGTAGAATGGGAGTATGATTCCTCAATAATTTTGAGAGTTCCTAGTGCTAGGGCTATGCAATGCATTCTTGTCATTTCCTTACCTGAATTGTTTATTGCTTCTGCTTACTTTTCATTCAACTATTGTGAATGTGTTCTTGTGGTAAAACGTTGTATATTTTAGTAGACTAGTGAAGCAAGATTGCTTTCGCTAGTGGCGCGTGGCCCTTAACAAGGTGTGAAGTGTTCATCCTATAGGAAAGTTTCATGGGAATCTCATTCGCTTGGGAATCTGATGCAAATAGGTGTAGAATAGTAGAAAAACACAATAACGACTAAGATTTCATAATAGTATTTTAACAACCTTCTTTGACTCCAATTACTACTGCATCCTGAAAATGAGTCAGAGATTATTGCTTTGAATTTAAGTTCAGCAAATAGGGTAATTTCTAGGCACAACAGCAACTTTTTCCTCAAATCGATACTAGATACAAGATGATACTTCGTAGATAATTAAGAAAACAATCAAGATATATCAAGCCCAAGTAGTGATGGAGGGATTGGTAGGCACTGCAATTGAAACTAGATTTGAACAACTGTTTTGGTATTGTTTTAGAACAGCAATGAACAATAACAACGGCCTAACCTTTCATGCCTTTAGTAGTGATGGAGGGATTGGTAGGCACTGCAAGGTCGAATTCAAACCCTCAAAACTCAAAGCTTCCAAATCTTTTCAACCCTAGATGGCTAGAGCTAAGTTCTCAAAGAAATCTTCGAAAAGATAAATGCCAAAAAGCTCATGGAAATTGGCTGAAGGATTCTACATTTTACCAACCGCAACCTCTAGGCTTCCAAGAGGGGCCAACTCCCATTTTTCAAATAACCCCCTCTAAAAACTACTCATATTTTGAAGCCCAACCAAACATAACTCCTATGACAAAAGTATCTCTTGAAAATTACAAAATGACCCCAAAAAGCTAACTTGACCAAAACAAACCTTAGAATTCAGAAATTACAAAGATAGTCGTAGTGCCCATAATTTTTTTTGACAACAAAAGAAGATACCATTAATAGAAAAAGAATTTACAAGAGGGAGAATGAAGCATCTCCCATGACAAACTAGAGCACTCCAAAACAAAAAAAACAAAAAACCAAGAATAAATAGATTATTAATTCAACGTGGTCCACAATTCTCTTTGAAACTCCTAGAAGCCAGCTTTTGGTTAAATTTCTTCCCAGAAAATGTCCAAGTATTAGCTTAATCCACGGGAATTTAGTATTCTGCCACCAAAACTTTGTCATATATTCCTAAAACTAGTGAACCTCATAATTTAGCATAACATAGTGAAACGTCTTACTTGCTGACTTCTCCAGAATTTGAAGAGCTCCTGACGATAGTATCCATTCAGAAGAGAATAGTTTTCTGTCTATTAAGGTGGATTTGGACATTGTGGGTGCTCTTAAACTCACTTTGTACCCAATTCAACCCACAAGCTCTAAGGAGGAATGGAGAGACTTTACTAATGGGAAGGCAAACAGTTTGCTACCTAGTGATGATATGAAAACTCCATATAGCTATGGAAAGGGTGTGGCTTGTTCTCAATTTCTCTAATTTAAGCTAAGATGTAGTAGCTGATTAAATTCCCAAAAGCTTCAAGCTTTTGAGAGAGAGCACAAAGAATAGCTTTGAGACGAACCTTCGATGAAGAGTAGGCTTCTTCAATAGAGGAAAAGTTTTGAGTCTAGTTGAAGTCATTGTTGCACAGGCCTAGGGTGTCCGACGAAGAAGGCTAGGAGGCTGGAAAAGATGCTCGATTGCACTTGCGAGTCACACTAGGGCTATAGGGGTCGCAAGTCCTGCTTTCGACAAATGTGGGCTGCTTTGAAAGGGAGTGCTTGGAATCTACCCAAGATCGTCATCAAGCAGTCTTGAGATGTCTTAAAAACAGGCTGGGAGGCTGGGAAAGAGGCTCGATGAAGGTTGCGAGTCCAGCTAGGCCTCACTCTCATTCAGAGAGCAAAGAATCCTTTTGCAAATTGCCGACCAAATAATGAATATGGGTTGTGAGGCAATAGACATCACCGGATCTGACAATCAAGCCCTTATTGGAAGTAATAGCCTACATGGAGGTGGTAATATGAAGTATTACCTTTTCATCTGTCTCTTCTTGGTTTCTTCAAATTGGTTGGAGGTGTAGAACAAGTGGGTTTCTACACAAGTTAAAGGTGAAGCTAGCTTTGATTTTGCTCGTGAAATTTTCTAGCAGCACCTATAAATAACAACACTTTGTAAGTAAAAATTAAATAAAGATTGTAGACTCGCATTTGAATCCTACTTTTGGGAAAAAAAAAAAATGTTCTCACTATTTTGGCCACTTGGGAATCGATGCCCTTGTAATATAGTATTGATACATGCTATTATATTTAAAATAATATTTTACTAATAAAAAAGAATGTAATACTAGTATTATATTATAATAATTTAATACGATGATTAAATTTGGAGACTGTATTACCCCAATCATTTCAATTGATTGGATTATTGTGTCGAATTTTTTTGATTTATGATTGTTAGAAGTTTTAGTACATGGATTTAATTAGGTACATGTTCTTATTGTGTTTTCATGTTGAAAATACAATTATTCTCCGTATATTGTTTATCCACATGTCAAGGGTGTAATTACATCTTGAAATGCTAGATTCTCATGTTGAACTAAACATTGACATGAGGATCCTATGCACATTCTTGGGAATAGTGTTGTAAAACCCAGCCTAGCCTAACTAGTTGGACTGGAGACCAATGACTCGAACCTAAAATCAGGCTAGGTTTCATGTTAGACCAGAAATGTAATTGACCTAGTCAAACCCAAAAAGACTAGGATTGACCTGTGCAAGATTCGCTGGCCCTAGGTTTGGTTGACCCAAATTTGGTTTATAAAATATGAGTTTTTTTTTTTTTTGTATAAATATTTTCTAGTTCAAAATTACAGATTTTTGGATTTTTTTAATATTAAATTGAAACTTAAGTTTTCAATTTTCTTAAATTTGTTGTATGTTTATGGTATTGTAAAACTAAATATATTTATATATTATAAGGTTTTCAATTAGATTATTATTGATCCACCAATCTGTCCATTGACTAGCCGGTTGGACTAGTGAGACAATGACTCGATGACCTAGTTCTTGGGCCAGTAATTGGGGTCTGTCTATTGACTAGCCGGTTGGACTAGTGAGACAATGACTCGGGGACCTATTTTCTGGGCCAGTGGTTGGGATAGGATTAATAACTATGTATAGAAATCTTACAACACTAATTAAACAAAGATATTATGATGAGGTGCATGCCATTCCAATAATAGGATTTTGGGAGTGTCATTCCATGGGAATATTTTTGGTGCCATAAATCAAACGTGTCCTTAGGGGTTAATCCTAAGAAGCAAGTGCCAAGTGGCAAGTTGGGAAAAAAGAGGTTTACAAATTCTCTCAAAGGTGAGGAATATGAACTTTGAGCCTTATAATCCTATTCTTTTTTAGCCTGCTAACTTTAGTACATTACGGTCCTAATAGAAATCCTGATCGGATTGATCCATTGGCTTTATTTCAATTGAATTGTCAAAGTACTTGAGCCTTCAACTATGTAATGACCTAATCTCGAGTTGGGTATGTAGGCAATTTGTTGGTTTCATGCCACAAGTTCAGTCAAATCCATTGAAAGATCGTCGAGGAAAGAGTCTTTACATTACTACAGGCAAGGGCATCATTTAGTTGCCTTTTGGTATCTAGTGGTTAAGAGAATGGGTAGAAGGTTGGAGGGGGTGTAAGAGGGCATACTTGTCTTTAGGGATTATTTTATTTTTTTTCTTCCCATTTTAATAATCCTATTTATTTTTTCTCCCTTTGTCTTCTTGTGAGTGTGGCATTTATTTAAAAGAGGCTTATAAGGGGGAGTTTGATTTGTGGCATAAAAAATATTCCCATGGAATGACATTCCTAGGAAATCGGTCTCTTGGGAAGTTTTCATTTGGTTCGCACTGTAAGATTCTAGCAATGTACATCGGATGCCATGTTAGTGTTTGGTTCTACACAAGAATCCAAGCATGCACTCCAACAAGATTATCATTATAACTTTGACCAATATATAAACAATATATGAAGAATAATTATATTTTTAGCACAATAACCTACTTAGAATTGTACCTAATTAAATTCATGCCCTAAAACTTTCAACAACCATAAATTTAAAAAATTCAACATTTAATAACCCAGTTAACCAAAATAATTGGGTGTAATATTGCTTCCATATTAATCTTTACATGATGATAATGATCATAATACTTTCATTTTTATTAATAATTTTATATTTTATATATAATAATAACTTGTAATAATATAATATGTTCGCATTTATGTCCAAGCAGCAAAATTAGGAAAGGCAATTTGGTCCCAAAAGTAGGATTCCCTTGAAACTTACCCATAGGGGAGGTTGGGAATGAGATGCCTAAGCAGATGTGGGAATGAGATGTCATGAGTATCATATTCCTAGGTATGTTGAAAGATTCTTATGGTTCATACATGGGATAATAAAAGGGATCATTTGGTTAGAATCTGGTTAGGAGATCTAAGCCAAATGAAGTCCAAGACTCTCTAATTTGGTGTCCAAAAACATCTCTTTAGTCAGGGAATGTTTATGGAGATTGCCCAAAAGTTAACTCGCTAGACCACAAGGTTACAAGAACTAAGTGTCAAGTTCATCAGAATGGATGGAATAGATACGAAAGGTAGTGACAATGTTTCTCTTGTGAGCATTTGAAGCTTGTTTCCCAAGTTGATCTTTTGCTTTGTTTTTTTGCTTCTTGTTTTTTTTTGTTGTTGTTTTTTTTTTTTTTTTTTTTTGACATAGTTCACAATGGGTAATGATAATAAGGTTTTGTTTTGGGAGATCTTTGCATGGGAGAGATCTCATTGGAGGTTTTGGTGCCTTAACTTTTTAGATTATCATCCATTCATAATACTCCAATCACACTTTTTTTTTTTGTCTAGAGAGGGGCTCTTAGGATTTATATTTCTTTCAGAATCGTAATGAAAGAGAGCCTAATGAGCTTACTACTTTGGTGAGAGTTTGTTGATTCTTTTGTTTCCCAAACAAGGTGTGATTTGAGGGTTTGATTAGGGAATACATTAGGTTCTTTTTCTTTGAGGTCATTTTTCCTTTGAATAATGTCATTTGGAAGGCTAAAGTTCCTTTTAAATCAGGGTGTTCATTTGGACTTTGACTCCTCTGTCCTAACAAAATTAATATGAATGACTTGTTATAGCCTTATAGGTAAGGAGATCTTGGGAGGCCACGAACCTAAATGGTTGCATGTTGTGCCTAGTGTCTAGTGAGACTATTGAATATCTCCTTCTACACTGTCCAAGGAAGATTAGTGAACCAAATTTGGACTGCCCTTTTCTCCATTTCTATGTAAGCGAGTGTACTATCACAAAATGTGGATGACTTCATGCTAGTGTGGTTTTTGGGTTTTTGGGAGAAACTAAAGGGGGGTGGGTTTATGGACATGTGTGGTGCATGCTATTCTTTGGACTATGGCTTGAGAGAAACCCATGGATTTTTATTCAAATAACGTCTTCCCACTTGTTTTCCTCACTTCTTTTTTATCACATTCTTTGAATATTTTTTGAGGGATTTCATTGTCTGATCTCCAAAGGCATGGAAGAGCAGCACTTTTGTAATTGCTTTTAGCTGATCACTGGAGGATGTCCTTTTGTCCACAGTTTTGTAATGCTGGCCCTTTTTCTTCAATGAATTTTCTTCCGAATAGAAAAAAAGAGTGTATTAGTTGGAGAAAGGCATTTGTAGAAAAGAAATGTTTCTTTTGATCATCTCACATCATTTGGGAAATTATTTGCTATAGTGGTTCACTTTAGGAGTATTTTATAAATTACTGAACTATACATGATAAATCAAGCTAAACAGGGGGCTGGCCACCGACGTTGAAAATTTCAGCCTTCGTTTATCAAGGGTTGAATGATTGGACAAGGTAGTCTTCGTTTATTAAAGGTCGAACGACTAAAGATGGAACCCTAGCTTTCACGACCCATCCTTATAGCCTCAAATCGCTGAACATCTCAGCCTTTGATCTCTCTCCCAGCCTCGATTCTTCAGATATCTCAGCCGTCGACCTCCATCTAAGCCGCCAGTTGCTGAATCACTTGATTTGTCAAATATCTTAGGCTTCGAAAATCTCTACCTTGAGCAGGAGCTTTGTTGGAGCCCTCACGAGACTTGCGTTACTCTTCTTTGTTGAAGGCTTGCAGTCTATTATCTCCTAAAGTTTTAGAGCCCTAGCTCCATCACTTTCTCTTTCAAGCCTATTGCTTCCCATTCTTCATTCATCTTCGAGCTTGGCTGCTACGAAATCTCTTCTCTCCAAGCCAATAATGATGGAGAAAGGAGGAATTCTTGAAGGCTCTTCATGCTTCCTAGCCACAAATTTAGCTATGTTTAATGTGAAGACACGATATGGTTATCTCTCTCTCTCTCACACACACACACAAAGGACCTAGAATCACTGTCCTCGCTCTCTTGATTCAAATGTTGTTAGTTATTGTGATGGGGATTTGTTCAGTACAAATTGAAGGGAAATCCTTCAATTTGAGATTGGATAAAGTAGGGATGGTTGGAGCTTTGAGCGTTCTTGAGAAGAATCAGTAACATAATCGATGGGTTCGGTTTTCTTCAGCTTCAACAAAATGGTTCTCATAGGGATTCCTATCTCTTGCTGTAATTTATTTAAGCAAGGATGTTCGTAGATCTTGGCTGGGTTATGTTGATTATTGGATGGTGATTCGTGCGATGAGGACAGTGAAATTCCTGGAATTAGGGCATGGATGGAGAGACAAAAGATGTTGCATCTTTGTCCTTGAAGGATCCAAAGGCAATGGGTGGTTTTGGTTTGGGAAAGAATTTGATAGTTTGGTGAGCACTTGTTTGTCAGACATTGATGGATTTGATAGTAGGAGGAATGAGAATTGATCTTGGAGTCCACTAGTATCAAGAAAAAAATTGATGCTGATGGAGTTCCTTCAATTTATACACTTGGTGCTTGTTCGGTTCCTAATGATGGAGTTCGTTCTATCCCTCAGGATGTGCTGGAGGTGGTGTGTGCTCAGTGTGGGGGGGGGGGGGGTGTGGGAGATGCAAGAGGAGACCTTGCAGACAACTCTAGGTTAGTCTTGAGATGGCTAGGGGAGTGATGAAGGTTGGGTGGGCTAGGCCTATTTCTGATGGGCCTAAGCAAAATTTTGATAATATATTGGACCAAATTAGAGAGCAGAAAATTCGGCAAGGTAAATGATAGTTGCATCAATCGGAAGGGCGGGCCTAACTGCTTAGTCAAGTTTCCAATCAAAAAGGTCTCATGAAAACTTGCACAAGGTTGTAGAAGTCCAGGCCTCTCCCCATGCCTGATCTTATTATTGATCTGATCCATTTCCCTTCCCACTCGTAGAAGTTAGATACGGGGGAGATGAATATACATCCAGTTAATGATTTCCAAACTCCTTTTTCAATTCTTCCAGACAAACAAAAAGGGGCTTATCATTCATAGTATCATCAGGATGATTTTAGTATGGTTTTGAAGTGTTTTAAAAGCGAAGGCTTAAGGCGACCCTCTGCGAGGTGAGGCGTAAGCCTCAAGGTGTTGAGGCGTAAGCATTTTGGGATTTTAATTTTTTAAAATAATTAATAAATAAAATCAATTTATATATAATAAAAAATATGAAAAATTTTAAAATAATAGAAAAAAAATATTAAAATATATTTTTTAAATATCATATAGGTCAATTTTAAGTTTTAAGTAAATATATATTAAAAAAATAAGTATGATCCATAAGAAAAAGCTAAATTAAAAATGTCTCTTCTAATCTCTAAAAGCCAACTCTAATCTCTAAAAGCCAACTCTAATTTCTAAAAGCCAGCTAATCCAATAGTGGCAGAAAGAACGAGAGGGTCGCAGAGAGAGGCGATTGGCGAGAGACTACAAGGGTAGAAAGAACGAGAGGGTCACGGAGAGAGGCGACTGGCGAGAGACTGCAAGGGTCGCTACAGAGAGACGACAGCTCAAAAGGGTTCGTTGAAGGGTAAAAAAGTGTCAGAAGGAGTTGTCAGAGGTAGATCAGAGTTGGAAGAGAACGTCAACTCGTTAGAGATAGAGCTGAAGCTTCGTCGAGACTTCGAAGAGAGAGCAAAGGCTTCGTCGAGGTTCGAAGAGAGAGTAGAAGCTTTGTCAGGCTTCGTCGAGGGAGCAGAGGAGAAGAAGCTTTGCGGGAGAGAGAGGCGTACGCCTTGAATTTGAAGCCTGAAAAGGTTTGCCTGAGGCATACGCTTTTTTGGCTAAGGCTAACGTTTTTTTGATTTACGCCTTTACACGTACGCCTTGGTGCGTTTTTGCCCCAAAACGCCTCAAGGCGTGCCTCAAGAACGCCTTTCGAAACGGTTGATTTGGGCTTTGCATAGGAGCTAAAGGCTAGTATATCTAGGAGAAATAGGAAAAAAGAAGATGGATTGGGTACAAAATTTGATGTTTTAGGTTTTAATTCTAAAAAATCTAAGGGCCCTAAGGTCTATGCTCATTGGAAGGTACTCTGATGGCTCAAAAACGAAGAAGCTATATGAAGAAAAGAGAGCAAATTGGTGATATAAGGTCAAAGAGTATAAGGAGAGATTTTGTAGGGGAGTTGAGTGTTGTGAAAGATGCACTGGGTAAGAGGAAGGATTTAGGAGGTAAAGAAGTTTGCAAAGGAAAGGAGGTTAAGAAATGGGAGATTTTTTTTTTTTATAATGATAGTGATGAATGTGTTTTGAGTGTGATGGGGTTTTTTTGTTGGATAATCTTCAAGAACAATATGGTTATGTTTCTGATTTCTGCGATGATCTTGGGGACCTATCATATGTTCATCCAGCCCCGCTGGAAACATTGCAGGGGGTTTCTATTTTTGAAAACAAAGGATTGGGTAATAACTTGCAGCAATGATGGAATTTTACCTACAACAGTCGAGGTGATTCCTAGGAAGGATTTAGAAACCGAAGAGATATTAGATAAATTGGATTTAAAAATGTGTGATGCTGGAGGAACGGAAGTGCATTTCATCAAGGGTAAGCACAAGCGAAGAAGGATAAAAAAGATATAGCTCTTTTTATTTTATTTTTTTGTATTTTCTGTTCTATTTTTTTGGGGCAGATTTTTTGTCCCCTTACATTGTAACTTCTCTCTTTCTCAATCTAATACATTTTCTTTTACCATCCAAAAAAAAAAAAAGAAGTTATACAAGGATGTTAGATGCACCTACCTATGCATACGTGCACGCCTACTTTGTCTACCTACTTGCATATTTACATGCATGCATACATTTATCAATAATATTATGTGTGCAATTTCAAGATTAAAAATGTGCTCATATCAATTCTGAGAGTTGGCAGAGTAGGAATCTAATGATTTGGCGCATAATGGAAATAAGACTTTGACTTGTGACATGCACATAAAATGGTGGTCTGATTTTATTAGACTGATAGAGCAGAGAGAGAGAGGACAAGGATGATGGTCAATGAAGACAAGATGATAAAAATGGTGACAAATGTCATCGACTTTGTTATCTTCTTCACAATCTGGTGTATTTGGAGATTGGATGCCGACCAACACTCAATACCCAAAGGTCTGGGTACCAGAGGTCACATGCATGATTCAAATTATTTATTTTGGATTTAGTTTTCTATGGTACTAATGCAACTCAGTCTCAATGGTAGTAATTAGTTTTGGGCGAAATGCCATGATGCACAGCCAAGAAGGCTCTTAAAAAGTCCAATATAAACTGCATTTATTGATTGACTATATAATGAAAACCAAGAGTCTACTAATATAATATAATTTTTCAAATCCATGGAGGTAATGTCTCAGTGATCTAACAGAATGGAAGCTAAATATCCGTATATACAATGCTAAATTGCTAATATACTCATTGGCAACAGAAATTTTGTGAATTGACCCAATTATCATGATGCTTGACTAAATCATATGATATTTATGGAGTTTGTATTTTTCCAAATTGTGATTCTTCATTTTGTATTATCAACAGGAAGATATTGGCAGAAGGTTGCTGATGAGTGTAAGAGAAAACCATATTCTATAATGCTTGCTGACAAAAATGCACCAAATGAAGAAGTTTGGAGGCAGGTATTTTGCTTTGCTCCCTGATATCATAATTGTCAGAAATTTTTCTTGTTCGTTGTGATTATGTACTTAAAAATTAGATAAGATAAAAAGGATTCAAACAGCAAGTTGTCGATCCTCAATCTATTTGTAAGGCCTCATCTAATGATGTAGCTCAATCCTGTTTGCTGCAAGCACAGAGGATTTGATAAGAGTTCAACTTCAATGGATAGTTGCCAGTCGCAGATTTTCAATACCTTGGTCATGGAACTAGTTACAGAAGGATAAGGAAAAGGGGGATGATCCTTTTGAACCGATGTTACTTGTCCAACGAAGAAGAAGAAAGTGCTAATCACTCTTACCCCATTGTCCTTTGGCTTGGGAAATTTGGCTTCTTGTCTGGAGCTGGTTTAAGATTTTGTGGCTCATGTGCTTCAATATTTTATCTTTCCTTCTCTCTCCAAAATTCCAAGAGCAATGGAAGGGTGAGGGATTAGCCCCCCTTTGTATTTTCTGGTCTATCTAGAAAGAAAGAACCATGAAAGCTTTTGAGAGGCAAAGAATGGTTTGTTCGGAGGATCAAGGACAAAGTTTTGTATACTCTTTATTGCAGGAGTTTAGGAAATTTTAAACCGGCTATGCTCTTTTGGATTTTTTTTAATGTGTGAATATGTTTCTTTTCTATATCATCCTTGTACTTTGTCTGGCACATTCTTTATGCTATTCAATGCATTCTCTTTTCTTGTCTTGGAAAAAAAATTATAGAAGGATTAAATCATCGGCATGATCTGTGTTGAAGTTAACATACATGTACATGGTTGGTTTTTTGCAACTTTTTCCATTTGGTCTGTTGAAAGGAACCAACATATTGGTAACGGTAGCACTTGGTATTTGAGATTATGTAACCGTTTTTCCTTCTTTTTTTCCCCCTTTTCGTAGGCATTAATTGTACATGTATATAATTATCTATATTGAAACTGAAATTTAGGATGTGGGTGAACTCGCCTCAAAGTTTCTTTCTAGTACTGCCTCTTCTTTCCGAAAAAAAAAAAATATTATGGTTAACAAATAACTTATTGGTATAATAGCAAATTTCAGTCATTCTCATTTATTGATATCTGTTGCATTTGTATTGATATCATGCTCAATATTATCAACCTTTCTTGGTATGTGGGATCCAATATATGTCAAAAGCCAGCTTTCCCTCAATGTGCATCCGAACATACTAACATAAAGGGAAAAAGACTTAAGATAAACTATTATGTAGTCCATTTAGTTGATCCTATGCATGGAGAGTCACCTGGATTAACGTGTGTTAACCATTTAGAATGAGGCATTTTCAGATGTTTCTTTATGGTCCAAATGAATAGCTAAGAATACAGTGGCTGAACTCATCAAACATTGGTATTTGAGCTTTAATGGATCCATAAGCCAGGAAACATACTGGTAACCAAGGCCCACCAGCCCTTTCCTTTTTAAAAACTAGAAAGGGTTACTGAGGCTGTAGCCTTGTCTTATTGCCATGCCCATACTGGTCTTTGAAGAATGATAGTCTTCATTATGTTAACATGGCCATTTGTGAGTAGCACATGTATAAGGTATTATGTGTTTACCATCTCCTTGAGCACGTGTGGGAGAGAGAGAGAGAGAAGGAGAGGGAGGGGGGGGGAGAGAGAGAGAGAGAGAGAGGTGGAGAGTTGAAGAAGATGATGCATTATTTCCTTTATCTAATTTGCTATTTCCCACTTCTCCAGATTGAAGGCATGTGCAGAAACACCAGAGCATCTGCTGTTCCAGTTGTACCTGACTCAGAAGGTTACAAACCCCAGTTGCTCTTGAAGCTATTATATATCTTCTTTTCTAGTTTTTCTACATTCAATTATTGTACATTCTTTGTTTTGCTTTGTTTTTTTTGGTGCATCATTTGTGGAAATAATAGGTTTTTATCGAAAAATAAAATTTAAGAGACACAAAAGATGTACAATCTAGAGGACAAGTAGTTCATGAAGCCAAAAAGTAAAAAGAAGAAAGAAAAAGAACTCGCTCTGCCCTTCCCTTATCTTTTTCCTGCCAATTAATGTCAAATCCTAACCTCCAAAGAGTGAATTTCATGCCCATCTTCTACAGCAGATCTTAAGTTTCACAATTGTTGTCATTTGCCTCCAGCTCTAGCATGGTCAGAGTTGGGAGTCGTTAAAATGCATTCTCCTGTGAATTTATTTCCTGCTCCCTCATCGACTAATTGCTAATGATGTGAATATTACTCCATTAAAAATTGCTCTTCCGGGTATTTTATCAGTATTATCTGAAGAGGAATACGAATTACCATACCAAGCATGATGTCGTCCAACGAAAATCCATAATCACACCTAAAAATCACTATCAAATTTGCTTTCCTAATCTTAGCTCATTTAGTTGCCCCATTTTAGGAGTTTACTTCTTAGACCCCACATCCTTATGCATACATGAAAGAGAGAAGAAAGAATAGGAATTAATTTCCATATGAATTTATTTTAATATTTTACTTTTGAGAGAAAAGAGAGGGAACGAATCCCAAATTTTGAAGCTATTGCACCCCTCTCCATTCGCTCGTCTGTTGAGAGAGAGAGAACGAAACTCAATTTAGGAAACTTGTTGTTGGAAGAGAATAGACTATTTCAGAAGAATAGGCCATTTTAGTAATTATGTGGTGTTAGTGGGAGTATTCTTATCTTTCATGTTTTTTATGATTAATATATAAGAGGTTGGATCTGGAGCTGTATGTAATGCTTCAAGAACTGACATAAGATCTTTTCACTTTTCCTCTTCTCTTCTCCTCTTAACTTTACAATATGGTGTCATGAATTAGTAGTATTTACATAAGAACTAATATTTGACTTACTCATCATGTGTTAAAATGAACCAAAAATTCCCTGTATTTGAAAATGTTCAAAATAGGGAGGCCAATTACTCTAAAACAGTCTGCCTTCATCAAGGATAGGCAAGAGTCTAGATGCTATCCTGGTAAATGAAGTGGTGGATGATGCTAGGTTCTGCCTTCATCAAGGATTGACTTAGTCTAGATGCTATCCTGGTAAATGAAGTGGTGGAGGATGCTAGGTGGAGGGGAGAGAGGAGTTTTATTTGAAATTTTGAATTAGACTTTGAAAAGGTTTATGACATGGTTAGTTGGTGTTTCGTGGATCATGTGTTAGCCATAAAAGTTTGATGGGGTTTGGAGGAATGAATAAAAGGGTGCCTTTCCGCTTTGACCATGTCAATTATCGTGAATGGCCAACCTAGGGAGTGGTTTCTGACCTCATAGGGTTTGATGCAAGGGGATCTGCTATCCTTGTTTCTCTTTGCCCTAGGTGTGGATGTGGTGAGTAGGATGATTGATCACGCTTGTGGTCTTATTGTCAATCAGGGCCCTAAGATAGGTTAAGAGGAGCTTGTAACGTTCCATCTCCAATTAGTCGTTGACGCCCTTTTTTTTTCTTGAAGACAATGATGTGTAGTTTCATAAGACCCTTAAGATTAACATGTCTAAAAGTGGGGTTCCGAGTATCAATTTAGACAGGATTTAGTTAGAAGGTGTGGCTGATTTAGCTGGTTGTACTATTTTGGAGTGAACTTTGGCTTATTTGGGTCTTCCCCTTGGAGAAAATATTTATTACACCTTATTTTGAGACAATGTGGTGGAGAGAGTGGGCAGCAGATAAGGGGGTCAGAAGAGGGCTTACTTATCAATGTGGCTCTTTCAAATATTCCCATTTATTTCCTCTCCCTTTTAGAAATTCTAGTTGGGATGGCGGGGACTTTGGAGAGGATCATGAGGGATTTTCGGTGGTCAAGAATTAGGAACGATAAGAGAGACCATCTTTTTAGCTGGGATAAGATTAAAAGACCAAAGTTTGAAGGGCGGTTAGGTCTTGGGAATATGGTGTCTAGAAACATCTCACTAGTTGGAGAATGGCTTTGGAGATTCCCTTTGGAATTTGACTCCCTTTTGCACATGGTAATTAGGAGTAAGTGTGGTTTCCATTGGAATGGGTGGGATAATTGGTTCTCATGCAAATCCTTGGAAATTCTTTTCTTGGTCAGATCACCATTCTACCCTCTTACTCACTTCCAATTAGAAGTGGAAATAGCATTTGTTTCTAGGAAGATATTTGGGTAGGATAGATTTCGCTTTAGTCTTTAGTTTCTTATCATTTTAGACTATATAGGTTGCATAATGCCCCGATAATCAATTTCTATTCTTTGGAGGGGGGGGGGGGGGTAGGCTCTCTTGGGATTTTCACATTTTTAGAGATTTCAACAAGAGAGAGTCGATGACTTGACTATTTTCTTGAGAGTGTTTGATTTTTCCCCCCAAGTGAGCTTGCTCAAGGGACACTTCTAATTCTGTCTCCCCTAAGTCTTTTTTCTCTTAGCTTATGAAGTCTTCGAGCCCTTGTTCTTCCCCTTGATAATTTCGTATAGAAGGCAAGGAGTCTTCAAAACAGAATTTCATGCGGAGTTTGGCCCTAAACCGTTTTAATGCCAATGATTTGTTGTAGACAAGGAGTCCCTACAAGCATGGTTTTAAATAACGGCCATGACAGTTAGGTAATGCAGTTGCGTAACGGTTTTTCGAGTTCCCAATACCATTACCACAAAATTGGTGGGAAGAAAAATCACAGCCATAGCGGTTGTTACGGACCATGACCGTTACATAAAGGCCATTATGTTTGTTACATAACGGCTACAGGACTGTTATGTCGGAAAAATTATTTTATTTTTTACTTTTTTCTTCTCACTTCTATTCCCCCCCCCCCCCCCCAATCATTTTCAATATACTATGTGGCAAGAGGGGGAAAAGATTATAATGAGGATGATAATGATACAAAATTTACTATTCCTTTTTAAATACTCACAAGAGATGCATTAACAAGTTGAAAATACTAACTTGTTAGGGAAGCATTTTATTTTGATAATATTAGCAATTTGATACTTACATTCTATATTTTTCAACTTCAACATTTTATCGTATGTGTCTAATAGATTAATGGAGTGTATAACATATTTTTTTTATTAATTATTATCACGCATAAGAATAATGAAAAAGTATAAATACGCACACAGACATGTAATTTTTTGTCAATGGTGGTTTAAAACAAATGTAAATTTCTTTCCCATAACTTAATTGAACTAAAGGATCCAATAAACTAAAACTCTTTCTAAGGGTTAAAAGCTTAAAACATGCAATTACACTAATATGCACAAGGTTATGCATGTTTGGAAAAAATCACAGCCATTACACCCGCTTCCCATTATGTAACATCCGCTACTCCCGCTTCCTATTACATCCGTTACTGTTACATTACTCTACACACTACCGCGATTTAAAACCATACCTACAAGGCTATGAGTCCTGATATGTGCTTCAATGTGCTCCGAGTCAAATGAAACTCTTGACCTATTTTTCTACACTGTCAGGTGGCTAACCAGCTTTAGGTCCTTTTGTTTTTAGTTGTTGGCAAGGCTGTAGCACTCCCACATACAGTTGATACCTTCTTGAAGGTGCATTATAGAGGTTCCAAGAGAAATAAGAAAGGGCAGGCGTTTGGAGATGTAATAAATTTTTGCCCGCCTTTGGACTCTTTGGTTAGAAATGAACACCACAACCCCTCCCTTACTCCCCCTCCCCTTCGTTGGGATAGAGTGATTTGTTTTGCTTCCGTTTGGGCTCACCCTTGGATATTTCTGGGGATTATTATTAGTAAACCTGTAGAGGGACTGGATGGGAGCATTATTGTAATTTCATTTGTGTTTTTGTTCTTTTTGTTTTAGGGGACCTCATTTCCTCTGCCTGTTCCTTCTTGCTAATGAATTTTCTTTTTATATTAAAAAAAAAAAAAATAGTTTAAAATTTTAGTTGAAACCAAAATTTTAAAACTTTGTTTACCTCCTCATAAGTGCATATTTTTGCCAATTGTGTATTGGGAAATGGAAGTAGTAGCTTCTGCAATTTATTGTTCTGTCTTTAGTGTATGCAATGTTTTGTTTTTTCTTAGTGTATCTAACGCGTTAATTTTTGATATCATATATCACCCATCAAATATACAGGAACTGACTCAAATCCATTTTCTCTCGATGCATTGTCTGTTTTCATGTTTCGCGTGCTTCGACGAGTTAATCATCCGGTAATTGTTCATCTTTGCTTCTCTAATATATGAATTTGATTTGGCACTTCAAGTTTTCAAATACAGCTGATACCTTCCTATCTTGACTTTCTGTAGGGAAATCTTGATAAGGCATCTCCAAATGCTGGCTTCGTGTTACTGATGTTTTATCACCTTTATGAGGGCAAGGCATGATAGCTTATGTTGCTGACCTCTTGTTATCATTATATTGATGCACCTAACTCTAAAATATGCTCTCAACCTTTTTCTGCTCATCTTTTCCAGAGTCGTAAAGAATTTGAGGGTGAACTAATCGAACGATTTGGCTCTGTCGTCAAAATGCCGTTGTTGAAGCCTGATCGGTCAGAATAATTCCCCTTCATACTGGCAATTTAACTTGTTTATTACTACTAAGATGTTAACATAACCACCAAGGGTGCCAAACTATAATTTTTCATTTTAGAAATCCTTTTCATTGGTTACCGAAAGTTCTTCCATTTTTTCCTATTGCCTTCCTCATTGTTGCTGCCAGAGGTGATAAAAATAAAGGAAAGATGTTCTTAGATAAAGAAAGGATGTACAATCAGAAGATAAGAAATCCCCCAATAATGTAGAAAGAACCTAAACAAAAAGAAGCACAATCAAGATAGTATGGCCTTCAAGACCAATTGACATCTGAAAAACACTCCCTTTAAAATACCATGCTGCAAAAGCCCATAGAGGCACGCAGTGAAGAAACATTTGATCCCTTTCAAAGTAAAATATTGCATTCCATTCCAAACAGATTCCCCACAAAACTGAAACTCTGCACAATGCCACAACCTATCTGCATCCTTACTCCTCCCAAAGCTTCTAAACAAAATAGCCAAAAGATCGTCCACACTCTTCAAGCAAACCCAATCTTCTTCAAACAACCTGCTCCATATGCCCCTAAGAAGAGATGAGAAGAACTATTAAAGCACAACATACAAACTTCTGGGACAATTTCTTCAAACGCCTCCTACTCTGAAAGAGATTGTTGGTGTTAGCTCTATTAAGAGCCACCAACCGAATGCTTTAATCTTTTTGGCCGGCCTTCTAAATATTATGATAGAGTGAAAAGACAAGTTAGATTTAATCAGATTATTAAAGAAAGAGAATCCAAACCCAAACCCGAACATCTTGCTTGTTAGAAGGGTGACAATCCAAAGATGTAAACCACAACTTTTAAGTTCCCCATTAATAATCATTGAAAAAGATGCATTAGAAACACACCTCCTCATCCAAGAACGCCTCTTACCAAAGCCTTTTTCAAGAAAATTCCAACTGAAGTTATCATACGCCTTCTCAAAATCCAACTTAAGAATAATCCTCTCCCCTTTCCTATGACAAACACCACTTCATAGCCTACTAAAATAGTGCACGAAATTTATCTACCCCTACGAAGCATTCTGACTGAGATGTAGTATATCACCTAAGACTGAAGACAGCCCATCTGCAAGAATCTCACCAATATTCTTGTAAACACTAGTTGCTAAGCTGATAGGATGAAAATTTGAGACTTTAACAAATTGAATCTTCTTAGGGACTGAAGTGTTGAAAGTACAGTTAACACTTTTCCCAACAACCTCATTTCCAAAAAATACGAACTCTTCTAAAAGTCTTCAACAGATCTACCTTTACCTCATTCCAACAATCTTGAAAGAATATAGTGGTAATCCATCTGTACCCGGAGTCTTCTCTCTCTTTTAGACCAAACACTACTGCTCTAACTTCATCCTCCTCAAAATACCTTTCCAATCAAGACATATGAGCGCAAGAGGTGGGACTGCAATCTGTACCCTCAATCATTGGCCAAGAGTAGTCAACCTCCAATCAAAGCTTAGTGAAAAAAGAGCGAGCAATCTCTTCTTTTGTGAACCTAGCGTCTGTACCTCCTTTCCCTGCATTCTAATTCTTTAATAAGGAGTATCACACATTGATCAATCAAAGAGAGGTTTGACAACTAGAAGAAAGATTGATTCTTTGGGATCCTTCCTTTCTATAGTGGGCACAGTGAGAATCTGGTTTCTCAAGAGATGATAGACAAGTTGGGATTTAAAACTGAAAGACATCCACAGTCCACAGCCATATTGGATTTTGTGGTTCAACAAAGGAAATGAGGTAATCGTCTCCTCAAGATGCCTTGTTTATTTTTAAATCAGCTTCTTTAAGGGGTTCATTTATTGTGATGTGGCTCCTATTGATGCGTCTCATGTTCTTCTTGGGCAACCTTGCCAATATGGCAGGGACAAAATCCATGATGGTATCAAAAATACTTAATTCATTTTTTTTGTGAATGGTGGTGAGAAAAAGAAGAAGCTTGTGCTGAAACCAATGAAGAAGGATGATGATGTTAAGAGGCTAGAAAATGGTTGTTCACTTGCTTTCTTAAATAAAAGGGATTTTGCTCAAGAAAGTAGGGAAAGTGGGTTGATTTACGTCCTCTTTCAAAAGGAAGGGAAGCTGCAGTTGGAGTTTCCAAATGATGTCAAGGAGATTTTTAATGAGTTCAAAGATGTGATGCCAGATGTGTTATCTGATGGACTCCCTCCCATGAGGGATATACAATTGATCTTTTATCAGGTGCTGCATTACCTAATTTGCCCCACTATAGAATAAATCCAAAGGAGCATGAAGAGCTTCAAAAGCAGGTTAGCGAACTTCTTAGAAGGGTATTTATTCAAGAAATCCTAAGTCTTTTTGCCATACCAGTTTTACTCATTCCTAAGATGGACGGAACTTGGAGAATGTGGGTGGACAGCAGGGCTATCAACTGCAGTCATAGAGATGAATTTCAAAATAGGAAAATTTCAAAAATGGTTGCCTACAAGCAAGGTCTTAAATTTCGATTTCGATTCAAATTTCGAAGCTCCAAAAGTACGGAAATTTCAATTTCAATATCAATTTCGATTTCGATTTGAAAAAATAATGTAAACTAGTAGTAAAGCATGAAATTATTTGTGAAACTTTAGAAATGGTTAACAAACATAATAATATAAGTTTTAAGACTAATATATTACAAATTAAATACATCTATGTTTTGTATGAAGTGGAAAAGTCGTAAAATAGTATGTGCATCAAACATGCTTGTAAGATAATGTACATTAAACATATTCAGTTAATGCAAATGAAATTAATAAATCATTTAAAAATTATTTATTATACAAATATTGATAATTTAGACATGAATGGTTAAATAAAACATTACTATAAGTTTATTTTTTCATATAATTTCAAAAGCACTTGTGATAACCTTTTGTTTCAATAAAATAAATTAAAAGAGAAATTATACTTCACTCTTGAATCCCTCATTTGAATTTCGACAAAATTTCATTGCATAGTTAAAATTTCGACAAATTTCGCTAAAATTTCGAGGTTTCGATAAATTTCGGATGATTCGTTGAGATTTCGACGGAAATTATGCAAGACGGAAATTGACTGCCATTTCGATTTCGAGGGTGATGGAAATCGGAAATTTCGACAATTTCGTGGAAATTTAAGACCATGCCTACAAGGGAGAAGATGTGGCAAAAAGGGCAATCGAGGTGCAGGAAATTAAAAGAAAAAATAATAATCACTTCAAGTTTCTAGTCATGTGAAAAGGAAAGCCTGACCATCAAAAGTCCTTGGTAAGCAAATGGGAGCATATGTTGAATGATGCCAAGATGCAAAGCCTTACCATAATGCATGTGCAAGAGGTGAAGATTAGGGCTGGAATTCATTTCAGATTCTTGGTAAATAGGCTGGCAAACATGATTATTAGAATTCATGGATCAACAAGGAGGAATTCATGAAGATTGGCCCTGGCATGTACTGAGCAGCCAAGACGACAGCTTGCACAGAGGCGAATCCTTTCTAAGAAGGGAGGGAATGATGCAATCAGCAGTCTTAATTTAATGTTTTGCTTCTGTCGAGTGTCGCTATTTTGGGTGCTATGGGTGTTTTTATAATTTTTTAACTTTGGGGTTCATTTTAGTCTTTTATTTTTTTGGGGGGGGGGGGGGGGGGGTTGGAGGGGCAAGTTGTAATAATCTAGGGTTTTTTTTTGTGATTGTAGTTACTTTGGTGGAGCTTTAGAAGATAAGTGGTTTTTAGAGGAGGTTGTGTGCAAAATAGGAGTTGGCTTCACTTGGAAGCTTTACGCCTAGTATAAATAGGAGTCTTCAGCCACTTTTCTAGAGAAGTTTTTTGTCTTTTTATCTTTGAGAAGATTTCTCTCCAGAGCTTAGCTCAAGAACTCCCAAGGTTTCAAGATTTGGAGGCTTAGGTTTTGAGGAGTTGACCCTGCAAAGCCTACCAACCCTTCCATCGCTGCCAAAGACCAAAGAGGCTAGCAGAAATCCGCTGTTACAGTTCTGAAAGAGTGCCAAGACAGGCATTGATTTGAGGATTAAATTTCTGTTATGACTAGAATTTATCTTATTTGCTGAACTGAAATTCACAGCAGTCGTCTCTTTATTAGTTTGCAGATTTAGTAGTTATTTGAGTCAAGAAAGGTTGCTAAAACACTACCCTGAAATATCAGTCTTTATTTCTGGATTTCTTGTTCTATTTCTACACCAATTTGCATCAAATTGGTACCAGAGCAAGTTCAATCTTGTGGGTTCATTGCTGCAAAGGGTGGAAGGGAATTTAAAGATACACAGAACATAAGAGAGAGAAAGATGGAAGTAGTAGGGTGGATTGTCCTTGTTCCCTACCTATAGTGTTGGACCTATTGGGAAGAGTAGCATGAGGTAAGTCCTCAGAATACTTGATGGTGAGAAATATATTGGTTGACCCTAAAATATGGTTAATGGCAGGAGGTCTATGACCTAAGGATTTGGTGAGACAGATACTGGACAACAAACAAGCTGTCAGGTTACCTATTTGAGCAAAGGATGCAATAGGAAGAGATGCTTGTTGCAATATTGTAGGAACTTTGACTACTCTTTCTTTGAGGCAAATATAATTTGTTGGCCAATGACTGAACTAGTAGGGCTGGAATCTGTGTTGGCTGTATTGGCTACTTATAAGGTCCTATCATGAAGATCCCAAAACTATTCAACTGAATGAACCCTTTCGTCTACAGTTAGTGCACTTGCATCAAATACCTCTACTATGTCCATCCCTTCCTCCACGATTACTCAAATTGGCCTTCAAACCTCTATTACTAGGCTGATTGGGAGGACTACTCCATTTAGCAGATGTAGATTTCTCCTAGAAAGAAGTTCAAACAACTGAACTAGGGGTTAAAGAATGAGTGTTGGAGAAGGCACAAAGAACATGAGAAAACATAGCAAAAGAAGGAAACTCTGCACTTCCATGAATTCGAGATCAGATCGGTTCGAAGTTGGGCTTTAAACCTCCCAAGTACCTAAGAATTGTTATTTTCTCCCTTTGCTTCAACATCGGTCATAATGGGTTACCAATGTTGATTTCCTTGGTTATGATGATATTGTCTCCTTGTTGCATTTGCAAATAATCCATTGACAAGTCATATATATGAGTCAGATCATGAATACAATAGTCGAGCATAATCCCATATCTTCTTAGTGATATCAAAGCAACAAAAGATTGCATAATATATATAATTGCATATATATGAGTCAGATTACGATTACAATAGTCTAGTATATTCCCATAATCCCATATAAGAGATTTAGGAAACCAGACGTGTATTGAACTTTTATTTTTGTTGTGTAGTTCACAGTTATGTTGAAGTTTTTGCGTAGTTGTGTGTTTTAGTTGGTTGTAGGTATAAATATTTTATTTGTCAGTTGTATGAGACAATTACTGTTTTGAAATAAAAATTCCATAATTGTGTCCTCTCCTCGTGCAACCCGCTCCCTCTTCTGCTTCCTCCTCCTCCTCTCTCTCTATATTCCTTTGGTTCTCTCTCTATTCTATTTTCCTCTTTCTTTCTCAGTCCCTTTGGAATCCCTTGTTCTACCCACAATAGCCTATTTCTTCTTATCCTTCTTTGTTTATCCTCTTCTCTATTTCTCTCTCTAATTGTGTTTAGTTGTTGTCCAATATGAATTTGGTATTGAAGAAAATTCTTATTAATCCACAATCTTTCTCTATTATCAAGAATCATCTGAAAATTCAAAGCCACATAGTTTAACAATTTAAAGTAATTTTGGTTCAATTGTTGTTGTGCAAGTATTGTGCATGACTACAAGTCATACAAAGCATTCAAAGTTTAGAAATCACACGAGAAACCCCATAAACTGAAGCACGATTCATCTACAACTTCAAAAAATTACAATTGTGCTCGAATTTTAGACTCCACTTTCCAATCACCATTTCACGACACCACCCACACCATTGAAGATAGAAACCACTAGAAAGTACTCACCTAAAGTTTCATTTTCATCTGACCATTAGAGAAATCCCACGACACTTGAAAATCTCCCCATCCTACATTTATTGGAATAATTTTGACAAGTGGCCACCACCAACAAGATGAGTCAATCCCATAGACCACCTAATAGATTAGTTCAACCACTGTAGTCTCAAATTAACCTTGGGTCGAGGTTTGAAGAGACTAGTTTTGATGAGTTTGGCATTGTAGGGTACCAACTGCCCTAAGCATACTCCACATTCCTTTAGGCATGATCAAGAGGATTATGCAGATATCACTAAGAGGGTTAAGGTATATGTGTGTATCAATGATGGGAAACTAGTCCAAATTCCTTCATAGATTGAGTAGAAATATGGGTGATTTGTTTGAGTGATACCATGTACAAGGTTATGGACTGAGTGCCTTTTGCCGAGATGAAACTTGTAGGACCAGCCAAGAAGTATTGACAAACTCTTTAACAAACCCTCCGACTGTTAGATGAACCTCCCATTACCCAATGGGAAGTGATGAGACAACAATCGAGAGAGAACTACCTTCTTCCTTCCTACAAGGACCAATTACTTAGTCACCTCATGAACCATCCACGAATTACCACTATAGCAAATTAGATTGAGCTGTTTAAGGAGCTATTACTTAGGAGTGGTATTGTTGAGGTCACATATCACATGGTTATACAGTTCATGAATGCTATTAAAGAGGATGTTAGGAAAGAGGTGGAGCTATTTTCATCTGAGACTTTTAAGATAGTTTATCCAAAAGCTATTGCTATTAAAAAATACTTCAAAATCCCCTCATAGATTATCATCTTGGGTGAGCAAGTCTCATCACTCTAAATCCTTCCCTCAATCAAGACCTATCATTCTTCAGTCTATCCCTAGAGAATACTACGAGAAAGATTGAGCCCCTTCATGTTATTCATTATAGTGGGTCTAGAATTCCTCAAGCTAGTAGCCTATTTAGCCCAACAAGCCTTGACTTTGGAGCATGAGATTCATGATATGCCCGACTATAAGGAATGTTATTTGGTAGTTGGGAGATGGCGGTGAGCTGGTAGATGATTTGGAGGAGGATGATAACCATGTTGATGTGGTGTGACGTGTCTTGTCCACAATTGTGGATAGTGAGAAGTGGGAACTATCCACTATTTTTCACACTTCCATTAGATGTGGGGATAGGACATGCAAGCTGGTTATCGATGTGGGTAGTAGCATGATTGTTTTGGAACTTTCTTTAAACCATTGGATCATAGGAGCTTTTATCCTTTGAAATTCCAAGCAGATCTGAGAATACAGTAAACCTTATCTGTTGCACTCTAAGCTCTACTGGAGTTTTAGAATAAAATTCATGAATAATAGGATAATGGAAAGACTAAGCCAAGTGATACCTCAAGCAGCTATAGCCTCTGTATGCAGTCCCAAGTCCTGACCTGTGCACCATGTTACCAGAAAAGAAACCAAACAGATGGCCAATTATCTAATAACAAGCGTCCTCTCCATTTCGCACTAAGTTCTATTTCAAAGGAAATACTTCTTCCCTAGCTCTTCAAGAATTTTTTGCCCAGTCCAAGTGTGGGTATGGAACCTTAATAGCCCTAAAACTCCTTCTGAGGTTGTAAGGACGGTATCACCCGTAGGAGATCCTTAAGAGTAAAAAAGATTCCAAAGATTTCTGAAAGAAGCTTCATTCCATTCCACACCCAGTTTAGAGTCTAACCCCACTTCCTCAAAAGGCATAGACGTCAGACCATTTTAACTTTCCAACTTGTAACCTGGAATAACCTTCTGAGGCAGAACCAAAGCTGAGCATGAGTACTTCTGAACACTAAACCAGACTGATTTAATAAGCTGAAACCTTCTTGCATAAAAAAGATGCATATGTATCCAAAGATTAATTTTCCCAGAAGTTCTTCAAGTAACATTTCAGTCACCATGAAAAGCCCTCTTAGTTACGAGAAGAAAGCCCAAATATCTAAAAGGCAAATGGCCCTCTGAAAGTTCAGGACTTTAATAGAGGAAATTCCAGCTCAAAAAATCAGATTTGACAGGATTTTCTTTAAGATCAGTGAGTTAATAAAACACTTCAAAAATATCCTTGATATGCTAAGTTGTATTAGTGCAACTATGAGCGAATATATATATATAATCATCAAAACTTAAATGATATAGACTCGTTACATTAAAATATATATCTGGGAATTCCCTGTCCACTATTTTTTCTTCATATATGATTACAGGTCAAAAGAAGTATAAATGTCTTCATATACCAGACATTCGCAACTCATCTGCTGATTCTTCAACATCAGTCTGTAATGGTGATATTCTTCCTCCATTGATCAAGAACTTCTATATACCACTATGCCTGAAAGGCTGAAATTACCATGCTCAGAGGCTTTAGCAAGAAGCCAAGACAAAATATCCATTTCCGTAACAAAAAGGTAAGGAGAAATAGGATCTCCTTGCCTCCTTTAAAAAATATTTCCAGAGCACCATTAAGAGAAAATGGAGAAATGGGAGATGTATGACATACCTTAATCCAGCCAATAAAAACCTGAGTGTCAGTGCTGCAAAGTGTATTGTTTAGAAAATTCTAGTCAACTGAATCAAAAAGCCTTTCTTAGTGTCAACTGTTTGAGCAAACCATGGAGGGCCCCGTATTCCTGTGATAGTTGTGCAAAACTCTTGAGCAAGAAGAATTTTATCCAAAATTATCCTTTTATAAAAATTCAGTTTATTTCTTCTGCTCCAATTTTATTTGTTAGGCATGGAGTTTATGCCCCCTTTAATTTTATTTTATTTTTTTCTCTCTCCTCGATCTCTATCGTTCTCTCTTGACTCTGAAAGTGAATAGTTAATGTGTTTCTATTGTTTCTAATGTGTTTTCTTGAATATGCAGGAGCCCTCTACCTGATCCTGTGAAGTCTACATTGGAGGAAGGAATAAATCTCTATAGGCTTCATACGAGCAGGCATGGAAGGTAAATTGATATTGATATATAATGGTTACAGGGAAAACTACTCTTGTATTTTTAAGACAGTTTCAAATGCTGTGCCTTAGCTTCATTCAATACCATGATATCGTGCATTTTGCAGTCATTCATAAATCCTCCGGGGAACATAATATATATTATTTCTTATCAAAGGGAAATTTGATCAGGAAGTCAGAAAGACTCATGAGATGTTGGACATAGTATATTTGTAATATTATACCTGACTTTAGCGATCCTGCTGTTGGCTCCAAATTCTGCAAGGCATGGAATGATCCCAGGATGTCCTTAGAAATTGAAGTAAAGCTGCAATAAAGCATTGAAGATTAAAAAACGAAATTGGATAATACTCATTAAAATGTCTCTTCCGATTCAGTTGCCAATTTCAATGAATGCCTTAAAATAAAGTTGTAATAAATGACAAATGGAGAAGAATTTGAGCATAGTAATTGGGAGAGAGAAATAAATATGGTAGAAAGAAAAATAGGACCAACTTCATATTGTGCTTTATGTGCTATGATTTATCCTGATTGCACATTGCATTAAAGCATAAAGAACTATATATATATATATATATAGTGACTTGGAGTATTCATCCTAACCAATCAACTATGACGTTGATCAAAGTAGACATTTCTTATCACTCTTCACTATTTGCAACACAATTTGAAATAGCTAATCATGTGATTAATGTCATAATTCTTATAACCCCCCCTCCCCCCCCCCCCCCAAAAAAAAAAAAAATCATTTTCTTCTTTTTCTAGGAGTCAATATAAGAAAGTCAAGGTATGTCATATTAACAAATTGATTCGAAAATATTTTAGTTAAATTAGTACTAGAAAGATAGCTTGCTAGAGGTGCTGGGAATGAGAACTAATAAGAGAGTAGATGATCTTTTCCTTAACCCTGGGGCTTGCATATGCCTAGTAGTGTGTGGTTAGTTTACTAGGGACATTGGGTCCTGCCCACATGATAATGTTTTGCATTTTTTAAATTCTATCTTGAGGATTGTTTGTTTTGGTATTGATTTTTCCTGTCTTTAGGGTATGTTTTTTATTTATTTAGTTTTTGTTATTATTTAGGTCTTCCTAGAATGGAGAAACAGGAGTATTTTGAAGGGTCAGGTTTCTTTATTTGGATGGGTCTTTTATTGCACTAATTCTTTATTGCCCTTGTTGTTTCCATCTCCCAACAAATGGGGGTGTCAAAGATTCATGGTCCTAGCATTGAGCAATTTGTGTGATATGGCTTCTCTCTAAATTTAAGCTGGCAAGCTTACGTTTGACAGCCCGAGACTCTAAGCAATAATATTTTTAAGGGTAAAAGACACTAACCTCCCTTAAGGTTTGGTGAAAAGAGGCGGACCTCCCTGATGTTTCAGGAAAAGAAGCTGACCTGCCCTAAGGTTTTAAAATTTTCACAAACCTCTCCTAAGGTTTGGCAAGAAGACACAGATCTTGCTTTATATTTGGCAAAAATACAAGCCCAAGGAGGGGTATATAAGTTCCTAAAAATCAAATGTTAGGTGAGATTTGCAGAAAACCTAAGGGAGATCCATGTCTTTTTGCCAAACCTTAAAAAAATCAGTGTCTTTTAAGTGTCCATGAAATTATTAGTGGTATCCGTATCAATTACGATGGTAACAGGTTGGCGTTTTAGGAAGCCACTAATTTTCATGGTTTTAAGATTAGCATAACCAGCTAAAACATGAACTGAAGAAGTGAGATTCATCAGTATCATCAGCCTCCATACCTTCCTGATCTAAAGAAGTGCAGTGAAAGAGAGTATTTTTCAGCCCTAGAAACCTAATTGGTAGGGTCATCACTGTCCCCCCGAGGAAATTCCACCTTCATATGAAAAAGACCATGATTATGCTGTCTTTGGTAACCTCCATGCATGTATGACAGCTCTGTACGATTAGCTGACGTAGAGACATCACCTTCTCTCTCTTTATGGGAAGATGTAATGAGTAGTTTAGAGCGATGCCTGGATCACTTCAAATTGAGCCTTAAACATATTGCTAAGTTCAGCCTCTGGCCTAGCTTCCATCTGGGACTCCGCTAAATTTTCTGAAGCCATTGAGTATGAGTGAAGATCAAGAATTCCAAGATCTTGCTTTTGTCAGTGGGTTATTGGCATCCACAAGAACGTCGGCACTGATACCAAATGATAAGACCATGGGATTTTATTGTGGAGAAATTGGGGAAATTTAAAGAATGGAAAATAATGAGAGAAATAGGGTTTGATCAGTTCGAAGGGATCTACTTACAAATTGGCCAAAGGCTATGAATTATGTTATTGCTTCATTGATTGAATGCCCAAAAGCCGTAGGGGTTTCACACACACACACACACACACACATATATATATAGGGTAGAGAAACTTATTCCTATTAAGAAGGTAATTTATCCCCTCAAATCCTAATTGATTTGGGAATCGTATCAAACATTAAATAATCCTAACGTTAAATAGAATCCCAATTGATTTGGGAATCATATTAATTAGAAATCCCAATTGATTTGGGAATCCTAATAAACATTAAATAATCCTAACATTAAATAGAATCCTAATTGATTTGGGAATCATAACACATTAATTAGAATTCCAATTGATTTGGGAATCCTAAGATATTTGTGCCCCTTGATAGATGATGTAATTCTCTAACTAGCTGGTTTAATGGCTTGTAAGCTTTGGATAAACATACAGTATTTTATTTTCAGACATTCTATCAAATAGGTGATGCTCTGGTGTTTCAGTCTCTCTTACTTGGCTTCTTGCTTACACTTCGCACGCCCACACAGGGGTGAGGGGGGTGGGGGGATGGAGGTGGTGGAAGGTTGCGGCAGGTTGCCCTTTAATGAATTTTCTTTCTTTAACAGATCAATACATGCACCTGCGCATATCTGCACATATTATATGCTGAATTTTTCATTTTTCAAAGAAAAATCACATTTTTTTTCTAATGGATTTTTTTGTCCCAAAGCAATTCGCTATCAGTCCAAAATCTTAGCAAAAAAAGTCACTAGATAATGTAAAGCTGCAATGACAAGGTGATGTCTTCTAGCGTCATTCTAAATTTTCTATAATGCAGATATGGTAGTTAGCTTCACTCTAGATATTCTACAATGTATACTATTATAGTTGTATTTCGGGGAACATCTTACATGTAAGCTTTTCCTGAGCTAGGTTGGAGTCCACCAAAGGATCATATGCAGCAGATTGGGCTAAATGGGAAAAGAAGTTGCGGGAGATATTATTTAGCAATGCTGAGTATCTGGATTCTGTTCAGGTTAATATCTATTGTTTCAATCATGATGTTACATATTTTTCACTAATCATCTCACGATTATCTTGTGAAGTATTTGTTGATGATAAGTACTGTTAGTTTGGTTGAATCTTAGAATGTCAAAGATGAATTGTAAATTAAGGTGTGGAAATTTGGTGACTGGGAGAGGGAGGGGAATGAATTATAAATTAACTCTGGAAATTGTGTCATTTATGAAACTCTGCATTCCAACCCCACTCCCTCCCCCTGTTTCTGCTCCTCACCCTTTTCATCTGACCAAAAAACAGGAGGAAAAACTCCCAAAAAATAAAATAAAATAAAATAAAGATGAAAAATCAGTGGACAAATTTTATGGTTGATAAATAACTGCCATGCATATTTCCCAGGTGCCATTCAAGTTGTTTGTTGAGCAAGTATTGGAACAGTTAAGAACTGTTGCTAAGGGTGATTATACCACACCAACTGCAGAGAAAAGGAAGTTTGGAAACATCATTTTTGCTGCTGTCAGTCTGCCTGTTACAGAAATTCGAAGTATCCTCAATAATGTTGGTGCAAAATTTTCTCTCAGTTATTATTTTAGTTGTTGGAACTACATGTGTTAAATTAATAACTTTGTTTCATTTAATTACTGATTCCTGCTACTGGATTTCCATCCAAAACTTTTTTAAGATATGGCTTTCTATACATCTGCATGGCCTGGTTATCAGGTTTTCAGAATATTATCTGTGTTTAAGCCTGCCAACAGACTTAGATGTTAATATGGAGAATTTTTGTTATTTAATCCTTGGGCAAACAAATTTTTTGAACTCCTAGGTAAGATTGTTCCCAAGGGAAAGTCGAAACTCTGCTGGGGTACAAGTATGCTCCAATATGCCTTGTCTAGACCAGATTATATGTTGTGTCGGGGAAAGTATTTGTTGTGTTAATGAGGAGACACTATAGAGCTATTAGATGTAACAATTTTGAATGTCATGTTATGATTGTTATTCTCATCAGTGTATTTGATGCAATAAGTAGGTTTATGGCACCAAATAATAAATGAGAAATTTGAATTTGATAAATTCAACTTTTAGGTTATGTTTGGTTCGTGGAATGGAATAGGATGGTGAAATAAAACTTTTTATAGGTATAGTTTCTGTTTTTCCATATGTTCCTATGATGAAATTTGGGAATGGTCATTGTCTGTCAATTTCATGTTACGGATTAACAAAAATTTGTGGATGGTCATTTAGTTTATTATAATGCAACATATTTTCATTTTTAAGCTGTTATATTATTATAATATGAACTATTCATTCCTAGCCAATTTCATTGCTCTAATGATACGCAACCTTGTGACTTCGAACAATTAGAATGTTACAAAATGAAACTACTCATTTTGAACGACAAGGGTTGGTTAATCATTTAAAACAATGGATCTAGTCAATTGGTTTATATCTTACTTTGGGTGATTTGATACATCCTGTACTGTTAGGGTTCATGCTGGCTTTCACTCTTGATGGTTAAAAACATGTTAGAATCTCCCAAGAATCCAAACAGGGACTATCATTCTAGAGGAATTGTCTTTTATTGTGATTGGTTATGCAGTGGGCCTATTTGATATCTTTCCTTGGATCATTTCTCTTGTTCAATTTTTCTGATGACGTTTCCTTCAAATATTCACTCCCTTGGTATAATTCTCTCTGTGAAAAGATAAGACTGGTTGAGTGACCATTCATATAATATATTATCTTACATGTATAAAGAGCATTCCCTCATTTTTTTCACATCCATTTGTCACTTTCTAAAACCATTCATAAATATTAATTGAATAGAAGAGAGCATAATACAAATGACACCTTGGTATCCCAATAACTAGTTAGAACTAACAGATAGTGTATTAGAACTAATGACTAATTAACAATTAATTCTTCATCTTTATTTTTCAAAACATTCTAAAATATTCCAGTCAATTAAAATTTTCAGTCAAAACTTTACTAGCTTGCTTTTGTCCAACAATTTATGGTAGTTCATACTGTGATAGTGAGTCAAAAGTTACTTATTAAAACTGTCAAAAAAAAAAAAATACAAAGATTAGTTAATTATACTTCAGATGTGTGTGTGTGTGTGTGTGTGTGTGTGTATAACTATTAGATTTATGGGAGTATGCACCAATGATTTGCTATTTGTTGTTGCAGTTGGCTAAGAACCCCAAGGTTGAAGCTTTCCTCGAGGACAAGCTTCTACAGAAGAGCATTACAAAGGCTCATGTGACTCTTGCTCACAAGAGAAGTCATGGAGTTGCAGCCGTGGCAAGTTACGGCCAATTCCTCCATCGAGAAGTCCCTATCAATCTGACTGCTTTGCTTTTCTCAGAGAAAGTGGCCGCATTTGAAGCCAGCCTTGGCTCTGTTGACGGTGAGAAGATAAGCTCGAAAAACCAGTGGCCCCATGTGACCATCTGGACTGGAGATGGAGTTGCACCAAAAGAAGCCAATATGTTACCGCAACTGCTTTCAGAGGGAAAGGCAACTCTTATTGACATAAACCCGCCCATTTCCATTATGGGCACATTGGAATTTCACTGAACATGTTATCCTCCCACTCAGGTAGGCAACCATGTGGTGCATACGCTAATAAAGTATGTTCATTTTTTGTTTTTTCTTTTGTTTTATTGCTGCGCCAGAGAGGATTGAGAGAG
This sequence comes from Malania oleifera, assembly GCF_029873635.1. Lineage (NCBI taxonomy): Eukaryota > Viridiplantae > Streptophyta > Magnoliopsida > Santalales > Ximeniaceae > Malania > Malania oleifera. The sequence goes on along the minus strand of NC_080417.1, from coordinate 17,227,360 downwards.
TTGTGCGTGGTTGGAAATGAGCTTCTGCTCAGGAGAGATGTGTATATTCAGGCAATTGAAATCTTGTACAACATTTCTGCTATGGAAAGGAAAAAGATAGAACTGAACAGAGAAGTGTAAAATGATGATATCACAGGAAGTTTCCCCAAGGTTTTGAGAGAGGACAAGAGCCTCCTCTCGTTGGTGACAAAAAGCTAGCATTGTGAACTGTATTTTGTCTACTTTTATACCCTTTGACAAGGCATCACTTTGTTGTGCTTTCTTTTCATCTCCTTTTTTCCCCTCTAATTTTTCTGTGCATTATTCTTCCTTGAATAGAATAGAATAGAATGAGACTTCAAAAAAGAAGAGTCATCATAAAACAATTGATAAAATTTATAATATGAAACAAACAACTTTTGTTAAATTTTTCAACCTTCGATGAAATAATACAATTTTTTGTAATAGTATTTCTTATTAAAGTATTATGTCTTTTGCGTAATTTTATTAATGATAAATTGTAAGCTACTAAATAAGCCATCATTGCTGCCTTCTCAACGCTTTCCTTTAGCCCAGTTTGGATTTAATGCTGCTTTACTCGTCAAATCATGATAAAGTAACTTTAAATGGCCCAAAAGTAGATTTGATTCTTACGGAAACAAATCGAATAAAAATAGGTATTTGGGGGTGAGAATAAAGTGGAAGGGCAATCTGAATTCTCTTGCCCAGCTTTAAAAAAATTATAAATTAAATAAATATTTTTTGTCCCAGACGGGAAAATACATGTTGGGTGGATGGTGACTTTGGCTCGATGTCTTTAATAGTGTTATGTGCTTTAGCGTCATTATTTTTTTTAAAGGTTTTGGTTTTTTATATATATCTTTAAGCCAAAAATGAACTTGTAATTTTTGATTAAAAGTGCAATGAAATTGCAAATATAGATACATATTAACACTTCCAAAATTACGATTAGCACTCCATTGTTTTCTCTCTTAATGGAAAGAGACGGAAAGAGAGGCTAGCTCCCTCTTTTTTTCCCCTGCTTTCTCTTGTATAGTAAAAAATTGAAAGATAGAATTGACATCTTATATATTAAAAATATATCTAAAAAATTATCGATAGTATGCTTTAATGTGAGCCTCCCTCCCTCTATATGAGACGAGTAATAAAAAATAAAAATAAAACTGATTCCAATGCATAACTAAGATAAAATCACATCTTGATAGAATGACCTGTCCCAAATTTTAAAGTTCAAATTAACTGTGACATTCTCCCATTTCCTTCTAACACCTACGAGTTTGAAGAGGTATCTCATTTCTCATAGAATCTGCATTTGTCCAGGAGATTATTGACTACGCCGACTCCTCCACCCGTTCCTATGTTGGTGGTTTGGATGTGCGACACATAGTTGGGGGCTGATGGAAATCTTCGTCAATAGAGGGAACTCAACGCCATAACCATACCATGCCGCACAAGTTCAATTTTGGATGTTCTATCGTGGAAGATTCATTTCACAAATTCCTAATATCTCGCCCAAACTCAAGTGGATTTTTGGTTTTATGCAAGCCTTGCATATCGCCTAAAAAAGGACGATGGATCTCCATCAATCGCAATGTTAAAAACATAAGTTTTTATTTATTTATTTATTGTGGCTTTTATCATAATCCTTAGATCGTCTCTAAAGTCAACAATTGTGTTGTGTCATACATATGTTTGTAAGCCATGGGAAAAAGAATGTATTGCTTGTCATTTTGTGCAAGGAGAGCTAAAAGGAACTTTCTCTCTAGGAAGATTTTTCCTTACTCGTTTGGGGTGAAGGGATGCATAGAGGATCTGGGATCGGAGAGAGTCTGATCAAATATTTTACTGCCATCATTTCATAGTGGATTTTTTCTCTAGGTGCACGTTTGGGTTATTTCCTTCCATGTGGAGAAAGCCCAAATGTGCTTTATTAAAAGCCCAAAGCCCAGCCATTTTAGTGTGAAAAACTTAAAGGAAGTTATAAAAAGAGAGGGGAGAAGAGAGGAGTCGTCACTTCTCAAAAGAAAGAGAGAAAAACGTGATTGTTCTCATGCTGCCCAAATTTCATCAAGACTCCAATCCCGCTTCGTCTGTGGTCCGATCGAGCTGAAATTTGGAGGAGAGGTTCACGACTCAAGGAGCTACAATCTGAACGGTGGAGATCATATTTGGAGCTCGTAAGTTGGGGTTTTTGTCCTTGAACAGTAACCGCAAATTTAGTATATTCTCTCCAATTCTCTTTGTATTTACCAAGATTGTTGATATCTTGAAGAGAGATATTTGTATCCTCTAATTATGATTAGAGAAGACTTTGTGTACCCATTATTTGATTTTAACTGGACTAGCTCTCGTGGTTTTTCTTCCTCACACTGGGGAAGTTTTCCACGTAAAAAATTGCTTGTGTTCTTGTGGTTTGGTGTGATTGATTATTTCTCTTATTATTTCTAGCACGTATAAAAGTAGAGATATACTATATTTTCTTGCATATAGGGAGAAGAATTATTCCATTGTGATTGTTTATTGATATCTCTCCCAACAAAGTGGTATCAGAGCCAGGTTCACAGATTGTCAAGTTGGCAGTTTGAGTTATGGAAGCAAATACTAGTAGAATGATTAATCTCATTGGTTTAAATTATCACATATGGAAAATAAAAATGGAGGACCTTCTTTGTATGAAAGATTATTACCTACCGGTATTTAGTGTTGAAAAGCCAAAAAAAAAGTATGATGTGGAATGGACTTTGTTACGTCGACAGGTGTGTGGGTATATCAAGCAATGGGTAGATGATAATGTTTTGAACCATATTAGTGGAGAAACAAATGCACGTTCTGAATAGTTATATGCTAGAAAGATTGGAAATAATAAGTTGTTTCTGATTAAACAAATGATGGCTTTGAGGTACCAAGATGGGACTCCTTTATCTGATCACCTGAATACATTTCAAGGAATTATTAATTAGTTGGATGGAATGGGTAGTAAGTTTGATGATGAAATACAAGGGTTATGATTGCTTGGTTCATTTCCCGACTCGTGGGAGATGCTCAGAACTTCATTGTCTAACTCCGCTCCAAAAGGTGTAATCACAATGGATATGACCAAGAGTTGTTTGCTAAATGAAGAGATGAGAAGAAAAGCATAGGGATCCTCTTCACAGTCAGAGATCTTGGTTACAGAAAAGAGGGGGAGAAGTAAGAGCAGAGGTCCAAAGAACAGAGATAACAGCAGAAGCAAGTCCAACAAGTTTGCAAGTGTTGAGTGTCATTGCGGGAAAAAGGGACACATCAAGAAATATTGCAGGCAATTGAAGAGAGAAAACAAGAATGAGAAAAGGAAGGGAACGAAGAATAGAGATGACAAAGATGGTGATGATAGAGTTGCTACTACCACTCTTACAGAATTCCTCATTGTTTATGATGATGAGATGATAAATGTTGCATATCATGAGACCAGTTGGGTGATTGACAGTGGTGCTTCCATTCATGCTACATCTCGGAAGGATCTCTTTACATCCTATAGATCTGGCGACTTTGGAACAGTAAAGATGGGAAATGATGGCTTGATTAAAGTCATTGGAATTGGGGATGTGTATCTGAAGACAAATAATGGCACGAGTTTAGTTCTTAGAGATGTGAAGCATATTCCTGACATTCGTTTGAATTTGATTTCTGCAGGTAAACTTCATTACGAAGGGTACTACAGCACTTTCAGTGATAGCTAGTGGAAGCTCAATAGGGGTGCTATGGTTGTGGCTCGTGGCATGAAGCACTCTGCATTGTACATTCTGTAAGCAAAGATCTCTAACGTCATTATTAATGCGATGGAGGATAATGGTATAGCAAAGTTGTGGCACAAAAGACTGGCTCATATGAGTGAGAAAGGATTAGCTCTACTGGGGAAGAAAAGTTTACTATGTGGACTGAAAAGTACACTTTTGAAAATGTGTACTCATTGTTTGTCAAGGAAGCAGAGCAGAGTTTCCTTCAAGAATTCCCCTCATTCGAGAAAGTCAGAGATACTGGATTTAGTACATTCGGATGTGTGTGGCCTTATGAAGACGAGAACACTTGGTGGCTCCAGATACTTTGTGACCTTCAAAGATGATCATTCAAGGAAGTTGTGGGTATATATATTGAAGTCAAAAGACCAAGTGTTGGCTGAGTTCATGAAATTTCAAGTCCTAGTTAAGAGACAAACTGGGAAGAAACTGAGGTGCATCCGGACTGACAACGGTGGAGAATATTTTGGTCCATTTGATGAGTATTGCAGACAGCAGGATATTCGGCATCAAAAGACTCCTCCAAAAACTCCCCAATTAAATGGCATAGCAGAAAGGACAAACAGAACACTGCTTGAGAGAGTGAGATGTTTGCTTTCACAAGCCCGGTAGCCAAAATCCTTTTGGGGGGAGGCATTGAGCACTGTTGTTCATGTGTTGAATCTTACACCCTATGTTCCTCTACAGTTTGATGTACCAGACCGAGTTTGGACATGTAAGGATGTTTCCTATAATTATCTGCGTGTTTTTGGGTGAAAAGCATTTGTGCATATTCCAAAAGATGAAAGGTCCAAACTTGATGAGAAAACACGACAGTGTATATTCCTTGGCTATGGTCAAGATGAGTTTGGATACAAGCTTTATGATCTAGTTAAGAAGAAAATTTTGAGAAGCAGAGATGTCGTGTTTGTAGAAGATCAGACGATTCAGGATATTGAGAAGGTAGAGAAATCTATGTCTCAACAGGGTGACATTTTGATTGATGTAGATCTAGTTCCTTTGAAGAATTTTTCATCTCAGGTTGAGAATGATGTTCAAGATGACCACCAGGGTAGAGGTGATATGGATGTTCCCTTACAGGTTCACGAAGATGTTGACATTGATGAGCAGTTGACAGTGCCAGAGATTTCACCAGAGATTCCATCCAGGAGGTTAGCTAGAGACCGACATCCTTCCACTCGGTATTCAGCAGAACAATATGTGTTATTGACTGATTGGAGAGAGCCCCAGTGTTTTGCAAAAGCCATGGAAGATGAACACAAGACAGAGTGGGTTGAGGCCATGCAAGATGAGATGCAGTCATTGTATGATAACCACACCTTTGAGTTAGTGAAGCAGCCTAAAGGAAAAAGAGCTTTGGAGAACAAGTGGATTTACAAGAAGAAGCCAAATGAGTTCTCTTCACGACCACGGTTCAAAGCTAGATTGGTTGTAAAAGGGTTCGGTCAGAGATAAGGTATTGATTCTGATGAGATCTTCTCTCCAATTGTAAAGATGTCATCAATCCGTACAGTACTCGGTTTAGCAGCTAGTCTTGACTTGGAAGTTGAGCAGATGGATGTGAAAACTGCCTTCCTTTATGGTGATTTGGAGGAAGAGATTTATATGAAGCAGCCAAAGAGTTTCAAAGTGAAAGGGAAAGAGGATTATGTGTGCAAGCTAAAGAAAAGCCCATATGGTTTGAAACAAGCACCAAGACAGTGGTATAAGAAGTTTGAGTATGTTATAGGAGAGCAAGGCTACAAGAAGACAACTTCAAATCACTGTGTATTTGCTCAAAAATTCTCTAATGATGATTTTATTTTCTTACTTCTTTATGTGGATGACATGCTAATTGTTGGCAAGAATGCTTCAAGGATTGACCAGTTGAAGAAGCAATTGAGTAAGTCATTTTCTGTGAAGGATTTGGGGCCAACAAAGAAAATTCTTGGCATAAGAAACAGTCGTGACAGGAGTACCAAGAAATTATATTTGTCACAGGAGGAGTACATTGCGAAAGTGCTTCAGAGGTTCAATATGGACAAAGCTAAAGTGGTTAGCTCTCCTCTTGCTACCCACTTCAGACTTAGTACAAAGGAATGTCCTTCTACAGATAAGGAAAAGGAAGACATGGAAAGAGTTTCTTACGCTTCAGCAGTAGGAATTTTGATGTATTCAATGGTTTGCATAAGACCAGATATAGCTTATGCAGTTGGTGTAGTTAGCTGATTCTTGTCAAATCCAAGAAGAGAGCACTGGAATGCAGTGAAGTGGATCATAAGGTATCTTCGAGGCACTTCCAGTTTGAGACTTGGTTTGGGAAATGGACAACCATTGTTAGTTGGCTACACAAATGCATATATGGCTAGGGATGTGGACTCTCGTAAGTCTACTTTAGGCTATTTGATAACTTTTGCAGGTGGGGCTATAGCTTGGCAATCGAGACTTCAGAAGTGCATTGCTCTTTTTACGACAGAGGCAGAGTTCATTGCAGCAACAGAAGTGACTAAAGAGTTGTTATGGGCAAAGAAGTTCTTGAGAGAACTTGGTTTCGAACAGCAAAGGTATGTGTTGTTTTGTGATAGCCAGAGTGCTATTCATCTTGCTAAGAATTCCGGTTTCCATGCAAGATCGAAGCACATTGATATACGATACCATTGGATCAGAGATGCGTTGAATGATAAGTTATTGGAACTTGAGAAGGTTCACAGTGATGATAATGGTTCTCATATGTTGACAAAGACACTCCCAAGGGAGAAGCTTGAAGTTTGTTGTTCGATCGTCGGGATGGCGATTCCCTCCACATAGTTGGAAAGGGGGAGATTTGTTGGGTTATTTCCTTCCATATGGAAGAAAGCCCAAGTGGGCTTTATTAAAATCCCAAAGCCCAGCCCTTTTAGTGTGAAAAACCTAAAGGAAGTTATAAAAAGAGAGAGGAGAAGAGAGGAGCCGTCACTTCTCAAAAGAAAGAGAGAAAAACGTGATTTTTCTCATGCTGCCCAGATTTCATCAAGACTCCGATCCTGCTTCGTCTGTGATCCGATCGAGGTAAAATTTGGAGGAGAGGTTTATGACTCAAGGAGCTACAATCTGAACAGTGGAGATCAGATTTGAAGCTCGGGAGTTAGGGTTTTTTCCCTTGAACAGTAACCGCGAATTTGGTATATTCTCTCCAATTCTCTTTGTATTTGCCAAGATTGTTGATATCTTGATGAGAGATATTTGTATCTTCTAATTATGATTAGAGAAGACTTTGTGTACCTATTATTTGATTGATAGTGGAGATTTTAACTGGATTAGGTCCCGTGGTTTTTCTTCCTCACACTGGGGAAGTTTTCCACGAAAAAATTGCTTGTGTTCTTGTGGCTTGGTGTGATTGATTATTTCTCTTATTATTTCCAGTACGTATAAAAGTAGAGATACACTATATTTTCTTGCATATAGGGAGAAGAATTATTCCACTGTGGTTGTTTATTGATATCTCTCCCAACACCGTGGACGTAGGCAATCTTGCCGAACCACGTAAAATCTCTCATCTACATTTTTTCTGTGAATGTTTTTTGTGCTATTTTTTTTGTTGATCAGAAGATTAAAATCACTACACGTCAACAAGTGGTATCAGAGCATGGTTTTGATTGGGTGCAGATTTGATAAATTAGATCAGATTAAAAGAAATTTTTTTTGGATAGTTTTTCCGCGAGAGTGCTCATATGACTAGTAATTAGAGTTTGTAATATTTTTATCTAATTCATTTAATGTATGTTTATGGGTCAATTTGGATGGATTTGAGTTAGGAAGTGATATTGTTTATAGACAGGTCAATTCAGAGTTATTATATGTGCCACTCTCCTCCACACCATCCCTATTCTTCCCAACCTACCGATATCATTCCAAACATAAAATCATCATACTCCGTTCCAAACCAACTAAAAAGGTGAATTCATATATCACAATTCACAAGGCTAACAACTACATTACATATTCAAAGAAGAAGAAGAAGAAGAAAGTAAAAGGCGGTAGTATTCGAAGGAATTATATACATGCAGATTAAATGGTAATTAAGAAGGAAAGAGTACCAGTTCTTTTGAAATTATACTCATCAGCATCATCATCACCATGTAGCTCAAAAGCAGAGGGTGGAAGCAGAGGGTTCTGTTGGTCAGAGTGGTTCGTTCAGATCGGATTGAGGTACGCGGATTCAGATCAGATGCCGGAAAATTATTCGAAAATTTTTCAATTGAAAAATCGGATTGAGGTACGCAGATTTAGATCAAGTGCCGGAAAATTATTCTGGAATTTTTTTTCAATTGAAGGAGGATCGCTTTTCAATTGAAGGTGTGAAAAAAAAATTTGCAGATGAAGAACATATGAATAGTGCCAAAATTAGGTGACAGACCCGAATTCAAAATCGGTTCGGGTACGAAACGCAACAGGTTGACATGCGGGTCAAGAGGCTGGGTTGCGGGTCGAATCCAAGCAGAACCTGCTGGGTCAAGGCGCAGGTCAACATCCGGGTCCGCTAGAACACGTGCGAGTCGCACGTGCAGTGGATTAGGGATCTGGGTCAAGCAGAATAGGTCGGGTCGAGGCGTGGATCCTATTCGAAAGCAATAACATGGTACATGTCACCACGTTCCCAGCGTATTCTGCATCTACTGAAGTAAGGGAGTACACCCTCGCCGGAGTCGTGTTTGCCTGGTAATTCCCCCAAGGCAACTAATTACTTCTACGGTTTTGGCTCTGTGCAGGCATTTCGCTCCTCCGTGCCTAACAGTTTCGAGACATGTGGCATGATTTGCCACATTTATAGCAGTTACCCCAAAACGGAGGGCATTCACCATCGTGCCATTTACGGCATCTGACGCATGGTGTGGAGGATGGATCTCCCTGATTACTCTACCGCTTAGTATTCTGCTGATAACTCGAACTGTAGTTCTTCTTCTTCTTCCACTGTCCCTATCGAGGACCAATCTGAGAACCAGAAGATACCGACCTCTTCCTCTACTCATGTACCACGTCATCCCCGTGGAGGTCAGCTTCGACTATGGTGGCTTTATCTACCAGAACAGAAAACTTTCAGATTTGCAGCATCCCCACAAGCCTGCAGATGTCCTTCCTCAGACCTTTCTCGAACCTCCGAGCCTTCTCATACTCGTTCGGGACCAAGTACAATACGAAACGAGATAACTTGATATATCTAGAGGCATATCTCTGCACCGTCAAGGTTCCCTGCCTCAGGTTCGAGAACTCATCAGCCTTCGCGTCACGAGTGGAAGTCTGGAAGTATCTCTCGAAAGATACCTCCTTGAAGCAGCTCCACGTCACACCAAATGGATCAGCTCTCTGCTTCTCAAGCAGACTCACAGCCGCCCACCATCTTTCGCTTCTTTTGCTAGCTGAAAGGTAGAATAGAGAACTTTCTGCTAGTCAGTACAGTGCAAAACTTCCAATATCTTCTTGGTTTTCTGCACCCAGTTCTCCGCTACTATCGGATCGGGTCCTCCCATAAATGTCATAGGGTGCATATGGGTGAACCTCTCTATGGTACAACCCGTAGCAGTAGGAGAGTGCTCACGTTTCCTAAAACTATGTCCAATCTCCTGCATAATCTGCCTCGTCAACCTTTGAGGCACAAAAGGAGACTCGTCGCTCGCAGTGCCCTCGGAGCCACTATCCAAGTTGTTATCCTTGGGCTCCATTCTGAAAATAGAATAGGAACCAATTAGAATTCTATATCGTACACAGTTAACACAATCATTAGAACTAATCATGTCAACTACTACTCTCACAGGTCCAAGTCTATCCTACCACACCGACACGAAACCATCAATGGTTTGCTGTGATTTTACTGAAATTGTCATTCCAAGAAAAACACAGAACACCACCAATGAGTCCTTGTCTAGAAACAAGACAACCCTTGACCTACTCTACCCATTTCCTACATCCTATACTCTGGTATGTACACATAAATACGCCTAACCAAGTCTACATGACCTAACAACTTGGTTTAGCTCTAATACCGAGTTGTCATACCCCGAACCCATAGATGGGTTCCAGGTGTGAATATAGTAACCTAACCTGTCTCTGTATCAATTAAACATACATGATACAATACTGAATGAGGGTCCTACCCCGCGGGGTTCACGTACCCTATACAAATTCACATATATATCTACACTCATCAAATACGCAGTAGAAAATGTTCTTTCTATTCATACATTATACCATACCAGAGTCTATACAGAACTAGAATATACGTTCTCAAAATTACAGTACATACCCCAGGTGCCAACAAAATTCAACAATGACAACCCGATTACAAAACTCGTACCTACACAGGTACTAAACATAGTTAAATGACACCCTCTACTTCCGGACGCTAGGATGCTAGTTTCGGCTACCCAAAGACTTAAAAAATATTTGTATATTCAGGGTGAGACACCTCTCAGTAAGGAAGAAAGCAGGTTATATCGGTGTGTGGCATACGAGTATTATTTTGGCGCAAAACATAACACAATACAATACGGTACAATACAGTTCAATACACTTCAATTCAATTCCAGTATTTTTCACAAATTCGCTCCAATACACACGATACCAAACATATGGTCAGTGTCGTCACACTCAAACACCCGATACCCTGCAATAACCGAAGCCTCACAGCGATATCATTTCCAGTACGGTGTAGCTCACACCCATCGGTGACCAGTCAGAAAGAACAGGCGATATTTCACACCCTCGGATATAGAGTCGGACACTTTCGCCCACGGTAATTAGTCGAGACATGGCACCAGCGTACGGTAATTAGCCGCCACTAGCTGATTTACAAAACCTGGAACAATTTTGGAACTCATGTCCCTATACTCATCAGCGTACAATAATTAGCAGCCCCTAGTTGTTTTTACAAAATTTGGAACATTTTACATACAACAGTTCAATCCACACTTATTTGGTATACAGAAAATCCTATCGTTTTAAGTTCAAGAATACAGTTTAATACAAATATGGGTATGGTCATCTCAATACTACAGTTTTAATACAACATACTGTTTTTCCAACAAAATAGAGATGATACCTGAAACCCCCAATTTTTCTCAAAAACTGTAACCCAAAAATTCCGCATTTTCACCTGATATATTTTCCTAAATAAGTAGTCAAAACATACATACAATCGTAAACTACAGGTTTACCTATCCTGATTTCAAAAATAAACTGATATAAATAGAATCCCCTTACCTTTTCCCGAATATCAAACTACGAACTCTACGGCCCTAAAACTACGAACCGAGACACCAAAACCTAAACAACCAAGAACAATACTTCCTTACAATTCTTACTATTACACATATTCCAAAACGAAATTGAAATCGAACCCTTACCTCGATTTTGGGTCAAAACCCGAAAATCCCTGAAACGACTTTTGATCCACTATTATCGAAGAGATTCCTCCCCTGATCTACGCAACAACTTCGGATCGTCAAATCAGACGACGAACAGCAAAGAATCGAAGAGAGAGAGAGAGAGAAAGATCACGCTAGTTCTAGTAAGAGAGAGAGAGAGAGAGAGAGAGAGAGAGAGAGAGAGAGTTTTGGCTTACTTAGCCAAGAAGCAAATGAAACAGATATTTATAACTCCTTTGACCCGACCAACTTTTTAGACGAGATGGCGCCTTCGTCGACAAATCATCCATACATTTCATTGATGAACCGACCCCTTCGGCGACGAACCCAATTCCGATATTTTATAACACGTTCGGTATCTCTTCATCGATGAGACTCTGAATTTCAGCAAAGAAGAGTAGAAGGGCCTTCATCGACAAGAACAATGGCTTAGTCGACGAAGCCTACAAAATTTACCTTTTTACCCTTTTTCATTTATTTAATTTACATACCTCAAGTCGGGTTCTTACAATAGCCAAGGAATATACACTTTTGTGTTTTCTCATCAAGTTTGGACCTTTCATCTTTTGGAATATGCACAAATGCTTTGCACCCAAAAACACACATATGATTATAGGAAACATCCTTACCTGTCCAAACTCGGTCTGGCACATCAAACTGTAGAGGAACATGGGGTGTAAGATTCAACACATGAATAACGGTGCTCATTGCCTCCCCCCAAAAGGATTTTGGCAACCGGACTTGTGAAAGCAAACATCTCACCCTCTCAACTAGTGTTCTGTTCGTCCTTTCTGCTATGCCATTCAATTGAGGAGTTTTTGGAGAAGTCTTTTGATGTCGAATACCCAGTTGTCTACAATACTCATCAAATGGATAAGAATACTTTCCACTGTTATCAGACTGGTTGCACCTCAGTTTCTTCCCAATCTGTCTCTCAACTAGGGCTTGGAATTCCTTGAACTCAGCCAACACTTGGTCTTTTGACTTCAAGGTATATACCCACAACTTCCTTGAATGGTCATCTATGAAGGTCAAAAAGTATCTGGAGCCACCAAGTGTTCTCGTCTTCATAAGGCCACACACATCTGAATGTACCAAATCCAGTATCTCTGACTTTCTCGAATGAGGGGAATTCTTAAAGGAAACTCTGCTCTGCTTCCCTGACAAACAATGAGTACACCTTTTCAGAAGTGTACTTTTTAGTCCACATAGTAGACTTTTTTTTCTTCCCCAGTAGAGCTAATGCTTTCTCACTCATGTGAGCCAGTCTCTTATGCCACAACTCTGTTGTACCATTATCCTCCATCGCATTAACTAGGTCGTTGGAGATCTTTGCTTGCAAAACGTACAATGCAGAGTGCTTCGTGCCTCGAGCCACAACCATAGCACCCCTAGTGAGCTTCCACTGGCCATCACTAAAAGTGTTGTAGTACCCTTTGTCATCAAGTTTACCTACAAAAATCAAATTCAAATGAATGTCAGGAATATGTTTCACATCTCTAAGAACTAAACACGTGCCATTATTCGTCTTTAGATTCACATCCCCAATTCCAATGACTTTAACCAAGCCATCATTGCCCAATCTTTACTATTCCAAAGTCACCAGATTTATAAGATGTAAAGAGATCCTTCCGAGATGTAGCATGAATGGAGGCACCACTATCAATCACCCAGCTGGTCTCATGGTATGTAACATTTATCATCTCATCATCATAAACAAAGAGGAATTCTACAGGAGTGCTGGTAGCAACTCTATCATCACCATCTTTGTCATCTCCATTCTTCGTTCCCTTCCCTTTCTCATTCTTGTTTTCTTTCTTCAATTGCCTACAATATTTCTTGATGTGTTCTTTTTTTCCCGCAATGATGACACTCAACATTTGCAAACTTGTTGGACTTGCTTCTATTGTTATTTCTATTCTTCAGACCTTTGCTCTTCCTTCTCCCCTTCTTTTCTATAACCAAGATCTCTGACTGTGAATAAGATCCCTGGGTTTTTCTTCTCATCTCTTCATTTAGCAAACAACTCTTGATCATATCCATTGTGATTACACCTTCTGGAGCAGAGTTAGACAATGAAGTTTTGAGCTTCTCCCACGAGTTTGGTAATGAACCAAGCAACCATAACCCTTGTATCTCATCATCAAACTTAATATCCATTCCAGCTAGCTAATTAATAATTCCTTGGATGTATTCAGGTGATCAGATAAAGGAGTCCCATCCTAGTACCTCAAAGTCATCATTTGTTTAATTAGAAATAACCCATTATTTCTAGTCTTTCTAGCATATAACTGTTCAAGCTTACTCCATAAAGAACGTGCATTTGTCTCTCCACTAATATGGTTCAAAATATTATCATCTGCCCGCTGCTTGATATATCCACACACCTGTTAATGCAACAAAGTCCATTCCACATCAAACTTTTTTCTGGTTTTTTAGCACTAAACACCGATAGGTAATAATCTTTCACATAAAGAAGATCCTTCATTTTTCCTTTCCATATATGATAGTTTGAACCATTGAAATTAATTATTCTACTCTTATTTTCTTCCATAACTCAAACTGTCAACCTGACAATTTGTCAACCGAACTCTGATACCACTTTGTTGGGAGAGATATCAACAAACAATCATAGCAGAATAATTCCTCTCCCTATAGTGGGTCTCTACTTTTATACGTGCTGAAAATAATAAAAAATAATAATAAATCACACCAAGCCACAAGAACACAAACAATTTTTTACGTGGAAAACTTCCCCAGTGTGAGGAAGAAAAACTACGGGACCTAATCCAATTGAAACCTCTACTATCAACCAAATAATGGGTATACTAAGTCTTCTCTAATCGCAATTAGAGGTTACAAATATATCTCATCAAGATATCAACAATCATGACAAATACCAAAAGAATTGGAGAGAATATACCAAAATCGTGGTTACTGTTCACGGGCAAAAGTCCCAACTCCCGAGCTCAAAATCAAATCTCCACCATTCAGATTGTAAGTCCTTAAGTCTTGAACCCCTCCTCAAAATTTCGGCTTGATCGAACCACAAGTGAAGCGGGATCTGAGTCTTGATGAAATTTGGGCAGCATGAGAAAAATCACGTTTTTCTCTCTTTCTTTTTGAGAAGTGACAACTCCTCCCTTCTCCCCTCTCTTTTTATAACTTTCTTTAGGTTATCACACTAAAGGGCTGAACTTTGGGCTTTTAATAAAGCTCACTGAGACTTTCCTCCACATGGAAGGAAATAGCCCAACATATTCTATTTTCGAAGAACCTGTTGAATTTCTATTAGACTAAAGAAGTTAAGCAAATATTAAGGGGCTCAATAAACAATGGAGTAATTAGGAAAGTTTTTTTTTTTTTTTTTTTACATGATGATAAAGCCTCTAGGAATGGTAATTTCAATGCCAATTTTTACAAATATTACATAAATGACTTGTTTTTAGAAAGAGTTAAAGAGTCATATATTAATAAGTTGGAGAAAGGCTTACTAGCGAATACAACAATCCAACAAATTTTCTTTGGAGGCTGTGTCCTAAATTCTGGTGGTTTGCTTGAAAACTTGCAGAGGTTGTACTGTATATTATGTTGTTCTGAAAATTTAGGTATCCTGGTTTTGAGTGGCAGGCCTCTTGGATTTGTTGATTGTTTCTGAGCTAGATTCAAGTTGATTCCTGTTAATGGACTATAGCTCTATCTGGCTTTAGTTTTGGGTGGAGACTTGTTTTATTACAAGTAGGGGTGTACACGATTCGGTTTGGTTCAGTTATTGCCAACCGTCAACCGAACCGAACCTCTCAGTTTTTAAAACTACTGAACTGCAACCAAACCGTATACTGTCGGTTTAAAACCAAACCAAATCGTTTATTTTACGGTTCGGTTCGGTTAATTCAGTTTTACCAAATTTTAAACTAACAAAATAAAAAAATTATTACTTAAAGCCGAGTCAGGCCACAGCCCCACAGCCTCCTGTATTATTCCAACTGGGCCAAGGCTTTGTCTGCAAAGCCCCATACGGAAGAGGATGAGCAGATCCAACTTCAATAAATAGGCTGGGGAAACTTCTTTCTTCCCATTTCCAACCGATGTGGGACGGCCAGAGCACTAGAGATAATGTGGGCGTGAGCTGCGTTGCTGTGTGTGACTACGTCGGCGTGGAGATGTGGGCGTTGGCGACTGGTGTGGGCGTGAGCGTCGCTGCATCAGCATGGGGTGGGACTTGGGAGGAAACGGGAGGTGCTATGAGGAGTCGAGGACGGAAGGATTAGGCGATTCGGCGTTGGTGTGGGCGTGAGCGTTTGAGGGCATGGCAGTCGGTACTTGGCAGGTTACCAGGATTCCAAGACTAGGAACCAAGAGGATTGAGCGTCTCTTTAGTTGACGAGGCAAGGGTTGCATACATAATGGGACACTCGTACATGAAGATGCTTTGTGTCTTGTGAAACTAAAGATGGAGAAGATGATGCATGTTGTGGTAGTAGCAGGCTGCTACTGGTTCGGTTCTTCTCAATAGCACTAATCCCACACGGCCAAAATGGGAAGCTTCGGTTCTCATGCCTCCTTTATAAAATCCTTCCCCACTCCCTGAGAAAGTACAAAACAATAATTCAAATTAAAAAAATAATATATTCCATAGGGTATAATTATTTTTCCCACATGTACTTGTAATCAAAGTTCCCACAGGGTATAATTATTTTAAAATTATAATCGATTTTTGGTTTTTACGGTTCGATTTTTGAGTGAAACCGAAACCGAAATCGAAAATCTATTTTTTATAAATTCAAAACCAAAACTGATGATCGAAACCAAAAAACCGAACTGAAGCTTCAAACGGTTCTGTTTCGGTCCGGTTCTTGATTTTTTGGTAAATTTTGTACACCCCTAATTACAAGCCTACGGAGATTATGAATCTGAGTGTTGCTAGAGAGTTTAAGATAGGTTTGAGACTTTCATTGCAGATTCCCCAGTAATATTGGGGTGGTTTTTCGGATGTCTAGCGATGGGTCTCTTCTTCCGACGAAGGTTGCTGGTTTTCTGGTGGCTTTTTCTGGTATTCCGGTGAAGGTTTCTAGTTTCCCGGCACCAGCTTCTGGGTTTCTGGCTATAACTTTGAGTTTATTTGATTTTGCATTGTGCTTTTCCATTTTGATGCAAGGATGATTTTCTTTTTAGTGCTGGTTGATTTGATTTAAAGGTACTTTTGTCCTTTTGTTGAGTTTCTTTTGTTTATGTCTTTTGAATTTTTGAGTTGTTTTGATGACTATTTAAGTCCCTGTATGCTATTGCTCAAATTGATTGTATATGCAATATTATTGATTGAGAGATTTGGTCTTTCCTTTCTCAAGTATGCCTAGAGTATTTGTATATATCTATTTTAATCAATATAATTTATTATTTACTGATAAAAAATATATATATAGAACAGATGTAAAACCAATATAGAAAAAAAAATTTGACCAAATCAGATTTAAACACTTGCAGAATTATCAAAAAAGAAATACCTTCAACTCAATTGGTTGATGAAGATCCAAATCCTTAGAGGCTTGAGCACTATGTTTTAACTTTTTGAATAATTTTAATACCAATGAATTTGTGGTTGAATATGAATACTTTCAAAATTTAGTGCATTTTTAGCTTTCCACATATAAAAAATTGTCATTGGAAATGTCTTGTCTAAAGCTATTTCCCCCTCCTAGATCCTCCTACTTTTTTTTTATAATTTTCCTTGTTTGATTCTATGCTCATATATCAAGTTAACACCACTCTCTTAACTTTGGTTCCCCATTGTCAAAGAATCTTAGAGATATCAGACTCTAGACCCATAGCCTACTTTAATATTCAATATAAGTGTGATGACCCAAAAATATATATATATGATTAAAGTACAATAATAATAAAATAATAAAAATAGTCATTAAGTTAATATCAATACAAAAGTGTTTTTCTGTAGGATCCTTGATTCCATGTTTGATGCCTAAGAAAGACCTTGTCTTAGCGAGTGCTCAGAGACCATTGCGGCTCAGTCGCTCCCTGGAGGTCGGCCTGGTCAAAATGGAATTTCATAGGATAAACAGGATAGACACTATTTGTACACGTAAATAAGTATATATACATAAAATAGTATTTTGACAGACATAATTTGTCGAAATACATAATAAGATAATAATAATATAGGTATCATATGTGGGGCCCACAAGACTATGTGGGGTCCACATGAGTCCCGGAGCCACAAGACACTGTTTATATACGTAAATAAGTACATAAAATAATGTTTTAACTGATATAATTTGTAGAAATATATGATAAAATAATAATAATATAGGTATCCTATTCGGGGCCCACAAGACTGTGTGGGGCCCACATGAGTCCCGAAGCCGTATGGAGGTTTACAAAAGTCTCAAAGCTATGTAGGATGCATAAAATCGTATAAGAGTTATTCAAGTTACGTAGGATCCATTCGGGTCTCGAAGTTGTGTGAGGCCCACAAGACCATGTGGGGCCCACATGAGTTTTCAAAATTTAAATTTAATTCTTGTTCAAAAATAAATAATAAAATAAATAAATACTAAAAGTAGTTTAAAATTAATAACAATGATAATAATAATGATAATAATGATTAGGAAAAAAAATAATAATAAAATAATAAAATAATTAATTAAGTAATTGATTAATTAATTAGGTAAGTAATTAATTAAAAAATTATTTAGTGGGATTGGTGGCAAGCACTCCCACATGGCCTCCATCCCTATCCCATACACAACTCATACCTTGCCCATTCTTTAATTTTTAATAATTATAATTTCACCCATCTCCCCACACTTTTACAAATTCCATTTCTTCCCCAAAATTTTCCTATAAATAGGGAGCTCTCAACTTTCATTTTTCACAACAATTTTCTAAGGAAGAGAAGGATTAGTGAGTGAAAGAATTTGTGGTGGAGTGAGAATTTTGAGTAAGTTCTCACTCACCCACTCTTTCCGATCTCATATCTTAAAGATAGTTATTGTGTTCGTAGCACACGGTAAAAGAAGAAGGTAAGTAAATTTTGATTATGTTAGTTTCTTTTTATTTTAAATTCATACCCGAGCTTATTTTGTACGTAAATTTTAATTATGTTACTTAGTTCCACAAAATTTCCATAAGTTTATTTTTACGCATATTTAATTATACCAGTTCTATTTTTAATATACTTGCATCTATTTTTGGGTTAAGAAATGTTCCAATCCCTTCGGGTAAATTTTCAGCATTTCTTTCTATTCAAAAATAAAATTATATATATTTTTAACACAAAAATTGTGTGGCATGAGTTTATTTCTACGTTACATTTTTTTATGTAAATATGAGTAAAGATGAGATTTTCACGATATTATTTTAAATTGCATAAATTATAATAAGATGATTTTCAAACCCCTTATGGCAACGAAAGTTCAAAGTTACAGATGCTCGGTACCGCAGCTTAAAGTTTATACGGATCAGAGTGCACCCACACTGTTTACAGAGTGGTTATTTATGTTAGTGGATTTCTCCTGAGTGCACACCTGGTTCCGGACCAGGACTTAATAAGGAAAATCTCACTTAAAGTTTACGTACGTTGATTTAGTTTGGTCGGCCAGCCAGCTAAGTCCAGTCTTCGGACCGCACAACCCAGTCATGGGGGTAAACATGACTTACGGCAAACAGGCCTAAAGGTGGGTTTTTACAATATATGTTTATACATATTTAATTACGTGTACAAAGTTACTGATTATTTGAAGGAAAAGTGTAAGTTTACGTGAAAAGGATCATTTTGGTGCTTATATGACGATCTAAGGAAAACGTATAAGGAAAAGTATATGTATGTTTATCATTAAATATTTTTACAGTTTTAAAGTTAAAAGTTTAATTTAGCAGTTATAGTACATGATTTAAAAATTTACTGTTGAAATTGATGACAAAAGTTTTATGCAGAAATTGTTAAATTTATGTTTATTCTAAAAGCAAATCTTGAAGTTATAGTATTCATTATTGTTTTACGAAATTCTTTAAAAACTCATTTTGGCCACACACTAATAATAATCTTATTTACTTACTGAGCGTCGTCTCATCCCAATCATATTTTATTTCAGATAACTCTGAAGGACATGTCGGGAATCAGGCTTAGCAAGCATGCGGGTGGGGATTAGAAAAATAAAGATTGATTAGAAATATTAGTATGGTTTCAGATATTTATGTTTGTGTAATTTTCCTTCTTTTGAAATAAATGATTGTAATATGGATAATTAGCGCTCTGGTTTAATAAAAATTGAGTTTATTTGCTTCCGCTGTAAATCAGTAGTAAAAAGTTAATATCCCAGGCCCCTCGGGGTCGGGGTGTTACAATAAGTGTATTGCCAATATTTTAACTTATATTGCTTCAAAATTATTTAGGTTCTCTCAAAAACTTTTGCTAAGGTGAGGGCAATTCAAGACAATAGATCTATGCATAACTACCACTTAAAATTCAAGGGACCCTAAGGATGAGTTCCCTTCCTCCCCTTTTCCCTAACTTCTCCTTTATTATTGAAACTCTAATCGTTTGTTTGAGTTGCAAAAAATAGCTATTTTATTCTCGATTTATTTCCAATGGAATGCCTATTCACATGTTTGGTTTATTTTTAGTGATGGAATAGTTATTACTCATTAGGGTCTATTCCTGCCAAATTCAGAATATTTTTTTTTTTTAATGAAAAACCCAACTTCATTGGTAGCCCTTACTTATGGTGAAAGAAAATTGTGGTTACAAATATGTCACAATGGAATTATAAATAACTAACAAAACCGGTCCAGACACCAAAGCCAAATTCAGAATACATATTCCTAGTAAGAGGCATGGAAGTAGCTATTCCACCTTAGAGCTTATAACATGTTAAATTCTCAACATTTCAATTATACCCTCAATAAATTCCCAAAATTATTATCCTAAATCCCTTTCCAACCCAATAAACTCTCCATGGCCACACATTTCTCACTCTGCGGAACCTCTCTTTATTCACTGCATTCCAGATTGGTTGGCCATGGAGCCTTCAATCTAAGTCGGTACTGGAATTTTTTTGTCGTGGATGTTATCATTTTTGTAGCATTCTGATTTGGTGTTGCAGCCATTTAGGAAGCCCTTTTCTTCGTTTTTTGGTTTGTATCGGTGATTTTGCAATCGTCGTCGACCTATTGGTTCACCTTTTTGATCATTCACTCCATTGATTGAAAATAATAAAAATAAAAAATTGTGTGCAAACCAAATGTAACCTAAGTCTTTCATCTCCTAGACAAAGGAGAGCAAATCTACAACTTATTTCCTCTCTTTATAGAAAGTTTCTTTTAAGGTGCTAATACAATATAAGTTCTTAAAATAACTCATTTCTCAGTCCATATATTATACCAGGTCTTATATCATATAGTATTGAGTCTGCCACTCAATCAAAGTGATTCAGAATTTCCAATCCCGCCCATTACGTGGGGTTGGCTCTACCAAGGACGTTGCAACAATTAGCTAATCACTACACTATCGAGATTCAAATAGTGGATCGGAGTTGCCTAAAGTCAACTCCTAATAATTTTTATACAAAGTTTTGTAACTTTTGTGATCGTAATTTGTTTTTTAGTCAACAACACACAATGTAGTATTTGAAAGGTACACTTGCAAATCATACAAAATTGGCAGTTGTACGAAATATGAATATTGTAGTGCATTGATGATTTAATGTTCAAATAGATTTTCATTTCTTCAAATTAATATAAAATTCATGAGTTATGTGGTGATTTTATACATCAATTTGCATTGGATATATCAAATGCTCATGCTTCTATACAAAAATCCTATTCATTTATTCTAATCTATTAGTGTTTATGTCCTTGAAACTTATTTATTAATATTTAATAGCAGCATCACTTGTTAATAGGTGGTGTTTGTTGGGCTTTTGTGAAGCCTAATTGCGTTCAATCTGGATAATGACCCGACTTTTCTTTAATGAGAGATTTCTATCCTAAGGTTTAGTTCATAGAATGAAGGATTGGGCTGTAAAATTTTTTAGGCCGGTTTTGTAGCCCATTCGAAACCCTGTGCGCAGCATATAAAATTATTGTTTTTGGTGATTAGGATAAGCCACTTCACAAGAGAAAGAGAAAGAGAGCATTGTACCGTCACACTATATTTTTCTTCCTGATAATAGTGAAATCTCTACAATTCCGTGGACGTAGGCAAAATTGTCAAACCACGTAAATACTGTCTTGTACGTGTGATTGATTTTTCTTTGACGTGTATTCTTTCTCTATTTTGTTTCTCACAGGTTTCGGGAATTTTTTGTTAATTCCCAATAGTGTTTTCCAAGGCGTAATCAAATAAAAATGAGAATTTTTTCCAGGAGGGTGAAATGGGCAAAACTGCAAAGAAGCATGACCATGAACTTAGATTGTTGGTTTTTAAACAGGTCTAATGACATGGAATATTTTTTAAAAATTTTATAATCATGTGAATATTATGGTATCATTGAGAATTATATGTAACTGTTTGTGAATTTTTTCTAGGTAAAAAGATTGTAGAATGTTTGAAATAAAAAGGAAATATTTTTGAAGTTTTGACAACCTATACTTAACTATGTAATTAAAACTTAATCGTTGAGTAATTCTTGAAAGGTGTTTCAAATTTTTGAATTACAGCATGAATGTCAAATACATGATAACATTCTACTCTTAAAAAATAAAAGTTATGAAAAGTTAGCATTGATGCAGACATAAATTTGAAAAGATTTGATTGCTTGGTGGTTATGTTTGAGAGTTCAAATTGAGTATTTAAGTTTGAATATAGAAGTTCATTTAATTAAAATTATTTGAACTTTTACTAGATAAAATGCGTAACATTTTAATTAAATTTAGAAGAAATGTTTCCAGAATTTTATTAATTTTTTAGCAATGTTTTCAAATTATTTTTAACTTACACATGAAGTTGAAACTATAACTTACAATGCAGAACTCAACAGTGAAATATACAGAACCACAATTACACAGAGTATAATGAAAGTGATAAAACAATGATATGAAGAATTACGTGGTTCGGCAATGCCTACATTCACGGGAGCAATCGGTAATGAATTTTTACTATCTTGTGTCCAAAGACACTAAATTACATCATACATGCAATCATCCAAAAATAAGTAAATAAAAATAAATAAATAAATAAATAAATAAAATTATATATATATATATATATATATATATATATATATATATAAAATATATTGAGAAGGAGACTTGTGGAGGACACATGTCCCCTCATTAATGTGCCTATTCCCTTAGCATTGTGTCTTATCTCCTCACCAATGTGCAGTATTTCCTTACCAATGTGTCTTATCCCCTTACTAATGTGTCATATTCCCTTACTAATGTACCTTATCCCCTCACTAATGTATCATATTCCATTACTAATGTGCTTATTCCCTTACCAATATATCTTATCCTTTCACTAATGTGCCATATCCCCTTACCAATGTGCATTATCCCCTCATTTATGTGTCTTATCCCTTCATTTACGTGCCTTAGCACATTTTTATATATAAAGGGGGGAGGGTGCTATATATAGAAAATTGCAAGGGGTAGAGAAGGAGAGAATGTGAGGGAGAAAGAGAGGAATAGAAAGAGAAAAAGAGAGAAAATAAGACAGGTTAAAATTTTGAGGATTAGAACTTCGGGTCCCGAGAAATTGTAGCCTAACGGGTTAAATTAAGGTATGTTTCTAAATTGAATTTTTGGTGCTATACTTTGATTTTTATTATGGTATAAGCATTATTTTAGTTGTTCAATTTCTGAATTTTGGAGGTATCCTAGTATGTGGTCTTTAGAACTTTCGAAATTTATATTTTGAACCTTACTAGAATATTGAATGTCTAAAAAATAAGAATTTCTCTGGAGCCGAGGTTATCCCTAAAAATTTTAAAATTTGGTGGGCTGCTATTAAATATATCAATATTTTTTAGGATTAAATTTCAAAATTTTATGAAGTCAGTTGATATGGTTTTTGATTTTTCGAAACTACAATCAATATGCTGTTAGTATGCTGTTAGAGTTACAACCAAACTTAAGTTATGAATTTATTTTATAACTTCTACTTTGAATCTGACTACAAAATTTGGTAGGCTTATATATAACATATATAGGAACATATGGATTTAATTTTGTGATTTTTTAAGGTTGAGAAGATGGCGTTTGATTTTTTGAAACTATAGTCAGTATGCTGTTAGAGTTACAACTAGACTTAGGTTCCAAATTTATTTTACAACTTCTACTTTGAATCTTGACTACGAAATTTGGTAGGCTCATATATAACATATATAGGAACATATGGATTAATGTGGTGATTTATGAAGCTTGAGAAGATGAATTTTTATTTTTTCAAAGTGCAGAATTCTATGATGCCTAGTTCAATTAGTAGAATTAAAGTCAATTTCAAAAACCAAGTTTAGTGACAAAACAATGTTGTATGGATATAAAATTTGTCTCTAATTAAGCATAAAAGGAAGATCATTTTGAAATAAACCTCATATTTTTTCTAAATAGCACGTTATTAAATATAATCGAATTTATGATTAGACCCTTAAGGGGGTTCAAAGCAAAATTATAATTTATTTTCTAAATCAAGGATTTTTGGTTATCTTGTGATAGGTTAAGGATTTACTAGGAAGTTTTCAATTCTAAAGGAGATCAAGGTTCATGGGTTTGATTATATTAGCTTTTTATAAAATATGCCCGAGTTTATTTTTAAAGAAAATATTTTAATTCTCTTAGGTAATTTACAGCATATGATGTTCTATTGAGAATAAATGTTATTAGTACAAAAATTGTGTGGCATGAACTTATTTTTAAAGTGTATTACATGTTTTATGAAACAATGAACAATGATGATATTCTTATGATGAGATTTTTATTGCATTAATTATATATTAGTATGTTTTAAAACTCTTATGGCTCAGAGATTATAGAATTACAGATGTTCAATACCGTAACTTATAATTTACAGTTATTGTAACACCCCGACCCCGAAGGGTCTGGGATATTAACTTTTTACTACTAATATACAGTGGAAGCAAAATAAATTAAATTATTATTAAACCAGAGCGCTAATTATCTATATTACAATTATTTATTTCAAAAGAAGAAAAATTACATAAGAATAAATATCTGGCATCGTACTAATATTTCTAATCAATCTTTATTTTTCTAATCCCCACCCGCATGCTTGTTAAGCCTGATTTCCGACATGCCCTTCGCAGTTATCTGAAATAAAAATATGATTGGAGTGAGACGGCGCTCAGTAAGTAAATAAGATTATTATTAGTGTGTGGCCTAAATGAGCTTTTAAAAAATTTCGTAAAACAATATTTAATATTATAACTTCCAAATTGCTTTTAGAATAAATATAAATTTAAAATTTACTACATAAAACTTTTACCATCAATTACAACAGTAAAATTTTATAATCATATACTATTACTGTTAAATTAAACTTTTAACTTTAAAACTGTGAAAATATTTAATGATAAACATACATATACTTTTCCTTATACGTTTTCCTTAGATCGTCATTTAAGTACCAGAATGATCTTTTTCATGTAAACTTTCACTTTTCCTTCAAATTATCAGTAACTTTGTACACGTAATTAAATATGTATAAACATATATTGTAAAAATCACCCTTAGGCCTATTTGTCGTAAGTCATGTTTACCCCCATGACCGGGTTGTGCGGTCCGAAAACTGGACTTAGCTGGCTGGCCGACCAAACTAAATCAATGTACGTAAACTTTAAGTAAGATTTTCCTTATTAAGTCTTGATTCGAAACAGGTGTGCACTCAAGAGAAATCCACTAACATAAATAACCACTCTGTAAACAGTATGGGTGCACTCTGATCCATATAAATTTTAAGCTGCGGTTCCGAACATCTGTAACTTTGAACTTTCGTTGCCATAAGGGATTTTAAAATCATCTTATTATAATTTATGCAATTTAAAATAATATCGTAAAAATCTCATCTTTACTTATAAAAAAATATAACGTAGAAATAAACTCATGCCACACAGTTTTTGTGTTAAAAATATATATAATTTTATTTTTGAATAGAAATAAATGTTAAAAATTTACCCGAGGGGATTAGAACATTTCTTAACCCAAAAATAGATGTAAGTATATTAAAGATAGAACTGGTATAATTAAATATGCATAAAAATAAACTCATGAAAATTTTGTGGAACTAATTAGCATAATTGAAATTTACTTATAAAATAAATTCGGGTATAAATTTTAAATAAAAAAAAAATTAACATAATCAAAATTTACTTACCTTCTTTCTTACGAACACTGTAACTATCTCTAAGAAATGAGATCGGAAAGAGTGGGTGATTGAGAACTAACTTAAAAATTCTCTCTCCACCACAATTTCTTTCACTTACTAATCCTTCTCTTCCTTAGAAAATTTTTGTGAAAAATGAAGGTTGAGAGCTCCTTATTTATAGGAAAATTTTGGGAAAGAAATGGAATTTATAAAAGTGTGGGGAGATTGGTGAAATTATAATTTTTTAAAAAATTAAAGAATGGACAAGGGATGAGCAAGGTATGAGTTGAGTATGGGATGAGGATAGAGGTCATGTGGAAGTGTTTTCCACCATAAATTTTTTAATTAATTATTTACCTAACTAATTAATCAATTAGTTAAGTAATTATTTTAATATTTTATTATTTTTCTTAATCATTATTATCATTATTATTATTATTATAATTACTTTTAAACTATCTTTAGTATTTATTTATTTTATTTTTTGAATAAGAATTAAATTTGAATTTTGAAAACTCATGTGGGCCCCACACAATTTCGAGACTCAAATGGATCCTACGTAACTCGAATAACTCTCATGCGATTTTATGCATCCTACATAACTTTGAGATTCGTGTAAACCTCCATATGGCTTCAGGACTCATGTGGGTCCCATACAGTCTTGTGGGCCCCGCATAGGATACCTATATTATTATTATTTTATCATATATTTCTACAAATTATATCAATCAAAACATTATTTATTTACGTATATAAACAGTGTCTTGTGACTCCGAGACTCATATGGACCCCACATAGTCTTGTAGGCCCCACATATGATACCTATATTATTATCATCTTATTATATATTTCTACAAATTATGTCTGTCAAAACACTATTTTATGTATATATATACTTATTTACGTGTACAAACAGTATCTATCCTGTTTATCCTATGAAATTCCATTTTGACTAGGCCGACCTCCAGGGAGCGACTGAGCCGCAATGATCTCTGAACACTCGCTTAAATAAGGTCTTTCTTAGGTATCAAACATGGAATTAAGGATCCTACAGAAAAAAAACACTTCTGTATTGATATTAACTTAATGACCATTTTTATTATTTTATTATTATTGTGTTTTAATCGTATATATATTTTTGGGTCATTACAGTTACAGAGATCAGAGTGCATTCACACTATTTTACAGAGTGATTTTTAGAGCAGTGGATTTCTCTTGAGTGCACATCTGGTTTCGGATCAGGACTTAATAGGAAAAATCTTACTTACAGTTATAATTTGACTTAGTTTGGTTGGCCGTCGGCTAAGTTTAATCTTCAAACTTCACAACCCTGTCATGGGGGTAAACATGACCCACAGTTAATAGGCCTAATGGATGTTTTACAAAACAAGTATCAGAGAAAGTATATATATAAGTATTACACTTACAGTTCACTGTTTTAAAAAGCAGTTACTATTTACAGCCTATAGTTATAGTTTTATAAATGCATGTTTGAAATTACAGTATTATATGTTAACTGTTATAGAATTATAATACAGTAAAGCTCATTATAGCTACAAACTAATATAATCTTTTTTACTTATTGAACATTATCTCACCCAATTATTCTCCTACCTTACATATAGCTTTAAGGAGTTTACTGAGAATCAGGTATAGTAGGCACGTGGGTGGGATTAGAAAGAGAAGTTTGGAATAAATACTAGTATAGTACCAGTTGGAAATGCTTTTATGTTTGAAAATTTTTAAGAATGCTCCTGTAATACAGTTGTTTAGCACTCTGGTATAAAAGTTCATAAGGTTTTTATTTATTTATGTTATTTTTATTTCTTACGTCACCTATGAAATTTTTTATAGAAAGTCACACCTTAGACCCTACGGGTTTGGGCCAAGACAATACAACATGTATATATAACCTTCCCATAGGATTTCCCTCCAAAACCCAACCTATCTAACATCCGAATTTAAAATTTGAAAACCAATACTGAATAACCAAGCCAAACTGTCGACAATTTTTAGACACACCATCGATGGTTTAATACCAAGAGCAAACAGTCGATGTAATAGGACAAAACAGTCGATTATTTCTCTGCACCTAGACCAAATCATTGACGGCTTCAGGGTAACCATTGACGGTTTCCTCCTGCAAGACAACATTCCTATTTTCTTCTAGCTTTTCTCTTTGTACATGGTTTCCACTCAAAATATGAGCCACATATTACAACAATATCCACCTTGGCGAATATACGTCCTTTAGGAGAAAACTGAAAACATAAACTTGCTGCTCCACCTTGGGACAATAGGTTGGGACCGCCTCCCATCTAGCAACTGGAGACATTCAGTAAGCCTAAGCAATGCTTGAACTTATCTATGGTAACTGATTTTGTCAAGATATCTGCTGCGTTCTCAAAAGTGTGAACTTTCTCAAGCATAAGTTCACTTGAAAACCAACTCCTGAATCCTATGGAATCTCACATCTATATGTTTGGTTCTTGCATGATACACTTGGTTATTCGCCAAATAAATGGCACTCTGACTGTCACAACACAGCTGAACTTATACCCAGCTCCTTGACTAAACAAGTAAGCCATAATGCTTCCTTGGTAGCTTCGGCGACTGCCATATACTTTGACTCAGTCGTTAATAATGCAACCAGAGATTGTAAGATGAACCTCCAACAAATAAATCCTCTCACAAAGGTGAATACATACCCTATTGTTGACCTCCTGTCATCCAGATCCCCTTCATAATATGCATCAACATATCCCATAATTGACGGATCACTTTGTTGTTTACTGAATATGATACCATAGTGAGAAGTACCCTATAAGTATTTGAAAATCCATTTGATGACATCCTAATGTTGACTACTCGGATTTGAAAGAAACTTACTTACCACGCGGACATCTTGTGCCAGATCTGACCTTGTACATATGATAACATACATTAAACACCCCATTGCACTAGCATAGGGGACCTTTGACATTTCACGGATATCATCATCTGTCGTTGATCATTGAGCGGTAGACAATTTAAAGTGATTCACTAACAATATACTTACCGATTTTGCATCAACCATACTAAACCTCTCCAGCACCTTCTCCACATAACTTGCTGAGATAACCACAGCCTTCCTGCAGTTCTATCCCTGCATATCTCCATCTCAAGAATCTTCTTGGCTGCACCCAGATCTTTAATGTCAAACTCTTTATTCAACAAAGTTTTCAACTGATTTACTTCAGTCATATCTTTCACAGCAATTAGCATGTCATCAACATAAAGTAATAAAAAAATGAGAGAACCGTAATCAAGATTCTTTACATACACGCAAAAATTATATTCACACCTCCTGTAGCCTATCCAGGTCATCTAGGAGTCAAAATTTTTGTACCATTACCTCGGAGACTATTTCAGCCTGTAAAATGGCTTCTTCGATTTACAAACCAACTGCTCCTCTCCAGGTTGATTCATCATCCATTATTATTATCATTATGTTTTCATCAAACTAAGGATTATGAGACCAACTCCTTTTAGAGTAATACTCTCGACTCCTTGAAGTCATGTTGGAGTGTTAGGATAGTGACATCGTCATTATAGGACCAAAATAGGTTTTTTCTTTTTCATTTATCTTTTATTTCTTTTTTAAAAAAAATAATACATATGTAATTGCGATAATAGTTTTGTATAATTGCAAAATAAATTGTTAGTGGGGCAAAAATTGTAAATGGGCCAAAGATCTCATTTTACCCTAGAAAATTATTTTTATCAAATACATTAAATATTAATCAACACTTAATTTTTATTATTATTAATTTTTTAATAGTTAATTTTATACTAAAAATACATATTATTAAAAATAGACATGAATTAATATAGCTTTTTGGCAAATTTCAAAAATTTAAAGTTTATACTATATTACACCAGCTTCATTCAAGTTACTAAATTACAGTCAAACCATGGGTCAATGGTTTGGTACTTTGGTTTTCCATTTTCATTATTTTTTCTTTAATAGTTGACTAATTAATTTATTTTTTTGTTGACTATGTGCCTAGATTTTGTTTGCATACAAAATACATGAAAAACATAGAAAGGTGAAAATTTATAAAAAATGGTTATTCTTAATGTACGTTGAAAGGCGATACTTTTTGGGTTTTAGAGTTATTTATTTATTTATTTTTTCGATTACATAAGAACTCCAGCCACCAACAAGTCCTTCGAACCCCTGGTGCGATACCAAACCTGCGGATCAGCGTCCTCCCCTAAGTCTTGTTGATCAGGTAAAATCCGAAATGTGGACACGACTTCCGTGCATCAGTTGGACGTTCGGCCAACTCGACCCTCGGGATACATCTCCATTACCATCAACGGTCCCCGCTGGCTCACAGCGCAAACTCTCACCACCCACGGTTTCTGCTGGCTCACAAAGTAAATTTTTACAATCCACAGGTATCGCTGACTCATATTTTTAATAAATTTTATGAAGAACAGAAGAAAATAATCTTCCTAAAGATTTGACTAAAAAAGGAATACTTATTTTATATGGTTGGAGATTTGTTTTAAATTTGTATAAATTTAGATAAAATTTAATATAAATTTATATTTATTTATTCAAATCCACATAAATCTAAATTCAACACTTAAAATTTATGCTCCAAACACTATTTTAGCGTTCAAAAATTTCAAAAACCTCTTTACGGTTGCGTCTCTCTTATTTCAAAATCTACAAACTTTTCTTGAGATTTAAAAAAATATATATATATAGACAATTATATATATATATATATATATATATATATTTGCAAAAAGATATACCCGCCGAAGTTAAAGGGTGTATAAGTTTTTCAAAATTCAAACCTCAGGAAAGGTTTGTACATTTTTTTAAAACCTTATGAATAATTTGTATTTTTTGCTAAACCTTAGAGGGTTATGAAAAATTCGAAACTTGAGATGAGATTTATTTATTTATTTATTTTTTACTAAATTTTAAAGGAGTTTAGTGACTTTACCTATTTAAGAATAAATTTCTAAGATTTTTCAAAATTTCACATATAATTATAAAAATTCTAATTCTAATTATAAAATAAAATAAGATAGAAATACAATAAAAATTATAGAGAAGCACAATAATTTAGGAAAAAAGTTAAAATTGTAAAATCTTGGAACAGTGTAATGCGTGATCTCATGTCAAACTTGAAAATAAATCAATAATTAAAATCTATTTTCTATTTTAAAATTGTAATATTTATCATTTTTTAAAGAGTTTTTTCTCAATTTATCCTTTTAAAAAAAAAATTAAATAATAACTTTCTCGAGAAAATAATTCTCGGAATAATCCTGACATAATCTCGCTACTTGGAGTAGCGAGATTTGTCACGTGTCATTTTGAGAATTATTTTTTTAAAAAAGATATCATTTAATATATATTTTTTTTAAAAATGATAAATCAGGAGATAAATTTTTCTGCATAATAAATAGGGAAATAAATTCATTTAATATATATATTTTAAAAAATGATAAATCGGGAAATAAATCTCCTACGTAATAAATCGGGAAATAAAACAAAATTTAATTCTTTCTCTTATTACTTTTGGACAAAAAATTTTTGAAAAAAATAAAATTCCTATTTAATTATATCTATTTTTTTCTATTTAATATATTTTTGAACTTTTTTTTTTATACTTAAAAGTATTGTTTTGTTCACTAGATTTAAAAATTCTTTATTTAGTTTATCTTATATCAATATAGAAAATGTATACATGATACCCATTTCTCTATTTCATCCATTACAAAAATAAAATTTTTACATAAGATTCTCATGAGTTGCATGAAATTAAAATTTTCATATTTTGTAAGCAATCATATGCAAGCATAAAGATAAGAGTGTCACATTTTTTAAAATTTTATATTCCTCAAAATATAAAAATTGTCATCATATAGGGCTTTCTAATCACCAGTTAAATGTAAAAATAAATATCATGAAGACTTTAAAAAAAATTAATGGTCTATCTAGTTATGGAAATTATTTTTAATTTTTTAAATAATTAAAAATAACGTTCTTTATTTTTTAAAATTCATATAGAAAAGGTAACAAATATTTTTTACTGTTTTTAGATTTCAAACTCTTATTTTGTTAATTATGATTTGAGAGCATGCATTCATATATTAAATTTTGATTTGTGTATTCAAATCCAAAATTAGTGATCAAATATATTAATATGACAATTTATATATAATATATATTACATAAATTTTAAAAATAATATTAATATTATGATATCATTATTAATATTTTTATTATATATAATAATATTATAGCATATAAAAATTTATAGAAAAAAATTATTTCCCGATTTATTACGCAGAAGAATTTATTACGCAAAAGATTTTTTCCCGATTTATCATTTTTTTTAAAAGTATATTAAAAAAATTTATTTCCCTATTTATTACGCAGGAGAATTTATTTCTTGATTTATTATTATTTTTAAAAAATATATATAAAATAATATCTTTTTTGAAAAAATTATTCCTAAAATGACACGTGACAAATCTCGCTACTTGAAGTAGAGAGATTACGTCAAGGTTATTGCGGAAATTATTTTCTCGAGAAAAGTATTATTTAATATATTTTTTTAAAAAAAGGACAAATTAGGAAAAAAAACTCATTTTTTAAAATGATAATAGTACGGTTGAACTTTGACAGGCGATATTACTGCAATTATAAATACGTGTAGGGACTGATTGCAATTAAACCAAACCTCCGGGAGGTTGGTATAAAAAGTAGAAGAAGAGGAGTAAAGAAAAGCAACTTTTGGCGGGGAATAGCGCAAAGTCCAAAAACTTTTCCCGACCAGCGAGCGCAAATCAGGAGCATGCGTTCGCACCGTAGGGACGCAACGCGGGTTGCGGTAACGTACACCCACGGTGCACAATAGTACAGAATAAAGGGGAGGAGGTGAGGGGTGGGCCGAAGGTCGTTGGACGCGCTAATCGAGACAGACTGACAGGCAGACACTCCCCTCCTTGCTCGAGAGCATCATTAATGAAGCCCAGCTGTAACCCAATCACCTTACGCCCCACCCATGTGACTCTCTCTCTCTCCAACACTTACAAAGCCACAGAAAAACCAGTGGCCATTAAACCCTCTCTCCCCTCTCTCTCTCTTTAGAGGAGTGACCAAGTGCGAGAGAAGCCAGCAGCCATTAAACCCATCACCCACCTCTCTCTTTCTTTCTCTTTCTCTTACTCTTTCTCTGATCTTCCATCCATGGAGTTTTCATCCCTTCCGAAGCTGCTGATCCTCTGCATCTTCCTCACCTTCGTCGCCGTGCGAGCCCAGGTGGAGGAGGCGAGCCTGCAGCTGATGACGGATGCCCTCGAGTGGCCGTCGGCTATGTCTCTCTACGGTGACTGGGACGGCGACGGCGCAAACGACGAGCTCGACCCAAAAGCTGGCGGATTTGACCGGAGATCGCTCTTCTGGCGGAGAATGCGGTACTACATCTCCTACGGAGCTCTCGCCGCCAACAGGGTCCCCTGCCCCCCTCGCTCCGGCAGGTCCTACTACAACCCCCACTGCGGCCGGCACACCGGCGCTGTCAACCCCTACAGCAGAGGCTGCTCTGCTATCACTCGCTGCCGCCGATGAATGAATCGAAGCACTGAAAAATCTAGGTTAGGACTCGTTTAATTTAATTTAATTTAATTTAATTATTGCGTATTTTATTGTTTGTTTTAGTTGATTTATGGAAGTGGATGGGTATTTGCGTGTTGGTATGAAATTAATTGGTGCGGAGATCTCACAGATCTGTTTAGTAGTGAATAACTTTGGGACTTTGGCTGCTGAGTTTCTTGACGGATTTGATGAGGATGCCATTGTTTTGAAGTCAATGGATCTTTTCGGTGCTGTGCATGTGTGTTGTTATAATATTACTACATTTGTTGTAAACATATTGTTTATATGATTATATGTTCTTGATGATAAACGAATCCCGTCTCATGTTCAATAAATGAACTTCTGTTTCTTGAGATTGCATGCGAGTTTAATTTCCTATCATTGTTAATTTCGATCTTGAAATTTAAAACTCTAATAGAGACTGTAGTGTAGATAGCTAGCAGGTTAATTGATGGACTTGTATATTGGTTAGGAAAGTGTTGTCTTCGAAGGCTAAGTTTTGATGGACAAGGGGATGCTTTGTCCAACATGAACACTCTTGTAACAAGATGGCTCATGGTGTTTGATCAGGTACTTATGCCTCAAGAAGTAGAAGATTTAATTCCTATAATCTTTTGGAGTTCTTTTTTTTTCCTTTTTTTTTGATTTTTTATATAAAAATATTCAATAAAGTATGGGTAACTTTATTTCCAACTTTATGCTTCAAGCATTCTTTAAGCACTGGACCATCCATCCTCTCCTGTACGTTTGACCATCCAACATGTGAAACTTGTAAATATAATTCAACGAAAATTTGAATAAAAACCTTTATCACTTAGTTTTTAACTTTTCGGAAATATATTAGCCGATAAATTGGTATTTGTTGTTTTTGTTTCTTTAATAGCTTCCATGGTTCCTATATTCGTTATGTTCCTTTGATTATTTATAAATGGTATTCAAGCTCTTATTTTTATAATTTTAATCGTGGCTTATATAGGCGAATCTAATGAGGGTCATCATTAACTCATTTTTGCTCTTGAAGTTTCAAGATAATGTACGTAGGTAACATAAACATACATATGCAAAGCGGTGTATATGATCTAGAATAATAGCAACAAAGATAAAAAAGGAAAGAGATCTAAAATTTTGGTAGAGTATACATTATAGTACATTGAATTATTGTACAAATTTTCACAAAGTTTCCTCTTAAAATTGAATATATTCATCCATGCTTGTATCTGTTCAAAGAAAATAATTTTCATCGGCAATCGATACCAAGCTTTTCACAACTTTCATACATCACTGTTGACATTAACACTACGCTAAATTATTGTAAAAGTTTTGGTGATTGATAACAATATTTCACAACTTTGACACTTTGCAAGTAATAGTTTTTAATTACATATACATATTAGGGAACAAAAAATAAACATTCCCAAGTTATAGAAATAATGCAATGAGACTATAAAAATGAAATAAAAAGAATTGAGGCTATACGAATGAAATCAAAAGAATTATACTACTATACAACACAATATAGGCCAAAAGTATATATACAACAAATGCTTATTTAAGTGCCACATGCAGTTGGTTTTCAATGTTGGGGTGGCTGTTGTCTGCGTTCGTCCTCTCCTTGCTGGTCATCTTCATCCGGTCTCTTGTCCCGTTGTTGTTCTGTATGTTTATCATCTCCGCCCTGAGAATTGCATCATCATCATCCACATGAAGTGGATGGGGAAATGACTTGTATAATGATGCTGGACGGGAATGAGGTGACATGATTGATTCATCCACGTTCTCAGCATTTAGATTGTTGTCCAACAAGAATGATATGGATGGACGACTTCGTAATATCAACTCTCGTCGAACATGCATAAGGTGTTGACGAGCCAAACATGTACTCAGTCTGTACAACAGGCGGGTCACCGGAGCGGCTCCGTGAACCACTTTCCACACGCGGAGCAAGTCCTTGTATTGGAGCTCCTCGACCTCCTTGTGTAGGCAGGTCAGGTCGAGGTACATGGGTCCATTGGGGGTAGGAGAGTTGGGAGTAATAAAAGTACAATGTGTGGGTTAATGTCTACTTACGAGGCTCGTATATACAATGACGGTCTTATCCACGAAGCGTCATGTGATGGACTTATACCACGAGAAGTAAGGGCGAGCTTCATTGGGAATGATATGCTCACTTTGTTGCTGCCATGCATCCACATACATGCTGTGAAAAGACATCCAGTCGGTCACCCCTCGATCATGTTCGTCAACTGCATGGAGGTCATACGCATGTATATGTACCTCTGATGTCGAGAAGGGGTCGGGAATGCCCGACGGACCTATGTACCTCGACTTGACTCGCCTACACAAGGAGGTCAAGGAGCTCCAATACAAGAAGGACATGTTCTGCGTGCGGATAGTGGTTCATGGAACCACTTTGGTGAGTCACCTGTTGTACGTACTGAGTACGTGTATGACTTGTTAGTACCCTATGCATGTTCGACGAGATTTGATATTGCGGAGCCGTCCAGTAGCAGATCGTATGCTCCAGATGTTCCTTCATCCTCTAGGCTTTCAGGTTTGAGTATCCCGTCTGACTTTCCTACTACCCCATCCATGTCGTTCCTATTGGACGATAGTCTAGATGCTAAGGACATGGATGCACCAGTCATGTCACCTTGTTCCCGTCCAAGAGTCATCTCCCCATCCGTTTCATATGGATGATGATGATGTAGTATCTTAGGGTGGAGATGATAGACCTATAGGACGACGATAAGCCAAGAGATCGGATGGAGATGACCAGCAAGGAGAGGGCGGACGCAAACAACAACCATCCCGACACCGGAGACCATGGAGATGACCAGCAAGGAGAGGGCGGACGTAGATGACAACCATCTCGACACCAGAGACCACCTGCATGTGGCACTTGAGTAGGCATTTGCGTGTGACACTTGAGTAGGTATTTGTTGTATATGTACTTTACGGCCTATATTGTGTTGTACAATAGTTTATTCTTTTGATTTCATTGTATAACCTCATTGCATTATTTTTGTATAATTGAGGATGTTTATCTAATTGGAAACTGCTGCTTGCATAGTGTCAATGTATGCAGTTGTGTATGAAAGTTGTGAAATATTATTATCGATTGTTAGGATTTTTACATTAATTCATTGTAGTGTAAATGTTAACAGTGGTGTATGAAAGTTGTGAAAATACTAGTATCGATTGTCGATGAAAATTATTTTCTTTGAACAGGTGCAAGCATGGATGGATATACTTGATTTTAAGAGGAGATTGTCGAAATTTTTACAATAATTCGATGTATTGTGAAAATGTACTTTGCCAAAATTTTTAGATCTCTGTTTTTTTTTTTTTTAATCTTTGTTGCTATTATTAGGGGTGTACAAAAATTAGTGAAAAATTGAAAATCGGACCGAAACCAAACCGAAACCATAAATGGTTCGGTTTTCGGTTTCGGTTGCAATTTTCAAAAATAAAAAGGTGCGGTTTTATGTTGAAACCGAATTGAAAAAAAATCGAAAAACCAATTTATATAAGATATATATATATATATATATATAATATAGTAAAAATATAGCATGCAATTTTTAAGAATTTTATGAAAAATAAAGGTTATTTTTGTTAAAAAGTGTCCAACATATTTTATTTTGTTAAAATTATGAGTCCTTATACAAAAGTAAAATGCTCAATAAATTTTCAACAATTTTATGAAAAATAAAGGTTTTTTTTTTTGTAAAAAAATTCTGTTTATAATCGAAAAATCACAACCGAATAGCCAAATTTTTGGTTTTCAGTTAAAGCATAATTTCGGTTCGGTTTCGGTTTTGGTTTGGAAATCCCAAAATTGAAAATTTTGGTTCGGTTTTTGGTTCTGGCCAAAACTGAATCGAACTGAAATGTGTACACCCCTAGTTATTATTCTAGATCGTAAAAGATCGCTTTGTATTTGCATATTTATGTTACCTAAGTACATAATATTGAACTGAACATGTATTGCATTTGGCTAAACTAAAAAAAAAAACTAGTTTAAAAGCAAAAACGAGTCAATGATGATCTCTCATAGATTCACCTATATAAAGCCGCGGCTAAAGTTGCAAAAATAAGAGCTTGAATGCTGCTTGTAAATAACATAACGGGCATAGGAACTACTAAAGGTATTAAAGAAATAAGAACAATAACAACTAATTTATAGGCTAACATATTCCCATAAAGTTGAAAATTAAGTGATAAAGGTTTTTATTTAAATTTTCTTTTGATCATTTTTTGAATTCAATGAAATCAATTGAAATGGAAATCTATAGATCTAAATAATTTTAATATTAAAAATTACATGTTTCATGTTTCATGTTGCATGGGCATTGGAAAAAATGTTAGATGGTTTAACTTCTTTTGATTAAAAAATGCTAGGTGGTATAGTACCAATGGGCAACTCTCGTGGTTTAAAAGATGTTAGATTATTGAGCGTTGGACCATGCATTGACTTTAAGGAAAAGCATCAGAGTTAGAAATAAAGTTCTCCTTGTACCTTTATTAAATATTTTTATATAAAAAAACTTAAAAAGGAAAAAGCTCGATCTTTTGGGTGGATTGTCCCTGGTTCGATGTTCTTGCCTGTATTCCCTCCCTATCCATGTGCCCCTTCCTATTTCATTCATTTACTATTATTATATATTTAACTTATGATAATGAGTGCATGAGATAGGGGGTGGCACATGGAGGGTAATTAGGGATCCTTGCTTCACTTGGATTGTGATCATGGAGAAATTATAGAATGATTGTGAATATGAAGAAGTTATAAAATAGACTTGCTCTTTCATGTTATCATGCTTCTAGGCTAAATTCTCTACATGTGATAGTAAATTTTTTTTAAAAAAACATTTGAAATGGAATTTTGTAAATTAAATTTAAAAAAGAGTGAGATTTACGATTACGTGACAAATATTTAAGCATTAAGTGCATGATCACGTGGAGGAACAAGTCTATTTTATAATTTTGAGAGCCGATCAAATTTATGTATCCTTATTTTGTCCTACGTCATGAGCAACATGGTTTGCATGTCAAGGAAGAGTTTATTGGATTTACGTGCATCCTTGTTTGCATATGTAGGCTTTGCTTGGCCTTGTTTGCATATGTAGGCTAAGGATACAAATTAATTAGCCATGTTGCTCTCATAGGTCTATTTGATATGGTGCTTAGCTTGAACTTGCATGTCAATTATATGCTAAGCTCAAGCTACCAAATAGGTTCTTGAATAATTCTAGTTCATTGACTTTTTTTGTCTTGTCAGTTGAAGTTTGACTTCATATGGACAAGGATTGATAGGTTTGAACAATATATGCACATAGCTCTGGCTTGCATAATATCTATGTAGATGTGAGGGTCTGAGTTGAATTCTAATGAGAAATTCAAGATGAGTTTGAATTGTGATTCAATTAGATTTGGTATGGTGATTATTGTAAGCTCAAATCATTTTTAAGCTCAAGCTCTTCTAGAATTTTTCAAGTCAAGTTTGTGTGTATACAAAAGCTCAAATCAATCTCATTAGTTCAAACTCAAATGCACAATCAGATTTATTTAATTTATAACATGTAAGGCTGTAGAGTTCAATCTTTTGTCATGCTATATATGCCTAAGGAACAGATGACTTAGTTAAATTTGAGTCCTTTTCATAGATCCATTCCCTTCAAGTGGGGTTGTGTCTTTTAAATTTGTATTTTTTTTTTTCACATTGGAGTCCTTAACTCCTTATGGATCTCTGATACATTGGGAAAGATGAGGAAAGTGGTTTCCTGATGTGAGGATATGATTCTAAATTATTAGAGAATATTGGATAAAACAACTTTACATTATAGTGTTTTTGAGTCATTTTAATGATTTTGAAAGGATTCAATGTTTGTTTGGCATTTCGTATTGTTGGCCCGGGTGTGTGTTTAGAGGGGAGGTGAATAGACGTCTTTCGCAGATATAAATTTTTTTCTACAATCACAAAAATAACTTGACAAGACATAAGAGTATTATATTACAATTTATGTTCAAGACAATTAATAAGCAAACAATATGAAAGAAGGATAAAAAAAAGCTTAATATGACGATATTAACGTGGTTCGGCACAAAGCCTACGTTCATGCCTTTAGACCAACTCGAGGATTCTCAAAATCCATTAAGCAATTCTCCTTTATCGACGGAGAAGTCTTTACAATCTCGGGTACACAATCCAGTTGCTCACCAAGAGTTACAATAAGGTACTCACCAAGAGTCATCTTACTAAGGCTCCCAAAGAACCCCTCGATACAATGATTCAAAGCAATAAGATATAACAACAAAATGCCCCTTCTCGAGCACACCTCACACTACTTACTCTCTTTGGGACATTTTTTTTGCATGTATTGCCTATGGAATGTCTAGGAGATTTACTTGCCAATAGTTATCATTTAACATATGGAGGAAAATTTGAAAAGACAAAGGGGGTGTCTTCCGTACGATTGCTTGCTCACTACATTTTTTGATCACTTTGGTCTTATTTGCGTTGGCGTGCCTAGTATTGGACCCTCCGAAAGATACTTACATTGAGGCTACCCTTGGAATAATGACTTTTGAGAAAAATGAGGATACTAATACTTGGGTGAAAGCCATTGAACTGGGCGGGGCACCGATAGACGAGGTGCGAGCCGCAATGGAAGAGGATGATGCGGCTGAGGAACCTTCGGTTGATCCAATCCTTGAGCGCTTAGATGGGTTACAGTTTGCCATGGCTGAATTGGATCAACGCAATCGTGCTTGCATCGACTCCCTTGATGTAGTCGTGGCACAGATGGATAATCAGACTCGTGCTCGCTTTGATTCCCTAGATGCTACTTTAGCCGCCATCTTAGCTAAATTGGATCGCCCACAGTAGTAACTTTTGGATAGGAACCTCCCTGTTTTTGAAAATGGCAAAGGGGGAGACATATATGGATGCTAGTGAGGACGATAGTACTTGTTTTATTTATGATTGATGGTCGTGGTTGTTCTTAGATGTCGTTTTGCTAAGCATATTGTTGAGTTTGCATCAATTTTGGTGTCTTGATTTAAATTACCTTGCACTGTTTATTTACCTTACTATTGCAACGACAAACAATAATGAATGGACTAATTCTGAATTGATTGTGATTGAATTCTCTATTGATGCTTCTAATGAAGTACTGAACTGCTTGTGATTAAATAGACTATTGTGAAATATTGAACTGTTTGTGTTGAATTGAAATACTGAACTGCTT
The DNA here is from genome assembly GCF_029873635.1 of Malania oleifera. Classification (NCBI taxonomy): domain Eukaryota; kingdom Viridiplantae; phylum Streptophyta; class Magnoliopsida; order Santalales; family Ximeniaceae; genus Malania; species Malania oleifera. Next base: position 17,186,948 of record NC_080417.1, on the reverse strand, counting down.
GCGTTGAATGAAATATTGCATTGGTTCAGGTTTAAAAATATGGAAAAATGTTTTATTTACAGATGACGTGTTGTCAAAATTTCTATTGGTTTTCTAAAAATAAAAAGGGTCATAAAGTACATACATTAAGGGGGAGGAAATGTTAAAACCTTTTAAATATGTATGCATATTTTGAGGGGGGAGCATTTTTAAGAAATATTTTTTAAAAGAACACAAATGGTTTGCTATCATCAATAGTCCTAGTGGCTAACGATTCTCGCTTGTTTTGATGACAACAATCTATTAGTTCTTCTTAAAGTATGCTAACATTTTTTCTCAAGTTCAATTTACATATATAGGAAAATTCCAAGGCAAGCATAAGGGTTAAACATGTATCGAACAAGTAAAGAGCAAATGACCATCAACAAAGTCCAACATATGACACATTAGAAACTCAACCACTCAAGCAAAGTACTTATGATTTTTACATTGCATATAGGTGTTGGGTTGTGTGTGTAGGATTGATATTATAACTCCTGTGCATATGGTATGGTCAAGAGTATCTTGCATGGCAATGATCCAATTTTCATCATTTTCAGTCTCCTCAAAGTTTTTAGGTTTTAGTTGATGGACGAAAGCCATGTGATTACATCCACTTCTTAAGTGAGATCGAGTTCTAATCCCTTGGGATGGATTACTTATGATAAGGTCGGTTGGGTGGTTTCTAACAAATTTTCATGCTCTAGAGAGTTCCTGATTTTCTTCTTCAGGTCTTAAAAGAATTTTCCTTAGGTGATGACTCTTGATGATCATTTTTGATTTCTTGGGAATTTTCATTTTGTTCATTGTTTATCTTAAGTTGCTCAAGTTCCCTCTCAATTCTCATGGTAGTTACTTGATCATCCCCGTCAACTATTTCTTTGGGTGTGTTAGGGTTAGTTTCATAAAAAAATAACATGTATTGATTCTTGAATAATTTGAGTCCTTATATTAAATACTCTGTACGTTTTACCATTCATTGCATACCCTAGAAAGAATTTGGCTAAGCGATCTCTATTATTTAGAATAAAGCATTTGCATCCAAAAACCTTAAAGTGTGAGATGTTAGGTTTTCTACCCTTCCAAATCTCATATGGGGTTTTTCCTATCTTGGATCTAATAATGACACGATTGCTAATATAGCAAGTTGTACTAATCGCTTCGGTCCAAAAATATTTTGAAAATTTATGTTCATTGGGCATTGTCCTAGCTATTTCTTGGAGCGTTCGGTTCTTCCTTTCAATTACTCCGTTTTGCTGTGGAGTTTTAGGTGCGGAGAAATTGAGTAACCATTTTCTTTACAAAAGTCTTCTAACTCTTGGTTCTAAATTCTTTTCCCCTATCACTCCTAATATGAACAATGGGCATACCTTCTTCATTTTGTACTTTACCACAGAAGTGAATGAAAGCACTGCATGTGTCACTCTTGTTTGCTAAAAAGATAACCCAAGAAAATCTAGAGAAATCATTAATAATAACAAATACATACAATTTTTCAATTATGTTTGCAACATCATTTGGTGGCCCAAATAGATCAAGGTGAGTTAACTCTAATGGTCTTGATGTGGAAATCACTTTTTTCGTTTTAAACGATGATTTATTTTGTTTTCCATATTGCCAAGTATCACATACTTTGTCTTTAATATAGTTATCTTTAGGCAAGCCATTTACTAACTCTTTAGAAGATAGTTTATGCCAAAGGTCCATGCTAGCGTGACCTAACCTCCTATGCCATAGCCAACTAGACTCACCTGTTACAGTTAGACATTTTACATCACAATAATTTATATCATTAAATTCAATGGTGTATACGTTTGATTCTCGCTTGCCCACTAAAAAAGTATTTTCATGTAAGTCAATTATTGAACATTGTGTGGATTGAAATAAAACATTTAATATTTTATCACGTAGTTAACTAATACTTAATAAATTATGCTTAACGTGCATCTACAAAAGCAACATTTTCAATGGAGAGAGAGGAGTTACCTATTTTACCTTTACCTATGATTCTTCCCTTAGCGTTGTCTTCGAATGTCACGAGTCCTTCTTTCTTGTAGATGAGTGAGAGGAATTTGTTGGCGTTTCCCGTCATATGCCTTGAGCACCCGCTATCAAGAATCCACTTGTTTTTCAACATGGAGGTCTTCAAGCAAACTTGCATAGAGAATTAGGTGATTTGTTTTGGTACCCAATTTTCCTTGGGTCCTATGGGGTTAGTGTTATTGACCATTTATACATATTTCTTTCTTTTTCCTCTGTTTCCTCTAGAAGGACAGGTGAAGCGTACATGACCCTTTCTCTCTCAATATAAGTGAGTTTTATTAGCATGCAAAAGGGTTTGGTTTGGGTGTCGAATTTTTGTTAGGAAACGAGTTCCTTTTGGCACATCAATTTGTAATACTACTAGATTCGGATGATGAAAAATCATAGCCTAAACCTTCTTTGAAAATCCCAATCTTTGGGCCCCAAGTATTTTGTCAAGATTTTCCATTCCATTTGTAAACTTGTAAATAGTCATACTTTGGTCCTTTATTTTCTTTTTCAAAGACAAGTTTTCTTCAACACTTTCATTGTTTGGTTTTTCAACTTTTCGATTTTTTTTTTGAAAAAACTCATGATCCAATTGAGAACTTTTATCTAGCTCTTCAATTTTTGCATTCAAAGATGCATTTTCTTCCTTTAAAGTGGAACAGAGACATACTTCTTTTCTTTTGCATTTTAAATGAGTTTCTTTAGGATGTTTATTTCTTCTTTTAGTGGCAATTAATTTATTATAGAGTTTTCTACAAATATCTTCTAATTCATCATATGAGGGAGTGTATTCGTCATCGGAAATTACGTCATCTTGCTCATCCGCCATGAAGCAAAAGTTGGTGACTTCTTCGTTTTCTTCGTCGGTAGAAAGTCCATCGAGCTCGTCCCATTCGGTTGCATTCATGGTTTTATATTTCTTCTTATATCCTTGCTGATTATTCCTTTTGTTTTGGAATAGGGGACATTTGGCCATCTGATGATCGGGCTTCTTACAGTTGTAGCACCTCGTACTCGTTTCTCCCTTATTCTTTTGCTTACCCTTCTTGTTTAGTAAGAAACTTTTGATTCTCCTGGTGATGAGAGCAACTTCTTCCTCGTTGTCGCACTCTTCTTCTTCTTTGATAATTTCCTTCTTGCTTCTTGTCTTTCGAGCCATGTCCATTGTCTTTTTGGGCTTTTCTACTTCAGCTGAGGTGTCCTTCTTGATCTCATAGGTCATGAGAGATCCAATGAGCTCATTGAGAGTGACCTTGGAAAGGTCTTTTGCTTCTTCAATCGTCGTAGACTTCGCGTGCCACGAATTTAGTAATGAACGAAAAACATTCTGCACATTATCTTCCATAGAATATTCCCTACCAAGTGCTTTTAGTCCATTCGTTATGTGTAAAACGTGTAAACATGGAAGTAATCGACTCACCTTCCTCCATTTTAAACATTTCATATTCTTTGACTAGCATATAAATTTTTGATTTTTCACCTGAGTTGTACCTTCATACGTTATTTGAAGCTTCTCCCACATTTCCTTTGCCGTGTTGCATCCGCAGATTCGGTTGTATTCTTCATCGTTCACAGCATAATAAAGTTTTTCATTTTAAAGTTTAGTTGTGCCAGGTTTGCATAAGCTTTTAGGAGTTTCCCAATCGGTATGATTGTATTCTTCATCGTTCATAGCACAATAAAGAACGTTTTTTCGTTTTAAAGTTTAGTTGTGCCAGCTTTGCACAAGCTTTTGGGAGTTTCCTAATCAGTATGATCTCACCTTTGTCATCTTTGAATACGTAATCTCTTTCGGTGATTACATTCCACATTTTGTAGTCATATGCTTGGATGATGATTGACATTTGGTCTTTCCATGCCGGATAGTTGATTTCGCAGAACTTGGGTGGACGGTCAACGGATTGTCCTTGGGTAAACATATCCGTCATTTGATCTTTTCGCTTGGATGTTACTTCGAATGTCCAATGGCTGGAGCTCTGATACCACTTATTGGCTTGGGTGTGCGTTTAGAGGGGGGGTGAATAGACGTCTTTTGCGGATATAAAACTTTTTCTACAATCACAAAAATAACTTGGTAAGGTGCAAGAGTATTATATTACAATTTATATTCAAGGCAAATAACAATAAGCACACAATATGAAAGAGGAAGGATAAGAAAAGCTTAACACGACAATATTAATGTGGTTCGACACCAAGCCTACATCCACGCCTTGAGACCAACTTAAGGATTCCCCAAATCCATTAAACAATCCTCCTTCATTGGCGGAGAAGCCTTTACAATCTCGGGTACAGAATCCAGCTGCTCACCAAGAGCTACAACAAGGTACTCTCACCAAGAGTTACCTTACCAAGGCTCACAAAGAATCCCCCGATACAATGATTCAAAGCAATAAGATATAACAACAAAATGCCCCCTTCTTGAGTAGATAATACAAATCAATACCTCACACTACTCTCTTTGTGAATGGTATGTAAGATAATGGTAAAGAGCAAGAGAGTATGAGTAAAGATAAACCCTAGAATTGAATGCTCAATGAATGTGCTTAACAACCAAGTGCTCAACTTTTTTTTGAAATGAATGCACAAGACTCGTATTAAAGGGCAAAGGGACGAGCAACTTGTTGAAGAGCCGTTGGGCATTAATGGAGAAAAGACAATTTAAAAAATAGCAATTACTGTGCATTAAATACTGTCTGCAGCCCGACACGTCGACGATTCCATGACTTCGTTGACGAGTCTTACACATGCATACGCCGACGAGACCCCTGTGTTCGTCGACGAGTCTTCTCTGCTGAATTCAGATAGGTCTCGATTTCTCTTTGTCGACGATTCCCCTGTGTACGTCGATGAGCCACCACTATACCTTCGTTGCCAAATCCCCTGTATTTGTCGATGAGTTTGCTATGAGATTTTAGGTGGTTTCGGGATCTCATTGTCGACAATTTTCCTGTATACGTTGATGAGTCCCTTCATGAGTTCATTGACGAATACGCTGTATTCGTCGACGATTCCCTTTGTTTTACTTATATAAGGACCTACATGGATGTGTACAAGTTCCAAAATGGTTTTTGTTCAAGTTAAAGTCCCATCTTGTCCAATTAATTTTATCAATTTTAAGATGTCTTGGTTTGATAAAATACGTTTGAAAACCATTTTGACTTCTTATGTAGTTTAAGTGACTCGTTCTACATGTGTGAATTCGGAATATATGTTCTAACCTATTATGAACTATATGCTTATGTGATCTTGCAAGATACTCTTGACCATGCCATATGCACAGGAGTAACAATATCAATCCTACACGCACAACCCAACACCTATATGCAATGTAAAAATCATAAGTGCTTTGCTTGAGTGGTTGAGTTTCGGATGTGCCATATGTTGGACTTTGTTGATGGTCATTTCCTCTTTGCTTGTTCAATACATGTTCGACCCTTATGCATGCCTTGGAATTTTCTTGTATATTTGAACTGAACTTGAGGAAAAATGTTAGCATACTTGAAGAACAACTAATGGGTTGTTGTCGTTAAAACAAGTTGGAATGAGAACCCTTAGCCACTAGGGCTAACAGGTATGATTTGGGCTATTGAAATCAAAGAGACAATAAGAAAAGGCAAACCGTTTGGTGCAAGGTTTATGAGAGATTTTTAAGGCTTGATGTACATTGTTAGCTTTTAATCTAAGAGCGTGGGCATTAGGTTCTACAATGGCATCAAACCCATGGATTTTGGGAGTTAAAGAGTAATAGTTTCTCATTGTCCACCTCTATCAATATTTTTGCATTAAAAATTATTACTTAGGTAATCAAGTTCTTAGGGTATTGTATCTTAATTGTGTCTCAGGTACACACAAGTGTGGATCACTTGTATTCGGTACACAATGGGGATACTAGTTTTTAGAAAACTAATGTGGGGGATGTGGGATCCATCCTTGTGTATACATGGGACACAATGGGGATACAAGTTGTGGAAAACCTAATGAAACTTAAAACTTATCCCATCCCTTAATGCATTAAGGGAAGTGTTAGCCTTTTTGGAGGATGATATTTTGGGAGACATCTCGACAAGATATATGTTGGATGTGGAGTCTACATCTAGCATTGTGTCTTGTCGGGATGCCTCCCGAGGTATATACTCATAAAGGATGCTTTCTTTGTTGTGTCTACTTAGGACACAATTAGGATACAAGTTGTGGGTGAAGGGGCTTGCTGTGGAATAGCCTTGAGATCTTACTGTAGTGCATACGAATGATAAAAAGCAAAAAAAAAAAAAAAACAATCTTGCATACTTGGGTTAAACAAAAATTCGATCTTGCAAATCCTAATTACGTGATTAGGATCATTCCTGTGAGATCTCTCTGATTTGATCTTGAATCTGCAAGCATAAAGAAGAACTCCCAAACCTGCAAGCACGAAGAGGAACTCTCGGATCTACGAGATCGAAGAAGAACTCTTGATGATGACTAGGGATCTTCTTTTGTATTCCTCGAACACACCTTACTCCTTAGAGAGTGGGTTCGTCAGCGGCGACTAGGGTTTGCTTCTCACGAAGATGTTCGCCTTTGTGTGTGCGTTTTCGTCTAACCCTTCTTGCTGAATGGAACGCGTGTATATAGGCTACAGCAGGGACCTTTAGGCAAATATGACTAGGGCTAAATATGACTAGGACTTCCAACGTAATTAAGAATTCCTAATCCGACCCTAATTAATCCTTAATTACGTTAGTTACAATTCATACCACTAAAGAATTATAATTGTACTCTCTATTATATTTGAAATTAAATTTCGAGTTCCTATTATTAAATAATTATTTATCTCACCACGTAAAGATTACAAATACCTGTTAATTAAATTAAATTACTGACAATTTAATTAATTGACATATTAATTCCTTGAGACCTTTCACTTAACTTACTTGATGTGTTGGATTCAAAATCCATCTGTAGGGTTTGACACAATCAAAACTTATAAGCTTTCTTAAGAGGGTATCATCAATCTCGATATCGGGACGTGGATTCTATCAATAATTAATGTTCACCATACACAGAATGTCATTACCCAACTCACTGAGTTTATTGACCCATAAAGAACCTCACTCTTCTATGAATCAAAGTAACAAACACTACATGCAAGTGTCCAATAATCATATCAGAATTAAGAGTATAAACACTTATAATAATCATGAGGTATTAATTGTTTTATATAGTCAGTATAAAGACAATTACCCCAAGACGGTCTTGTTCAATACACACAAAGTGTACTAGCACAAGGAGTTGAAACTATATCATTCCCTATTGTCAAGACAGACCTATTAAAACTTTGTGCTATCTAATCTTCTGTGTGTAAGTTGTACTATTCACACTAGATCACCTACTATATAGAGTAAAAGACACATGCATAATCATTAAATAGATAATGTCAAACAAATATTGCTCACAAAGATTCTCATTAAAATGGAATAACTGAAGTTATTAATAAACAATAAAATTAATTATATTAAAGCATGTCTTTCAGTATAAATCTCTAACAATGGGAAACTTAATAAAACTTAAAACTTATCCTATCCCTTAATGCATTAAGGGAATTGTTAGCATTCTTGGAGGATGATATTTCGGGAGGCATCTCGACATGACACATGTTAGATGTAGAGTCTACACCTAGTATTGTGTCTTGCCGGGATGCTTCCCAGAGTACATACTATCGACAAGGATGCTTTCTATGCATTGTTAATTGAAGTCGAGCTAAATTATTAGGTGAAGTAGCAATCCAGCAAGGCTTGACAAGTGAGAAGTGAGTGCTTGAATTCTCACCTTGCTTTTTAGGGATCTTGGTATTTATCTTTTTTTGCATGCCCTATTGCTTAATTAGGGCAACTTATTTTTATAAGGTCAAATTTGGTCATATCAATCTTCATTTAGGTTCACTCCATTTGGTGTCAAAGTTGCAAGGCTTGAGGCACAACTACGCAAATATTTTCACCTTGACTTGAATAGTTTGATCTATTTTGACTCATGGAAGGGCACTACAATATAATTTAGCAAGGTTGGTATGCATTTTGTAGCTATGAATAATTTTCCAAGGAGGAAATGACTTTTTAGTGTTGAAATATTGGATTGGAGGGGGTGTTGAACTTTTGTTGCAAGATATATGCATGCATGAATTATAATGTACTCTCTATTATGTTGATGATGAATTGGCCTAAGTTACAAAAGAACTAGGTAGGGGTGTTGAGAGTTTTTGACTAAATTAGGTGCTTAATGGAATTATGAGTGTTAGCTTTCCAAGTTCATATACATTTGTCATCCTTTTCTTGGGCCTCAAGCTGTCTTTGTGCTCAAGTTAAACCGAGCTTGATTGGGATGACTTGTGTGGGGTCCAAAAAGCTTTCAAATGACAATGTTTGCAAACCATTCGAGGGCTAGCAATGCCCCTTATTTAGAGTGGATACATTTTTTTTTTTTTCATTAATTTTATAAATAATGTATTTTTTGTCATCAAAATATGACATTAAATTTTGAAAATTTGAATTATTTATTTTTACAAGAATGAAATTTTTGTTTGTTTGGATCGTCATGTCAGTGGCATAAGTTGTGGTTTTAGATTACTCTTATTCTGACACATGTATGTAGGGATTATTTTTTAATTATATGTTACTTTTTGATTAAAAAGTAGATTTTACATGTTCACGTGTTGGAACACGAGTGGTCCAAGACCATTACTCATGCCACTGACGTGGTGGTCTAGTAGCGTAAGAAATTTATGAAAGGAATGTGTTTGCATACCCAACACATTAAAAATATTAGATTTTCTTTGAAAGTTTGGAATTCGATATGTAAACTTTTTTTACTTTAAAAGTTGAATATTTTTTTTTTCAAAATTAAGTAATAAAGCATATATTATCTTTGTTGAAATAAAAAGAAAATGTTTATAAGAAAATATTAAGAAAAGGAAATCTTGTCTTAATAATTTTTGAATGCAACCCTTGATTTGTATATATAATATTAATTGCTATAGAGCATGTGTTTTCATTTTAAAAGAAATAAAAAAAGTTTGATTTCATTTTTTTTAAAATAAAATATTTTAAAAATAAATTTTAGGGCGAAAGACAGACTTCTTTTGAGGTTTGATAAAAAGATAAAGATATTCTTGAGATTTCATAAAAGACAGACTTTTTTTGAGGTTTGGTAAAAAGGAAATGATATCCTTGAGATTTCAAAAATTATAGGGACCTTTTATGAGGTTTCAAGAATTCTAAAGTCTCTAGAGGTTTGTCAAAAAGGTAAGTCTTTGTTTTTTGTGTTTTGCAAAAATGATAAGATATTTGAGGGAAGGCTTGGGTCTTTTTGATAAATTTGAGGTATGTAACATGTTTGAAATCTCACTAGATGTTTTTGGTTTTTTGTCAATCTCTTGTCCTAAATTTTATAAATAAATTTTACAAAATTTGGATATGCGAATAAGTTCATAAATAAGTTTTGTTTTTGAATTTGAACAAATTCTTATTGTATGGAGTTTTTTATAGAAATATTGAAAATAATATAATATAAATATAAAAGTAGGATGATAAAACCAAAATGTATCGAAATGAATCCAATTGACTTTTGAAAAGTCAATTTCAATATATAGAAAAAATTGAAATGTCTAGGAATTGACTTTTTGAAAGTCGGTTTGCATGTTAAAATAATATAAATAATTTTTGATAGCTGGAATTGATTTTAATAAAATTAAAAAGTCAGTTCTCAATTTACCAAAAAAAGAAAAAGGAAAATTCAATTCCCATTGCCAAGCATGTGCGGCCCTTGTCCTCGGCCTTGTGCTCCCTTTTCCAGCACCACCCCATTGCCCCACCCCCACCTAATATTATTAAAATAAATGTTTCTACCAATGTGCAGTGGAAACATAAATCGAATTTGATGGTGTAATGCATCAATCAAGGATGAATTATACTGGAAACAATTAATCACACAAATTATAAGGAAATGTAGATAATGAATGACATGAGATTACGTGGTTTAGTAATGTGCTTATATTTAGGGGAGCAAACGACTTATTTTCACTATCTTCTTAAACAAGGGTTTTAATATTGTTTATATGCTAACCTTATGCATACAGAAGGGGCTTAGAAAGTTCTTAAAGTATCTCGGTAGCAATCTTTGGAGGAAAATCTTTTGAAATTCCCAATCTACTAATCTTTTCAATTCAAAATCCATAATCAACGCCAAACAAGACCATCGACCGTTTAATACCGAGCTTGAAGCACTATGGCTGAAATAGTCAACCAAACCGTTGACCAAACTGGGGACGGTTTCCTCCTACAACTCAACTTCCTTGTTCTTGCTTCACCATGCTTTTTTCATGCATGTATTTCACTCAATATAAGCCACCCTCTCCAACAATAAATATTATTATGTCATATTGTCATTGATGTTAAATGTTCAATCACGTGTGCCTTATTATGCTATATATTTGACCCCTAAAATATGGGGTGGCAAAACAGGTTCACGAGCTGGGTCTGGACAGGTTGGAAAGGAGTCGGGTCATAAACAGGTGGAGGTTAAATGGGTCACAATTCTATAAATCCTAACTTGCCCGCTTAATAAATGGGTATGTCACGTGTTACCTGATTAAAAATTTAATTATTTTAAAATTTTAAAGCAAAAAATTAAATTATCAAAGCACATCTCTCATCTCTCGGTTGAAGGAAAGGAAGAGGAAAAGAAGAGGAAGGAGCAGGACAACCCTGCCTACGTTGCACCGTCGGTATGAGCACAAAGATGGCACCCTCATCCTCTTCCCCACCCCCGTTTAGTGCCTTCTTATTGTACCCCTTTGGCAAACCCAGATTTTCATCCATCACTTCCATAACCTTCTCAGCCAATTTCTTCAATTTGGACCGGTATTCCGCCATGGCGCCATTGTTTCCCTGTTAAGATCGCTCAGTGAGCTCACTGCACGGTTCCGTCGGAGCGTGTGAGGGTGAGGGAGGGAGATGGCGCTGTAAGTTGTTCATGTTGGTGAATTGGCGACTTCAACTTGGGTTGATTTAGGCTCGGAGACTCTGAGTCGGAGATGAAGCCTCGGATTTGGAATAGCTGACCGTCGGAGTCATCGAACGATGTATAGGAGCTGGAGGACTGGAGGCCGAGGTGTTAAGGCTGAGCTGGAGTGGCTGAGGATTTGAGGAGAGGACGATGACTCGATGAGCTGGACTAGAGCAGTAGGAGGACTCGAGGAGGCAGCCGTGGCAGGAATAGCCGAATAGGATTTAGAGTTTTCTCATTGATATAAGGATTTTTCATTTCTAGGTTTAGGAGCTTTGTGTTATTAACCCATTGTTTTATTGAACAAGAGTCAAGTAAACGGGTCACCAGGGTGACGTAGGTTGACCCGTCCTAAATCCAGATTGAGCCGTTTATAAATAGACAGAACACGGTTGATCCATTTATAAACGGGTTGACTTTTATAAATTTAGACTCGTTTTAACCTGGCGGGTCACGAGTGACCTGTCGGGTTTGGACCTGTTTTGTCCGGCTTAACTAAAATTGTATTATAGTGTCTTGTGTTATTTAAACAAATATGTGTGTATGTGATGTCCTATTAAAAAAAATATGTGAATTTTCAAGGCCCAAAACGAAAGAAGAATTGATAGGTCTACTTATATAATAATTACTATATTACTTTTTCTTGTGTCTTTCAGAAACATTCCCTAATTAAAAATTTTTATTAGAAATTTTAAATTAATTGGTGAATGGGATTTTTATTAGAAAAATGCCTAAATTAAAAGTATAGAAAATAGAAAATTAAAAAGAGGTATTTAGCGCACTTTATTTGTCATAGTAATAATACTAATAATAATAAATTCTCTATAATAGTAAGGATAATAATTTATATTTTTATAATATTAAATATTATTATCTTATTCAAATAATATAATATAGTAACTTGAAATAACTTTTTAAAAAATTAGATATTATTTTTTTTTTAAAAATTTTTGAATGAAAATACATGTAACACAATTTCTAAAAAGTTAATAATGAAAATATAGAAACTTCTAAAAGGATGAGATTGTTAATTCTAAATTTTAAAAATAGAACTCTAATAACAGAAAGTATCTAATTTTTGTTTGATTAAAAATGAATGAAATTCAGAGGATTTTTGTCATTAAAATTAAAATTCAAGAGAGTTTTGTTGTTGTTGACATGTCAGGAATTTAAGGGATTCTTTGACAATGTAAAAAATTAAAATATACTTTGGTAATTGTTAATTTGTTATGGAGCAACTGGAATTTACTCTTAGAAAATCAGTTCATAAGTATTTGGTCATTAGTTTTTTTAAAAAATTTAAAGATGAAAAATTATTTAGCTTTCAATATTTTAATTTACATATATTAGTTTTGAATTTTTTAATATTAAATATTTTTATTTTTAAAGTTTTTAATAATGGATATGATTTTTTTTTAAAAGAGCTATGAAATTCTTAATTATTTTATTGAAAAAGTTATATAAAATTTTATTTTTTATTTTTTTGAAAATTTGTGTTGAACATGTTTTTCAACATTTCAAAATCTAAATTTTATTTTATTTTAAAATATTTTTAAAATCTGAAAATTATATTTTTTAAAAAATTTGAAAGAATGTATTTAAGGAAGAAATGTGGCATTGCTGGTTTCATAGTAAATTTTATATTTATGAATCAAATCATGTGTTTTGTCTACTAAAATTTAAGTTAAAGTTAAAGTTTATGAAAAATAGAAAGATATGATTTTTCATAAAAATAAATAGGTTAATTTTCTTTTCTTAAAAAAAAAAAATTCAAAGTTTCATGTTCATGTTTGTGACAAATGAGAAATGTGTTTGCTGTAATGATTTCAAAATTGAATAATGTTGGAGTTGGGTTTTGAAAATTTAACTGTACATGTTAAATTTTGGTTTTGAAAAATTGAATTTGATATTCTAAAAGAAGAATCCAAAGTTCTAGAATGACTTGGTAGGTCCTCTTATGTTGATCATGTCCATTCTTATTTCTATCAAAATTTGAAATTTTAAAGATTTTTTTTTTTTTTGTTTGCAAATGTAATAAATTTTTTGAAAATATGCGTTTCTTTGGTTGTGAAAAATGAATTGCACAATGAAATAAATTGTTCTTATAACGTAATACTCAACGGTAAAACATAAAGGGAACAACAATAACGTCGATTATAATGAAAGCAATAATAATAACACAAGGAATTACGTAGATCGTAATGCCTACATCAATGAGAGCAATCGATAATGTTTTTCGCTATCTTCTTGTCCAAAGACTTGAACCATATTACAGATACAACATATACAATGTATTTATGAAGTTTTCAGAGGCTTTCCCTCTAAACTCTAACCAACTTAACGTCTTAATTCAAAATTTAAAAATCTGTGCTGGGTTCCTGAGGCAAACTATTGACGGTTTGTAGACATACCATTAATTGTTTAATATTGAGAGCAAAACCTCTCTGAAACTGGATCAAACCGTCGACGATTTCCTCAGCAAACAGTAGCATTCTGTTTTCACAATGTTTCTCTTTGTGTATGCCTTCCACTCACTATATGAACCAAATATCACAACAATCTCCACTCTGACAAATATATGTCCCTTAAGAGAAATTGAAAACATAAACCCCTTTGCTCTACCTCAACCTTGGGACATTATGTTGAGATCATCTCCCTTCTAGCAACTAGAGATAAAAATTAAGTCGAATCAACGCTTGTGCTTGTCCATGGTAGCTTCGGCTTCTGCTATAAACCCTAATTCAATTGTAGATGTTACAACTAGAGACTGCACTCTAGACTTCTAACAAGACCCTCCCACAACAGTAAACACATACACATACATTGTTGTAAAACTTCTATTATCAAAGCCCCCTGTATAGTCTGCATACACAAATCTCACAACTCACGAATCACTTTGTTGCCTACCGAAACACCCAATTGCATCAGCATAGGGGACCTTTAACATATTCCGAACCTCACCATTTGTCCTTGGGTACCGAGTAGTAGACAATTTACATTGATTCTCCACAAAACCACCTTGCGACGACAAACAAAATCTCCCTACAGTTTTGTCCACAAAACCACCCTGAGATAATCTCAGTCTCCTTACAGCTCTGTCTTTGCGAATTTCTAAACCAAGATTCTCCTTAGTCGTACCCAAAACTTTCATGTCAAAACCTTTTCTCAATAGAGTTCCCGACTGATTAGTTTCAGTCAAAGCCTTCCCAACAAATAACATGTTATCCATAAAAAACAGAAACATCACCCCCTTGCATCCTATCACCTTTTTCCATCTTGGAAGTTTCACCAACTCCCACATCTTGTTTATATACAATGACTTCATCGCCTCCACCATAGCACTCATCCATATATTTTTACCTTTGCTGTGCACTGCATCTTGAAAAATAGTAGGAACTTTGCTGGTAATAATGAATGCATAAAACACCAGAACATCAAATTTAAACCTGAGTGGTGGTCTGATAATGCACCTGGACTCGTTGTTTTCTAGCTGGTCTCCTGAGTTATAACTCCCTACATTATGAATAATGTCATCTCTGCCATGAATCTGTAACTTCATCTGCATCACATGTCCATTGTTGCGGTAGTTTTCTAGCATCTGTTTCTCTTTCTTCATTAGAGGACGCTGCATCATGATTTTCTCACCAAAAATCATGTCTTCATTGATCACCACCTTATTTGTCATTAGATTATCCAACTTGAACCCACCTTTCTTATACCTCAGAAAGATGTACCGTCCGGACATTACACCAAACTTAGATCTCAACTCATTAGAAACATGCACGACTGAACATCCAAAAACTCACATCGGAGTGGTCTATCGCATAACCTGTCCACACCTCTCCTACAGCTCTCTCGTCTAGTGATACCTTTGACGATCTATTAAACGTGAAACACGTCATATTTACTAACTTCACCAAGAACTTCCTTACAAGTCCTGCATACAACCCGTCATGCTGCTCACAAAACTCCTTGAACAAACCAGCGTACTCAGTCCCAATGTTTGACTTGAGGATCTCTCTTTCGGACTGGTTTTCTACCTCAATGACAAGTTAAACCTAGCAAACATCTCTGACTTTTGCTGCATGAGATACATCAAGACCTTTAGTGATAAACCCACGAAATACATATGTCCACCCCATGATGCTATCCTTACTGGTCCTCAAACATCTGAATAAATGTAATCATCCATATGCCCTAACCGCATATGCCACAGAACATCTAACTCAAATTCTATAGCTGCAACTTCACTTACAACTGTGATATGCTGCAGTGTATAGATATTTCCCACTAACTTTTGACCTTTCATCACCATCAAGTCGCCTTCACACACTTTCATTATCCCACTTTTAAACTTATAATTATATCCGTGACAATCTAAAGTGCCCAGTGAAATCACATTCTTCCGTACATCATATAAAGTTCTCATAACACCATCATACATTCCAATTTTGATATTTCTTATTCCAGTTATTTTGCATACAACATCATTTCCCATTAAAACGTAACTAGAATTAACTGACATGTAGGTGCTGAACCAATTTCTATTTGGTGTCATGTGATAAGAGCATCCGGAATTTTGGATCCAAGAATCTGTGAGGCGTTTTGAACCTAATGAAACATAGAGCATATGACCATCATTGCTCCCTGAGTCTCCTTCCACTACATTTGCAGATTTTGACGAACCCTCTTGATTTTTAGCATTCTCCTTTTTCCACTTCGGACACTCCAGTTTTATATGCCCAATTTTTCTGCACTCAAAACACCTTATGTCCTTCTTCTTCCCGGACTGCAACTGAGATCCGCTCCAGGACTTGATTCTCCACAAGCCCTTCAACATGTGAAATTTCATTGTTAGTCATCTTTCTTTGATGAAAACCCAGCAATGCGCTTGTTACCTTTTCCAAATTTAGGCTTTCTTTGTTCCATGTTAAAGTAGTAACTAAATTTCCATACATGTGAAATGCAGGTAGGGAATTCGATAGCACCAGCGCCTTGTCTTCCTCCTTGAATTTCATATCACCCTGCATCAAATCACTTACATTTTGGTTAAATGTGTTGATGTGTTGGTTCAAATCCGAACCTTTCGCCATCTTAAGTCAATACAACTTTTGCTTAAAAAATAACTTGTTTGATAAAGACTTAGACATATACCGACTTTCCAATTTCTGTCAAACTGTTGCAGGAGAATCCTCATCCATGATGTGATACAACCGTCATCAACCAAACAAAATCGGATAGTTGACACTGCCTTTGTTTCCACTTCATTCAAACTTGTTTTATCCAACTCAAGTTCTATCAAACTTTGCAGAAAAAGTTTTAGAGGTCATTACAATAATGTTCTAATACCAATTTGTTGTGAAAAACGAATTGTACAACGAAATAAATTGATTTAACAATGCAGCACTCAATAACAAAATATACAGAACAATAATCATGCAGATTATAATGAAAGTAATAACAATAACACAAAGAATTATGTGGTTTGACAATACATATATCCATGGGGGCAATTGACAGTATTTTTCACTACCAAAGACTTGAACCATATTACAGATACAACATATACAACGTATTTATAAAGTTCCCAAAGGTTTTCCCTCCAAACCCCAACCAACTTAACGTCCCAATTCAAAATTTAAAAATCTACGCTGGGTTCCCGAGCCAAACCGTCGATGGTTTGTAGACATACCATCGAAAGTTTAATACTGAGAGCAAAACCTCTCTGAAACTGAACCAAATCGTCGAAGGATACAGGGCAACTGTCGACGGTTTCCTCAGCAAACACTAACATTTTGTTTTCACTATGTTTTCTCTTTGTGCATGTCTTCCACTTACTATATGAGTCACAAATCACAACAATATATTTCTAACATGTGAATCTTAGATTTCCTTTCTTAGTAAATTATTATTTTAGGTGATCTTAAACATTTTATATTTTAAACAAACAATTATATCTTTATATTTTGAATAATTTTGAGTGATTTAAGGAAAGTTCGAATTAAATGGTTAATTTTAATTTCAAAATTCAAGGATAAGATTGGTGTCTAAAATATGATGTGATTAGGTCATTTAATCTAATAAATTTTTTCACACCTTTGGCTAGCTGTAAGAAGAAAATAAAGAAAATATGGCCTTTAAGGTTCATGTATTAGCATGTAATTGGTATAAATCAGTTCTAGGCATGTTAAGTTAGTAGTTTGGATAGTTTGAATTTAAAGAGTAATTATAAACATACATGTTTGGTAGTGAAGGTGGGTTTGGTGAAGGGATGATTGGGAGCTTAGCATGATTGAGGCATAGGGTTTATTTCTTAGTAATTGCTGTTTGTTTCGTATTTGATTGTGTGCTTTCGCTGCTCGTGTTCAAGTTGAACAAACAACTTGACGGTTTAAATATGATCCCAATGCTTATAGAAGTGTTTTAGTGTATCTAGACTACATCTATGTCAATCCCTGAAGGAAATCCTTCCGTTCTAGCCCAATCTAGAAGCCCCTGATTTGAAACCATAATCTATGCCAATAGTAACCGTTGACGATTTAGCCAAACCGTCAACGGTTTGGTGCTGAGAAAAATGTCTTCTGCGTATACTTGAAATTGTCGATGGTTAGGGCCCATTATGTCGACGATTTGCCCTTAGACATGCAGACTCCTCATGCAATTGTCCCTCGCTTCACGTAACTTTTTTCGGTATATGTGATTCACTCTAAATATGAGCCACATCCCCAACAATCTTCACATTGGTGAATTTTCAGCACCTTGGAAATCTGAAAGCATAACCGTTGCTCCACCTTGGCTTGTAGATTGGGCCCATCTCCCCTCTAGGAGACGTTGATCAAGTCCAAGCAATCCTTGAACTTGCCCATCGTGATCGGCTTCGTTAGCATATTAGCCGAATTGTTAGATGTATGGACCTTCTTAAGAAGAAGTTCCCTTGAAGTAATCAGTTCCCTAACCTAGTGATACCGCACATCAATATGCTTCGTCCTCGCATGGTACACCTGATTCTTTGCCAAGTAAATGACACTTTGACTGTTACACTATAGTAGAACTCCACTAAGAGAATGATTTGAAATCCCGTAATTTGCGCTGACGGTAACTGTCGACGGTTTGACTGAGAAAAATGCCTTCTGTGTAAAATCGTTGATGGTTAGGGTCAAATCCGTCGACAGTTTGCCCTCAAACTTGTAGACTCCTCTCATGCAATTGTCCCTCACTTTCACGTAGCTTTCTTCGGTATATGTGATCTGCTTAGAATATGAGCGACTTCCCCAACACAAAGAAGCTAAAAGGTGATAATATTTTGTCTTTTAGGACATGATGGACATTTAAATTTTGTATGAATTACACTAAGAGGGTAATTTTAAAATTTTAAGAGGACTACCAACTTTTTAACCATACAGCTTTTAGGAATAGTTTAATAAATAAAGAGTCGAGGAGAAGAAGAAGGAGAAGTAACCTGCCCAAGTAAAATTGAGGCATGGGGCCATGGTGGGCCATAAACTACAAACGCTACCCAATTAGCTTCAAATTGAGACACAGACCCATAGTAGGCCTTAAATACATGTCAAGTCTAGTTTGGGCTTTAAATTATTGCACAGGCCCACAATGGGCCGTAAACTAAAAGTCAAGCCCAAAGGGCTTCCAATTAAAGTAGAGGCTCACCTACTAACCTTAAATGCGCGCGTTTGTAGATGCAAATGGGGAAAGGGTGAATTGGAGATGGAAGAGGAATTTTGTTGATGGATTAATTTTTTTTTTTTTTGCAATCTTGGGTAAATGGATGCAAAACTTCATATAGGTAAGACTCTTCTTTATTTATTTAGTTATTTATTTTGATTACATAGGAATTCCAACTACCAACAAGCCCTTCGGATCCCTGTAATGGGTGTTTCATCCCAAGCTTGACAAGACTACCTGAGATAATATCCTATCCTATTTATCTAAAACTTAGATTTTGTAATTATTATAATTTAGTTATAAAATGTTGGACAAAAGACAGCAAAAAGACAAAAACTTCCCTTGAGGTTTCAAAAATCTCAAGAACCTTCCCTGAGATTTTTCTAAAAAACAAAAAAAAATGACACAAACCTCCATTGAGATTTGCCAAAAAAAATACATATCTCTCTGAAAAAAAATTTATCCTTTTGCAAAATATAAGGAGAGGTTTGTGTCTTTTTGACAAACCTCAGAGCCCCCTAAGATTTTTGAAATCTTAGGGAAAGTTTTTGAAATTTTTGAAATCTCAAAAAAGATCATTGTCTTTTTGTCAAATCTTAAGAAAAAAATTTCTATGTGAATTTTATATTCATGTAATATTACTCCCTTTTACATTTCATTGGTTTTACTATTTAAATAATGTTAATACATGATTATCCTAAAACTAAAAATAGACATCAAAGTTACAAATTCCTTTCCACATGCCAGCCATCAAGCAATATTTCTTTATTTAAGTAATTTTTTATTTTTTGTTCTGTCTATCTTTGCTCTAGTTAATCTCTCTTTATTTTTTCTTTGGCGGACAATTATATTTTAAATGTTAAGAATATATACTGAAAGAGTTATAGGTTGCTATGAATTAATCTTAGTTACAAGATACATGATATTTTCTTATATTATCCCAAAATTTTCAATTTAGCTAATACTTATAAATATATTTTAAGACAATAAAAAGTATACATAAAAAATAAGATATTTCAATAAAATATAAGTTGAACATCAAAGTAGAAAACTTTCCTTTATAAATCTATGGATTTAGAAATAATTAAACTATAAAAAGCACAAAGGCTTTAGTTTGGTAGTTCTAGGCGACGAATAAAAATTCCAAAACCCATTTCATACAAAATTAAAATTCTATACATGTCCCAAATTTTAGAATATAACAATAGCTCAATTCATCTTCTTCGTCCGACCATTGATGACCCTCCATGTCTCTTCAACTAAATTTGGTTGTTTTACTATTGGAACCCCAAGCATCCTAGCTTTATGGCCCTTCGGCTTGTCTAGACGATCCTTCTTGTTCGAATATTTCTATAAACTTTTGCTGTGTGAATTGATTGTCCACACCGAGCTTAGCAATAGAACCTACAATCAAAAAGTTTTGAATCTTTATATACATAACGCATACACATACCAGGTAAGATGAATTCAACCCTCCATCCATATTTGTGTTTTTTTATTTTGAATAATGCAATTTCCAACATATAAATATTATGTTCAGACTAAAGCATTGTCAAATTCCTACTTGAAATCCTTGTTTATGCACCTATTACTTTTACAATATCTTTTTTGGCATGAATATATAAAACCAAACATCTATTTTCAATGTGACGTGCCCCCCATCTATACACATGTAGGTGACGCATGTAGGGTGTTTGATGAAATGCTTGTACGAAGATGTGTGATTGATTGTGTAGACAACCCATCGTTCGGCTATTATATAGCAAAATTATAAATTTTTGTTAAAATCTATTTCTGCTTTTTAATTTATTTCTAATGTCATCTAAGGTCTATAGCTAGGCATGGTCTCTCATTCCAATTCACTCATCCTCACCGCCCTAGTTCGAATATCGATGCATTAGGCAAATTTTTACAATAATCCATTTTCATTTATAAAACTACAAAAAAAAAATGATGAAAAATATACCCCTCCCCCCCCCCCCAAAAAAAAAAAAAGAGCTTCGACACCCCTTGAAGTTTCCAATTGTGCTAGCCTTCCAGAGTTCCTACACCTGCACACACAAAAGAATTGAACTAAGGTTAGTTGCAGCCAAACAAGAGGCCCAATTTGGCTTGTTTTGCATTTTGAAGCCCATAGTGGACCTATGCTGATTTTGGGGTGGCAGTTTTAAAAAGCCTAGTTGGGCTTGTTTTGTATTTTAAGGCCCATACTGGCTTGGGTTTGATCTAACAGCCTAGTCAGTGGGGCTTATTAAAAAATATAATAATTAATAATAAATAAATAAATAAAAAGGAGGGAGGTAGCCCAACCTAGTCTGGCCCCTACTTTTTCCCCTTACAAGCAAGTAGTAATTTTTCCTCACCTAATACCCACTGTAGCTATAAAATTCAGCCAGCTCCCTAGAGTTTGCTTTCCTTTTTTGGCCCCTACCATCCATCAAGAGAAATCAGAGGGCCAATTGATGCCCTTCCCTCCTTTTTTTTCTTGTCTATAAATAGGAGGAGGTAAAAAGAGAGGAGAGAGGGGGGGGGGGGGGGGGGGGGGAGCGGCTCTAAAAGATGGGAGTACCTAATAGAACCACTTAAGAGAGAGAGAGAAGAAACAGGAAAGAAAAAGAATTGGAAGGTAAGTGCTCGCATCCCCTATTTCTATTTCGACTTGGTTTTGTATGTTTGGCTAGGTGTGTTAGAAAAGGTGTAGTCCCAAGAGAAGGGTGAATTGAGTGTTTAAAAAGTTTATGCAAATATTTAACAATTTTAACCATAGTTTAAGCACATGATCTAATTACGTAAATGCAATCAATATTCACAACAAATATGAACAAATAAAAATGTGCTTAATTTATAAATGCAATCAATATTCACAACAAATATGAACAAATAAAAATGTGCTTAATTTATAGAAATTAAGGAAAAGAGAATAAAACCCGTATTTATACAAGGTTCGACAATCTTTGCCTATGTCCTTGTTTCAAGCAACCCACTTGAGGATTGCACTATGTATTGTTTCAATAGGTGGAGAAAATCTCTTTCTTTCAGTAGGCGGAGAAGCATTTACGATCCCTCATTCAATGGGTGGAGTTACCTCTCTCCTTCACTAGGCGGAGATGTCTCTTTCCTTTATTTAGGCTAAGTTGCCTCTCTCCTTCAATAGGCAGAACCGCCTCTCTCCTTCACTAGGCAAAGTCGCCTTTCTCCTTTAATAGGTGGAGAAACCTTTATAAGTGGAATCAACAAAGATGATGTACAAAGAGTGTTCCTTAATTGAGCGAATAAGTACAATAAGAATATCACACTAATACACTCAAAAGATTATGAATGAAGCTCAAGGAATAACTAAATGGTGAGCACTTGAAAGATAAACAAAAAAATTTCAAAGTGTTTGAGAAAAATTTTCAATAGAGATCAAAAGTTTGGATTTTTAAGATAAATATGTATCTCTTTTTTCTTCTCTCTAAAACAAGTTAGAAACTTTGTATTTATAGGCAAGATCAGTTACTAACCATTCTATGACCGTTGGGCTTTTAAAAATAATTTATCTTTTAGAAATTAGTTGTTTTATGGCCGTTGCAGCATTCTGCTGTGATTTTTAGTCAATCGAATTGGGACTTCGTCGTCCGAACTTCCTGATTCAGTCGCCTAAGTTTTTGGGAAATTTCATATGCGATTTTTTTGAAACACCCTTTAGTATTTGAAGCATAATTTTTATTACAGAACTCTAAAAAAGGCGATCTAGGTATTAACAGAAAGTTAAGAAAAAATTCCACAACTTTTGTATTGAAGACTTTTGAAGATGGGAAGATACAGATAAAGAAATTCGCACATCAAGACTGTAGAAAAAAAGAATGGGATTTGGAGAATCTTGTTTTTGGGTTTTTTCATTCCAAAAATGATTTAACACTTTGAAATAATATTTGCATATTTATAAAATGATTTTCAATGAAATATAGAATGCCTAGGGTCCAACTAAGGTCACCTATGAGTTTCTTCACATAATCAATGACAATGTACTTACATAGGTCCTATTTGCCGTATAAG
Organism: Malania oleifera; assembly: GCF_029873635.1. Classification (NCBI taxonomy): domain Eukaryota; kingdom Viridiplantae; phylum Streptophyta; class Magnoliopsida; order Santalales; family Ximeniaceae; genus Malania; species Malania oleifera. The sequence continues at coordinate 17,164,142 of NC_080417.1, read as the reverse complement.
CTTGGATTTCATGAACTTCATAATCATAGTCATAGTCTTCAAGTTTAGTCTTTATATGCTTCATGTTCATAGTCAAATCATCGTCTTGTGTGCTTTATGACTTTCTAATTTGTATATATTATTGTACTTACTATTTTAATACTTATGTACACACTTAGTAGCATAATTAGATGTCTTGGTCTGTCATTATCAAAACGGGATAAAACCTAAAAAAGCCAACAGGGTGTTCTATTGAGTTGGAAAAATATTCAATTTTTAATCACAAATGTTTGTCACGATTCATGTTTGATTGGAACTCAAAATCAAAATCTAGAGCACTCCAAACATAACCTAGGTTTAGTATAAAAATAAACTCTCCAAAAACCCCTGCAAATTCCCAAATAGCACCCAAAATCACCAAGACTCGTTGCAAATCCCAAAGCAAACCTAAAGGAAATACCCTAAAAGTCAGGTCAACCTGACCCGAATATACAAAAATGACCTAAATACTTGGGTCAACCTAACTCAAATATTCGGGTTAAACTACACATGACCCAATTAAGTCAACCCTCAAGCCTAACCCTAACCACATCCACCTAACCTAGACCCAATTGGGTTTGGCTTAATCTACCTTGACCCAACCTAGCCCACACCTAAAATAGACCCAACCCCAACCTAACCTAAAGCCCTGGACCTAGGCCCAACTCAACTAAACCCTAAACACCTAGACCCATTTACCCTAGCCCAAAACTAATCAAGACTAGGCATAAACCTAGACCTAAGTCCAATTCCTTGCCTAAACTAAAGTAAACCTTTAGCCCTGAAAGTTCGGTGTAGTCCATAGACGGGGGTGAATTTGGTATTTAAAAATTTATTACACGGAAGCTTGATTTATTTTAAACCTTTTTAACAATCTGAATCACAAACTCAATCACCACACAACAACTAATCAAAAAACGACTAAACCAATAAGCAATCCTAGGTATATATGAAATTTAAAGGCACAATCTAAATTTTTCCTTCAGTAGATTCAAATACTAATATGACAATGAACAAGTATTTATTTAAGACAAGATTCAACTATACACCTCAAGCAAGTAGTCTTCTTATGCTTGAACAATCAACCAACAAATATAACTTTACCTCAGCCGATCAGATTTAATTCAGAATTTCAGCAATTAACTGATTTCAACTGGAAACTTAAATCATACAAAGCATTCACAATCCGATTTAATTAATCAAAGTGATCCAAATCCAAAACCAGCATTCAACAGATTTTCCTAATAAACTTAAAACATACACAACAATTAATAAGTGCAGAATTTAAAAAGAGTTAGGGAAAGAAGATTGAACACACTAATTTTTTACAAGGTTCGGTCTCCCGCCTACGTCCTTACCCCAAGCAACCTGCTGTGAGGATTTTCCTTACTCACTCCATTCAATAGGTGGAGCAATCTCCCTCCGTTGGAAGGTAGAGACCCCTCTTTAGCAAGAACACCCTCTGCTAGGCAATAGCTCTATCCCTGAGTCGATAATTTGCAAAAATAGAAAATCAACTGTTCGTACAAGTAGATTACTCTCACAATAGAGCATATTTTTTACAATGATAAACACTATATACTCTAAACAACAATTTGCAATGAAGCTCACAAAGAATTCGAAGGTTTTCTGATTTGTGGTATGAGAATTTCAGAAGTAGAAATTAGAAATCAATTAGGGCTTTGAGAATATGCACAACAGCTTTTTCAGAGTATGAATCAAAGAGTATTGAATGAATTTCAATGTATATTCGTGTGTATTGGTGCCCTAATGCACAAATAATAAGCCTTATATAGATTAGGAAAAATTCTTACCATTTTCCCCAAGTTTGGAAACCATATCTTTCAAAATAGGAAAAAAATCAGCGCAGTTCGTAAGTTTAAAACATGAACTTTAGTTTCCTGAACTATACATTCAGTTGCCTGAATTATTTAAAATATGCGCTCCAAAACTGGTAGTAGCAATTCAATGGCCTGAACTCGTGAGTTCAACCGCGTGATCTGATGTTCTGATTTCTTCTACACTGGCAATAGCAGGTCAGTCGTTTGAGTAATTTGCCTTAGTTGCCTGACCACTCTGTAACTCAGTGTATTTCATATTTTTTATTCCAAAACTTGTTTGTTTTACTTTTCAAAGAATTTTGGACTTTATAAAAATATTTTACAAGTTAATGAATAGGTCTCTAAGTCCAATATTAATTCCTAAGAGCTTCATAAACAAATGTGAAGTTTAAGAGTATTTATATGAGACTCAAAGACTATTTAAATACAAGAAAAACCTAAGTTTTCATGTATTATTGCTTTAACGTTGTCAAAGCTTAACCAATACTTCAGTGAGCTTGTTTTCTTCATGACTTTTAAATTTAAGTTGAGCTTCAGTTAGTCTTTACCAAATTTAAACATTGTGCTTGGTGAGAAATATTATACATGAAATTTAACTTGAAAGCACAATTAGTAACCGTGGTTTGTTATCATCAAAATGAAATTAATCCTTGTTAGGCCAATAATCTCTCCCTTTTTTATGATGACAAATAAGGAGCAAAATGAGATCGCCTTGATAAGGCTCCGCCTCAAAATAAGCATGAAACACAAAACATAATCAATATACGTATACTTGTTCAAGCTTAACCGTGATTTAGTGTTTCTCCTTTTCAGAAAAATTATCCTTAACATGTCATGTATAAAATGTATTTTCTAAGAATAACATGAATAACTAACTCAACTTGCAAGTATAACATCAACTTAGCTTATAAGTACAACATGTATTCAGCATATATCATGTATTTCATATTTTTGACCTAACATAGCTTAACATATAGCTTTATTTCAACATAGCTAACTTCAACATATATCAACTTTAGTTTATTAGCTTAAACATGCATTCAACATTTCAACAAATCTTATTGTCCTCCTTAATATCATATTTTCAATATAGCTTCAACAAATAACATCATGTATCTCTCTATAACTTCAGCAAATAACATGTATCTCTCCCCCTTAATATCATATTCCTCAGCAACATTCAATGTTCAGCATAAGCAACATTCAACATTATGTATAAGCAACATATTCCTCTAAGCAACATTCAATCAACATTCAACATAAGAGATATCATTTTGCTTAATCTTCTCATTCTCATTTTACTATAGCTTCTCCCCCTTTTGACATCAACAAAAACGAATGCAACAGAAAATTAAGTATGCAGTTTTCAATAAAATCGTTAACTAGCATTCGGTTCACCAACAATGGGTATAATAGTCAGCATGCAGTTCTCAAACAATATGTCCGATAGTATGTCCATCAATTCAGCATGCAAAATATAATCGAGAAAATCCTATTTAGCACGCATTTCACAATGTTCTGAATATTGTCATCAGGAGAAAGTAGTAATAGGATTTAGCATTCATGACAAGAAAATAACTAAGCATTTAAAAAACAAATAAAAGATAAAGTGTCACAATATTACAACCCTAAGTATTCTCATTAAGTGAATTCAAATCAACATCTAGTCCTCATCAAGGTTATCACCACCAGAAGAAGTCTCCTCCTCCTCATCATTATCGTTGCCCTCATCGCCCGAACTCGCCTCCATGAGAGCTTTTCCTTTCAAAGAGGAAGTACTGGCCATATGGTTCTTAATGTGCGTGAGCCTCTAATCGAACGAACTAAAACTGGACTAGAGTGCATTATATTTTGTATCCATATTGCAACAAAAAGCACTCAACTGGGAGTCCATGTATCAACGATAGTTCATGAACCATGAAGGAGCATCAGTAGTTGGAACAGCTGGAACTGGTGGTGCATCCTGATGTGGATTTTGACCATGATCCTGATCTTCCTGTAATCCTACATTGCCTTGAGGAGCCCGATTTGGCTTAGGTATCCATCCCAGTGCTCGGTGCAGCACGTATCCTATGAGTTTCATAGTAGTAGATGAAAATTGATCATAAGATGTGCGTTTGATGAATAAGGTGGAGGAGTTGGCAACCCCAAGATCATCGAAAATGAGGTTTAAGATTTCTCCATATGGAAGAATAACTCGCCTCATTTCCTCTTTTAAAATCATCCATTTTAGGATCAGAGTAGGAAGATCCAGACGTTTGTCCTTGTATAAACACCATAAGACAAAACAATCTAGGTAAGAAAGATGGTCTCTAGACCCAACCCTAGGTAGAATATTGTATGTGATGAGTAGATGAATTATTTTGCCTCAAGGGTTAGTTGCCTATATAAAGGTGGGTGGCCAAAATAAATTGTTGCTTAGTCATGATAAGAGGTGAGACTTCTTATGGGGTAAAGTCATGTTCTATTGTTCAGGATTGTTCCAAATTAGGACATTCAAACTCACCAACTTGAATCCTGAGTCTAGTTGTTATGGTTTGTTGGGTGAGTGTGAAGGTTTTATCCATGACTTTTGTGGTATATATATTTTCTACCCTTTCAAAGTTTGCATAAAACAATCGAACCAAATTTGGGTATATTCTTCTTAGTTGATACGTAATAAATTTATCCCATCCTAAAACATTGAACATATGAAGGATGTTTGGGAAACTCTCTTGCATAAAAGAAAAATCCAAGATCATACCAAGAATCGGTTCGGTAAATCTGATATATACATTCTCTTGGCCACATGAGAGACAAACCACCTTTGAATAGCCTCAGAGTCATCTTTCCTTGAGGTTTGGCTCTGGTTTGCCCTTGATTTTGTCCTAAGCATGATTTTGGAAGAAATGGTTTGGTTAAATCTGCAAAACTGAGAGGATGAACCAAGGTTTAGAGGTTTAGTGGCAAAATTTGAGTGGGAGAGCTCCAAAGGGTGAAAGACGAAGCTTCAAGAAGAGAAAAGAACAGGGTTTAGGTGCCCGAGGTTGCAAAAAGTTAGGGGTTTTGCGAACAATCAGTATATATATTTGCGCGGTTCAGGCGCCTGACCTGAAGCATTCAGTCGCTTGAACTGCCTGGGTTATAAAAACTCACAAATCAGTAGTTGTTCAGTCAATTGAGGATGATAGTTCAGTTGCTTGAAGTACCTGAACTTTAAAATTGCACAAGTCAATAGTTGTTCAGTCGACTGAGAGTCATGGATCAGTCGTCTAAAGTTTTGAAAATTTTGTCTAATTTGAACTTTTGACGCAAACACTTAAATTAATGAATTACTTCCTCTCAAAACACTTCTCTACTGTGCAATAAACCTAATTCTTGTCGTATTGAGATGAACTAGTCCTCTTGAAGAGGTTTTGTGAAAATATCCGCCCATTATTCACCTATGTGTACTAATTCGATAGTGATATCTTCCTTTTGTGCGTGATCTCTAAGAAAATGATGTCTTATGTCAATATGCTTAGTCCTTGAATGAAATATTGGATTTTTGGATATATCTATAGTGCTGGTATTATCACACTTAATAGGCACAACCGCATATTACAAATTAAAATCCTTGAGTTGTTGTTTCATGTACAGTGTTTGTGCACAACAACTACCTACTGCTACATACTCAGCCTTAGCAGTAGATAATGTCACAGAATTCTGTTTCTTAGAAAACCAAGATTCCAGAGCTTGTCCTAAGAAGTGGTATGTACCACTTGTACTCTTACGGTCTATTTTACATCCAGCATAATCCATATTCAAATAGCTAATCATTTCAAATGATGTATCTTTAGGATATCATAAATCAAATACCTTAAAATTATATTTACAATTATTTGATGTGATTCTTTAGGTGCTGCTTGAAATCTAGCACACATGCAAACACTGAATATAATGTCAGGTTTACTAGCTGTCAAGTAGAGCAAACTACTAATTAGGCCTTGGTAGTACTTAACATCTACCGGTTTTCCTTACTCATCTTTATCTAAACTAATAGGAGTGCTCATCGGGTTTCCCAATGGCTTACCATCTTTTATATCAAATTTCTTGAGCAAGTCCTTTATGTATTTAGATTGATTAATGAATGTTCCATTTTTGGCTTGTTTAATCTGAAGACCAATAAAATATGTTAATTTGCCCATCATGCTCATTTCAAATTCATCTTGCATGCATGTAGCGAATTCTTTGCATAAGTACTCATTTGTAGCACCAAATATGATATCATCAACATAGATTTAGATGATAAGCATATCATCAGTCTTAGATTTAATAAATAAGGTACGATCCATTTTACCTCTTGTGAAGCCATTTTCTAATAGAAAACTGCCTAACCTTTCATACCAAGCTCTAGGAACTTGTTTTAATCCGTATAGAGTTTTTGTTAGTCTAAAAATGTGATTTGGAAAATGGAAGTCTTCAAAACCAGGGGGTTGTGCTACATACACTTCTTCATGTATATACCCATTCAAGAATGCACTTTTCACATCCATTTGATAGAGTTTGAAGTTTTTGTGGGATGCGTAGGCTAGTAGCATACAGATTGCTTCATTCTAACTATGGGAGTAAAGGTTTCATCATAGTCAGTACATTCTTAACCTTGTTACGAACTACAATGTCGTTTTTTATCCTTTTTATTCCTATAGACCCACTTAGTGCCAATTACCGAATGATCAACGGGTCTACAAACTAACTTCCAAACTTTATTCCTTTAAAACTGATTTAATTCCTCTTGCATAGCTACTACCTATAAATCATCATTAATTGCTTCATTTATATTCTCAGATTCCTCTTGAGATAGGAACGCATAATGATTACACAAGTTCTTCAGTGAAGATCTAGTAGACACCCCTCATGATGGTTCACCTATTATTTGGTCCTTAGGGTGATTCTTCATGATTTTTCATTCCTTAGGGAATTTAGATTGTTCTAGAGAGCCATCATTTGATGGTATTTTAGTTTCATTGCTCTCATTCTTGATTTCATGAATTGTTAGATCTTCTAAACTCTTTCTTATGTCTAGATCATTAACATCAGTAGATTTAGAAGAGAAATGATTAGCTTCATCAAATGCTACGTGTATGGATTTTACAACAGATAGCATTCTTTTGTTGTAGACTCTAAAAGCTTTGCTATTTATAGCATATTTTAGGAAGATTCCTTCATCTGATTTAGCATCAAATTTTCCTAAGTCACCTTTATCATTCAAGACAAAAGACGTACATCCAAATACATGGAAATATGAGATATTTGGTCTTTTTTACTTTCCAAAGTTCATAGGGGATTTTATCAAGACTAGCCCTAATGGACACTCTATTCATCACGTAACAGGAGGTGTTCACTGCTCCAGCTAACAAATATTTAGGCAGGTTGTGCTTATTTAGCATAGTCTTAGCCATTTCTTGTAGTGATCTATTTTTCCTTTCAACAACTCCATTTTGTTGAAGTGTATGTGGTGCTGAAAAGTTGTGAGAAATTCCATTTTTGTCACAGGAGTTTTCAACATCTTTATTCTTAAATTCTCCACCTATATCACTTCTTATGTGTAAAACATCATACCCTTTTTCATTTTGAAGTTTCTTATATAGATTGGTGAGCATTTTATACACTTCCTCCTTGGAGGATAAGAATAACAGTTAGGTGAATCTGGAGTAGTCATCAACTATGACAAACGCGTATTACTTTCCTCTTACACTTTGTGTTTTAGTGGGACCAAACAAGTCTAGGTGAATTAATTCCAGTGGACTTCCACTAGAGATTAGCTTTTTCTTCTTAAAGCTTGTCTTGATTTGCTTCCTAAATTGGTAAGCATTACAGACTTTTTCTTTTATGAACTTTGTGTTGGGTAAACCCTTAACTAAGTTCTTTCTAACTAACTTGGATAACAGATCCATACTAGCGTGTCCTAGTCTCCTATGCCATAGCCAATTAGATTTATTTTAATTCGTAAAGCATTTAACCTCTTGAGATACCAGGTTTTCAAATTTTATGCAATATACGTTCTCAGCCCAATTTGCAATAAACAATATTTCATGTTTTTCGGTATGTTTAACTATGCATTTGTCCTTTTTAAATGTTATGTCAAAACCTTTATCACTTAGTTGACTAATTCTTAGTAGATTATGCTTCAACCCTTCAACCAAAAATACATTTTTAATTATCAAGGATGGTTCCTTATCGACTTTGCCGATGCCGATAATTCTAGCTTTCACATTGTCTCCAAAGGTGCCATGTCCACCTTGCTTTAGGGTTTAATGATATGAACTTGGACTTATTTCTCGTCATATGCCTTGAGCATCCACTATCTAAGTACCACTTATCTTTTGATGGGGTGGACCTAAAACATACCTACAAAAAGGATTTAAGATGTTACTTTTGGTACCTAAACCTTCTTAGGTCCTTTTAGTTTGTGTTAGTGGTATTTTTGGCTCTCCACACCTTTTTGGTTCTCACATGTTTTCTTTTAAATGGACATTCAAATTTTATGTGTCCCTTATCCTTGCACAAGAAACATGTGATGTGTGCATATGCATTTGAGGAGGTGCTAGCATAGTTTTTAGCATCTTTTACAAAATACCCCATGTATAGGTTCTTTTTCTTCTTATTTTCAACTCCATTGAATCTTATTCCCTCCTTGTCTAAAGACATTCTTTGAGACCTAACCAATTTATCAATGTTTTATTTTCCTCTTGTGAAGTTGCAGATGATTTTAGTTTGGTCTTCTATCTTTCTTTCCAAATTGGTTAGTCTAAAATCTTTCACATCTTTACAGTTTACTTGTAATCTCACTAGTTTTGTAGCCATCTTGTTAATTTTACTTTCCAATTAAACAATATACAAATCCTTCTCTCTTTCAGTTGATTGAGATGACTCTAGTTTATTCATTAGCATTTCATTTTATCCTTATAATGTGATGTTTCTTTTGGACACCCTAATGAACCTTTTATGTAGTGAAAACAATTCTGTTTGTATTTGAGTATAAGATGACATGCTTTCACACGAATCATTACAAGATTCATCACTAGATTCTATAAGTGAATTTAAGTAAGAGTTTACCTCATCATCTATTGCCATGAAGCAGAGGTTGGCTACTTCTTGATCACTCGAGTCGCTTTCCAAGTTGCTTGAGTTGGAGTCGTCCCAAGTAGTGGCTTTCATTACTTTCTTCTTTTTATTCTTAGTTTCTTTCTCAAGCCGTGGACAATTAGGTTTTATGTGGCTTACCTTTTTATAATTATAACAAGTTGGGGTTTCAGCCTTTGTTTCTTTCTTACTTGATTCACCTTTATCCAGTTTTGATCCTCTAAATTTTCTAGAAAATCTTTTATTCTTTTTAATGAATTTACCTAGTCATCTAGTGAATAATGCTAGGTCATCATCATCCAACTCTTTGTCTTCTTCATTACTCGAGCTTCCTTTTGAAGCCTTTAGTGCTATGGATTTCTTATGTTTTCCAGCTTTGGTTGATCTTTCATTTATAGCCATCTCATACGTGAGAAGTGACCCAATGAGTTCATCTAAGGTTGTAACCATTTGATTTTCCATGCCATTTTTTTTTCCACTTAAACTTATATAGCAAATCTCTCTATATTATCTACTAAAAACATCTCAGATCCCAAGGAAGCACTGAAGAAACTCTGTTCACATTACATTCCTAAGCAGCAGTAAACATAAAACTGTAAACTATATTTACAATACCAAAAATCTAAAAAGTCCCAAAATATACATTACAAAACTCCCAGTGACATCCATCAGAAACCTTGCGATCTACCCAAACAACCAACACCCAGGAAACACTCATCCTTCAAAAAGGGCAGCACAATAACCTCTTTACCTGTGAGTCTAATCTGTTCATTAGGCTGGATCACTTGAAAAATGTTAAATCACTGGAATGAGACAACGCTCAGTAAGAGAAGATATGTTATCACTAGTGTGTGACAACTAAGTTACACATTTAATATACTGATATAATACTGAAACTGTAAAACTGTTAGTCTAGTATACCGTACATATTACATTTATTATAGTTTAAAATACAACTGTATATCTGAGTTTTCTAATTACACATAATTCTAGTATTATAATAAATTTGCTACAGTACTGTAAATATGTGTATATAGAAACAACTATGATAATACGCGGAGAACTGAATGTCATGATTTAACCCCTTATGATAGGGTTGTGTAGCCCGTAGACAAGACTTGACACTCGTTGGCCCACAAGGTAAGTCAATGTGAAACTCTACCAATCATCAATCTGACCCACTGCAATCTCTTCGGGCACGATAACTAGTCTCTACCTCGTCAAATCGGCCTCCTCAACCCAGAATACTGGGGAGATTGCAATCTCTCCATAGATACGGTTGACGGAATCCACATACTATCTAAGCTATGTGGTTGCACTCTAATCTGAAAAAAGCAACAGTACCGTGCTTTGCTTTCTGAATTTAACTGAATAATTATCAGGGTCTGATACTATTTAGTACTGATACTTATAATTATCTTATTATTTTTACCATGATTTTGAAATAACCCTAACATTTTTAAACTGATCTGCATAATCTGAATATTTGACTAAATAACTGAATAACTGAGTGTTATGGTTCTGAAGTTATGGCATTCTGAAGAATACTATAAATTATATTTTCTGAAAACTGCATATTGATATTTTCTACTAATATACTTTAAAATATTTGTCTGTATCATATATGTAAAATAGTTGTCTGATAAATATGAAACGCCCCGAACCCTTTCACCCGGGTCCGGTGCGTTATACCTGATCATATCCTCATAAATCATATTCCAAAACATACGCAGCGGAAAACATGATCATAATCTCCATATAACATAATACCAGAGTTTACTAATTCTAACTACAATCCATATTAAATCATTCAACATCTGCATTTTCATAATTCTACATAACTCCAAAAATAATTCAGTATGTTCACAAATTTTCTTTTCTCCACAGACTTAAAATATAAGGACGTAAAACATAAATATTTGCATCTCATAAATAACATAGAAATATACCATTTTCTTTTACTATTTCCCAATAATGTTATAGAACCTCGAGCTCTCTAAGCTCGATCTCGATGAAATCTTGAAAAAAAAAGATAAATTTATATTCGGGTGAGACACATCTCAGTAAGGGAAGAAACCATATATTAAAACAGTGTGTGTCAAACATGAGTTTATATATAACATAATATTTAACATTTGAAAATCCTTAACATAATTTCCGAAATCATTTCCTGATCCTAATCAAACACATGCAAATATTTAACCCACGAGATTACCCGAGGATAAGGGTGATTACCCGCCCATACAAGTAGCACCCCTCTGCTTTGATACTTAGGCAACCCAAAGGTCACAATTTAAGCATATCAGGGCACTCACCTTACTCAGTAAGCCCTCAAGTGTTAAATTGATCTCGTACTCACATAGTTCATACAAAAGTTTACCGGCAAAGGCCCTAAGGATAGGGAAATCTACCCGCCCATACAAGTAGGTTCCCTCTGCCCTAGTACGTTATGCGGCTACTGCCACATCTGTAGCTACTAGTGCACTCGCCTTACTTAGCAAGCCCTCAGGAGAAGGGTACACCTTGCCCAATCGTAACATGTTCTATGTACATACATACTTTTAATATCATAATATATCATTCTTTCTATCATTATTTAATTATACACATCTCTTCATATTCATGGCTTAACATTGCATTGTATTTCACTTTAAGTGACTTTTTCCTATTTTATATTGTTCACATTTTACATTTTCTATTTCATTCATTTCCCTTTTCATTTCATTTCATTTCATACCCAGCATCTTTCAGCTGTTTTACCCAGCATCTTTCAGCTGTTATACATTTAACCAGCCACTTTCAGTTGTTTCACATTTACCCAGCCACTTTCAGTTGTGACACATTTACCCAGCCACTTTCAGCTGCGACACATTTACCCAGCCACTTTTAGCTGCGATACATTTACCCAGCCACTTTTAGCTGAGACACATTTACCCCGCCACTTTTAGCTGTTTTACCCAACATATTTCAGTTGTTTACCCAGCATCTTTCAGCTGTTTACATGATTGCATTAACACATACAGGCAACATTGTCCATATCATATTTTATTTTCATGGTTTTACTTACTTAGCCTGCATCTCATACATTTAACATATATTTGCACAGATTCTCATGCCACACAATTTAATAGTAAAATTCATACACTGCTTGTAAAATAAGCCAACCAATATTTAATGTTTATATATTAAAAATACCTTTCCTTTCTTACTTAATTATCCTGAAAATATTTCCCACTTTCATAAGTTTATTTTTGCATATACATATCTAATAAGCAGCCCTAAACTCGAAAAAATATAATTTAAACAGCTGGCATTTTACCCATACTAAAACATATACACGTACATATAATACAATTTATTTTTCCATTAAATTCATAAAAATTCTGATTTAATATATATTTTTTCTCTTACCTGGTTTCTTGAACTACGCCAACAGGGACTCCGAAAAATACCTGCAGCACTCACCCGGACCCTGAAATTAAATTCTTAGTTTCAATAAATTATTCATGAATAAAATATTAATTTAATACTTCTTAGGGCCATAATTCCTAAATAAATAATAAAACTCTTAAATTTAGCCAAATTGCCAAATTTCTCAAATCCCACTCTCGCTTTGGAGTAGGGCCTAAAAAATCCCAATTGGAAAATTACATACGTCAAAATGACGATGATGACAACTAAGACCCCGTGGTGGTGTCCGTTCGTCAATTTAACCACATACTAATGGCAAAATTGAGAAAATGGGGAAAAACTACCTTTCCCCAAGAGCAGTGCCTAAGCTGCTCCCATGAAAAATCTGCTCCAATAGAAATGTCGGCAGCGGAACCAGGATTCCAACGGCACCTTCCGTTTCTCGATCCGTCACAAACTCGCCAAGTAATTGAGAGAAGAAGAGAGACGGAGACGGAGCGGCTGCGCGTACAGGACTTGCAGAGAGAGGGGGGGGGGCGCTGCTCTGACTTCTCCTTCTTCTTCTTCTTTTACTCATTCTGTCAGTAACTTTATATATATATATATATATATATATATATATATATATTAAACTTATACTTATCATATATATATATATAAACTTACTTACATATATATATATATATATATATATATATATATATATATATTATTTTAATTATTTTTTTTTATAAATAAAATACAATAATATTTAATTTAACAACTAGTTATTTAATTATTTAATTTATCTTAATTTAATTTAATTTCTTTATTTTATTTTTTTTCTTTTTCCCACACCATTCCTTTTATTTATTTATCTTTTATTTTATTTATTTATTATTATTTTTAATTATTTTAATTTTTCGGGTCTTTACAAAATATCTGTCTGCAAAATATATGTCTGTACAATACCTATTTGTAAAATATATATGTATATACATATACGCTGTAATTCATAATTCTGCAAAAGTCTAGTAAAACATGTTTCTATGCAAAAACACTGTAAACCAGATTATTTTGAAAAACTGTATAAATCTTGAACTAATCCAATATTAACTCATGTCACACAATTAAATAAACAAAAACCCTTGTAATAAAATTCGTATTTTCTAATAATAAAAATAATTTATACCCTGTAGAATTCACCCCGAAACACATATATACTACTGATATAATTTCTGAAATTTCTAGTAAAGCATATTTTCCCTTACCTATCTGACTGGAAGGCTGGCCTCCACTCAACTCTTGCACCCTTGGTGTACCAATCCCAAAAACCTGCATTTACATATATAAATTTTCCAGTAAATCAATACACTCATATTTCCTAAGATTGCCTATTCATAATTTCTTGAAATATAATTTACCTGAGCTCCTGAATAGATACTTGCTTGGGTCCTCAACCCATGACTATAGGGGCCCAAAACACCATATTCCTGAGAATATGACACCCCAAATTTATTTCACAAAACACTAGTATATTCTCATAGAATACAAAATATGGCCTCAAATAATACTGATAATGTTGAAAATACTTAAAAATCCACTTACCCAAATTTTAGGATGGTTCCCAAACTGCTCAAATTGAAATTCCGTTCCAGTTAGGTTGTAGAGAATCTCCTTAGGATCACCGTGGTAGCTTCTGATTGTCGAACCGGCGAGAATCAGAGCTAGAAATCTAGAGAGAAATGGGAGAACCATTTTCTAGAGAGAGAAAATGAGAGAGAGAGAGAGAGAGAGAGAGAGAGAGAGAAATTTTTCGCTGAAAACCCGTTTCTTGCATATTTATAGGTGGTTGGCCACGTGACCTCATCGACGAGTCCATGAAAGCGGTTCGTCGATGAAGATGGTTTCCTCGTCGACAAAATTCAGGCCCTAAAAATAGCCTCTCGGTAAATTCTCGTCGATGAGACATGCGTCCATGTCGACGAGCTCAAGAAGACGATTCGTCGAAGAACGCACCGTGTTCGTCGACGAGACCCTGTCCTTTTTGTGAAAATTTTCCTTTTCTTATTATTTAACTACTATAAATTCTTTGGGTCTCTACATTCTCCCCTCCTTATAAAATTTCGTCCTTGAAATTTACTATCTGTATCATACACCACTCTCTGAAGAAAATTGACTACTTATTTTATTAATTATCCTCACTTGTGGCGGAGGAATACCGTGGTTACATTCAAGGTACTGAGAGATTACAAATATACTTATAAAAGAAAATTTCTCCCAAACCAAAACATTACCTATCATATAATCTAAAATACAACCATATATGTATCAATCTACACTAAACAAACTTTGTCTTTATTTAAACAATACTAACTAATACTATAATTCATTAAATAAGTGTGGGTACTTCTGTCTAATTTCTTTCTCAAGCTCCCACGAAGCCTCTTCGACGGCATGATTTCTCCACAAAACTTTTACTAGCTGAATCCCCTTCGTGCGCAATTCTTGTGTCCTTTGATCTAGAATCTGTACTGGTACTTCTTCTTAGGCTAGTGAATCTTTAAGCTTTATTTCTGCATAACCGATTATGTAGGACGGGTCTGGGACGTATTTCCTTAGCATGATGACATGGAATACGTCGTGTATTCTAGACAAAGCTAGTGGTAGAGTTAGCTTGTAGGCAACTGACCCTACTCTCTCAAGTATCTCAAAGGGGCCAATATACCTAGGGCTCAACTTGCCCTTATTCCCAAACCTCATAACCTTTCTCAGAGGAGCTACCTTCAAGAATACCCGATCCCCCACATCAAATTCTAAATCCTGGCGGCGAGTGTCTACGTAGCTCTTTTGTTGACTCTGAGTTGTACTTGTTAGCTTTACCGTGATCCCAAGAGGGGGGGTGAATTGGTATTTTTAAATTTTACCTCCTAGGTATTCCTTTCTAACAACAGTATGTTCACAAGCCTAGGGTCAATCTAATGCAATTAATGTAAATATACCTGAAATTAAATAAGGCAGTTTAAACAATCATATAAGCACTAGAAAGCAGTAAAGAGAGGATGACACAGAGATATGTTATCGAGGTTCGGCCAACTGCCTACGTCCCCGCCTTGGCTAACCAGCATAAGGATTATCACAATACCTTGCTCACTTAAACGGGTGGAGCGTCACCTATACAAATCAGGTCAAATTAACACAGGGCTGACCTCAACCTTTACACCAATCCTTACCGGGCTAGATTACAGCCCCCTCAGGCCACGCCTGGAATCACTCAGATATACAATCAAAGGTACAATACAAGAGTGCTTTCACGTAAAGCAGATTTGTACCACAAATGCGCACGAACACAAACATCATAGATGATTTAAAATGTAAGCTCTGTGTGGTCTAAATATGTCAACTCTCAACAATGTTTTCTATCTGTGTAGCAAGTACGTGAGAGAGTGTCAATAATAATCTGTGTACTTCGTAATATTCAGTCAAGAGTGTTCACACAGAATATCAAACAAGCCTCAATATTATCAATCAATAGAATGCGTATATGCTTGGATTGCAAAAAGGATAATCTTTGTTTTCGGCAAATGATATATATACTTGTATAAATAATACCACAAAGATTGATATATCATACACACGAATATCTTTTCACAAATATATCAATATGAGCACCACAAGATATTCTGTAATGTTTGAAAGTATTTTTGCAATCTCCAAACAAAAACGAACTTCCTAAGATATTGCAACGAGAATGCAATACTTGGGATGTCACAACAAGTCTTTCTTAGGGCAGGCTTATTGGCAAAGCCTCCTAAGAAAACTTAAGTTATGCTCTCAAAAATCGATTCAAATATGCAACAATATGGAGAGCTAACCTTTAAGTAAAAGTACTCAATACACTTACAAATGATTTAGATGAATGAAGAGTGTAAGCTTGAGTAGGTTTCAAAAGAAGTGTGAGTAATGAGAGGCAAAAATGAGTATTTTGGCTTGAGAGAAATTTTGTTAATCTTTTTGCTAATCCGTGCTTAAATCACCAAATGAAGGAGTATATATAGACATACTAAAAATTTTGACCGTTGGGGACTTATTAGGGATTTTTGGAAAAGATTAATGACACTTAAGATACTTTAACCCTGTTTAAAAAATTATTAACTGCGGTAAAAATAGGAGCAACCCGAGAGGTCCGGTCGACCAAAAATGTTTCGGTCGACCGGGACTCAAGTAGCTCGGTCGATCGGGGGCATTTTGAACTGAGTGGTCGGTCGACCGGGACAGCGATTTTCAAAAATACCGAGGTTCGGTCGACTGGGGCTTTTTTGAACTACAGGGCTCGGTCGACCAGGTTGTTGGGAATTCTCCCAACACCCCTCGGTCGACTAGGTAGATGTAGTACAAATATGGTCGGTCGACCGGGAGGTCAAAAAGTTGACTCCCAGGTGGTTCGGTCGACCGAGGTCAAATGACCTATAAAGGCTCGGTCGACCGGGCCTGGGTCAAATAGTTGACCCGGACCGGTTTCGGTCGACCGGGCCAAATTGAACTGAGTTGGCCGGTCGACCGAAAGTGCACCAAATGTGCATTTCGGTCTCTTCTTGCAACATTCAAACCCTATTCAAGTGCCTATTACATACAAGTGCAAAAGTGAGTGTCCTAAGGTCACTTGGGTCCTATTTGGAAACACCGAAAAACTCTGGTGTCGGTCGACCGATGGTTCACCCTAAGGTCTTTCTATGGTTTGGTTTGAGCTTGCAAATTAAATCATGCATGTGATGTGTGTGAGCTTATTACAAACCGAAAACCCTTATTACAGACAAATTTCATTTAAAAGCTATTACAATTAAGAGTATGAAATTGTCTTCAAGTCTTTAAGCTTTTCACGTGCCACTGAAGATATGCTAATATGAACCTGCACATAAACTAGATATTTATTAAATACAATTGTATTTGTCATTATCAAAACCAGGGTGTGACCTATAAGGTCAACAGTACTGATTCTTTCTTTAATTAGTCGGACTTTATCATATGCCTGCTGCACCATCTACGGACCCAAAACTCGTTTCTCACCTACTTCATCCCAGAAAAGAGGAGAACAACACCTCCTACCATAAAGCACCTTGTAAGGTGCCATGCCGATGCTGGCCTGATAACTGTTTGTAAGCAAACTCAACCAACGACATAAACTGGTCTAGCTACCCTCAAAATTCAGCACACATGCACGAAGCATATCCTCTAATATCTGGATCGTCCTCTCATTATGACCATCCGTCTGAGGGTGAAAAGCGGTGCTGAATGCTAAATGTATTCCCATAGCTTCTTGAAAATTTTTCCAAAATCGCAAAGTAAACTAGGGATCTCGATCTGAAACTATGGATATCGACACACCATGGGCGCGAACTATTTTCTGAATATATATTTCTGCTAGTTTGTCCATGAAATAACTGACTTTAATAGGGATGAAGTGAGTGGTCTTCTTCACACGATCAACGATCACCTAAATAACATTCAACCCCTATCGCACTGATGGTAGCCCAGTAACAAAATTCATAGAGACGTGATCCCATTTCCACTCTGGAATGAAGAGTAGCTGCAACTGCCTCGGGGGTCTCTGGTGCTCAGCCTTTATCTGCTGGCATGTTAAGCACTACTTTACAAATTCAGCGATATCCTTTTTTATGCCGCTCCACCAAAAGAATTTCCATAGATCCCGATACATTTTAGTACTACCTGGATGTACGGTGTATATGGATCTGTGAGCCTCCTCCAATATAGTTCTTCTGATCTCGGCATTTGTAGGAACACATAGTCTGGTACGGAACTGTAGGGCTCCGTCATCTAATATACTGAAATCCTCCTCTTGTTCGTCTTGCACTTTCTCTATCAACTTTGCTAACTCTAGGTCAAAATTCTAGCCAGTTTTAATCCTTTCTTGTAACGTAAGCTGAATCACCAGGTTAGCAATATATGACTGGTAATCATCCTCTATCAACTCCACGCCTAATCTCTCCAAATCCATCAGAATAGGGTGCTAAATCTCCACTATTGATAGTACTACTCAATGCACTAGCCACCACGTTTGCTTTCCCTGGATGGTAGCCAATAGTGCAGTCATAATATTTAATAAGTTCTAGCCATCTTCTTATCCTCATATTTAGCTCTTTCTAAGTGAAGAAATATTTTAAACTTTTGTGGTCCATAAAGATTTCACATTTCCCTCCATACAGATAATGCATCCAAATCTTAAGAGTGAACACCACTGCAATTGTTCCAAATCATGCATAGGATAGTTTTTCTCATATTCTTTAAGCTGCCTAAAAGCATATGCAACAACCCTACCGTGCTGCATCAATATGCACCCAAGTCCCTTCAGGGGCGCATAACTGTATATCACGAACCCGTCATCTCCTGATGGAATAGCTAACACTAGGGCGGTGACCAACCTCTGCTTCAATTCCTAAAAACTTTGTTCACAGTCATCGGTCCATTCAAACCTTACATTTTTCCTCGTGAGTCGCGTCAGCAGACCCGATAATCTGGAGAAACCGTCAACAAAGCATTGGTAGTAACCTGCCAAACCCAGAAAACTTCTAACCTCTTGGACATTCCTTGGTCTCACCCAACTCACCACTGCCTCTATCTTACTCGGGTCAATTGATATGCTAGCCCCAGAGATTACATGGTCAAGAAAAGAAACCTGTCTCAGCCAAAATCCACATTTCTTGAATTTTGCGTACAACTTTCTTTTCCCCAATATCTGCAAAACAAGCCTCAAATTCTCAAAACTCCTCAAGTAGACCAGTATATCATCAATGAATACTACAACAAACTAGTCCAAGTATTGATAAAATACCCGATTCATTAAATTCATAAATACTTCTGGTGCATTAGTCAACCCAAATGACATCACCAGAAACTCGTAATGCCTATATATAGTTCGGAATGCCATCTTCGAAATGTCTTCTACTCTAACTTTCACCTGATGGTAACTCGACCGAAGGTTAATTTTAGAATAAACTTTGGTCCCCTGGAGCTGATCAAACAAATCATCGATCCTGGTAAGAGGATATTTATTCTTGACTGTCAGTTTATTTATTTCCCTATAATCTATGCACATCCTCATGGTCCCATCTTTCTTCTTCACGAATAGAACTGGTGCTCCTCAGGGCGACACACTAGGTCTAATAAATATTTTATCCAGCAATTCTTGCAATTGATCTTTCAATTCCTTTAACTCGACTGGAGCCATTCGATAAGGTGTTTTAGATACCGGTGCCGACCTCGACAGAAGATTCATGGTGAATTCAACTTCACAGTTTGGTAGTAAACTAGGTAATTCTTCTGAAAAAAAAAAAAAAAAAAAACGTCTGAAAATTCTCTGACCACAGAAATATCGACTTGTTTCAATTCGTATTTTGGCAATTCTTTTATATAGGCAACAAATCCCTGACAACCATCTTGAATCAGTTTCCTCACCTGAATAGCTGACACAAGTTGTGGCGAAGCGCGCACACGTGAACCAATAAATTTGTATTCTTACTCATCAGGAGGTTTAAAAATCACTTCTTTCAAATGACAATCAATACTGATATGATTAGCTGCCAACCAATTCAACTCAATATTACATCAAACCACTGCATGTCTAATATCATAAGATCAGCTAGCAGTACTTTTCCCCGAATGGCCACTGAAAACTCCTAAGTACCTTTCTACACCTCACCACTAATCTAGTCGGCATAGCTACAGCTAACTCGACATTCAACGACTGTGTCTTATACCCAGTCAATTTAGCATACCCTGATGAAATAAAAGAATGGGTGACACCTTTGTCAAACAAAACAACAGCTTTATACAAAAAACGGTAAAGGTACTTACTGAGACTACATCTCCAGCTGCTTCGGCGTCACCCGGCATCAACGCATAGACCCTCGCTGGTGTAGTGTTCCTCCGCTGGCCTCCACGGGGAGCCTGATAAGCACCCTAAAATGGTCTGGGAGCTGGTGCCTAGGCTGGCGATCCCCGACATGACCAAGACCTGTGCTCGAGTCTCCCACAACGATAACAGACGTTCTCTCCCATCCTACATTCACTTGGATGCCTCCGACCACATTTGGGACAAATAGGAATAGTCTGTTCACCCTGAGGACCACTGCGCCCCATCATTCATCCTTGACTTCCTCCATATTAGTCTCCCTTCCATGGCCCCCGACTAGAACCCACCTGAAAATCCTGATGCATGGGCCTTTTCCTATGACCTTGAGCTGCGGCACCCATCTGCATGTCACTCTCGCTAATGGCAGCTCTGTCCACCACCTCCACGAATGTCTGAGCCCAAAAATTGATGACCTGCTCAAACAAATTCTACCTCAGACCTTTCTCAAATTTCCTTATTTTCTTCTTTTCGTCTGGTACCAAGTGTGAGGTAAATCAAGACAACTCAATAAATCATGTTGCATACTGTGATACTGTCATCTGCCCCTGAGTTAAATGCAAGAATTCTACTACCTTCGCACTCCGAGCAATAGTAAGGAAGTATCTCTAGAAGAACAGCTCCTTGAACCGACTCCACGTCACTGACACGGGATTAGGCCTCTGCTCCTCAATCAACTTTACCGATCTCCACTAGGGTTTTGCCTCTCCTATCAATTTAAACGACGCAAATGACACCTTCTGTTCATATGTACATGAAAGTATCACTAATATCTCCTTAATGTCTTAAACCCAGTTTTTAGCCACAATCGGATCAGCTCCTCCAGCAAAATATGGGGGCTTCATCCACGTAAATTGCTCGATCGTGCAGCAACGCTCCCCTGTGCTCCTACCCATCTCAGCCATCATCTTCTCGGTGACACTGTGAAGTACTGCATCAGAATCTCTACCCCCATGCTAGAAGGTCCTGCTCCGTAACCCCTAGCATTTATACCACTGCTCCCTGGGTCCATCCTGAAAAGATGAAGAACATAATATAAGGACTCTATCTCTCATACCGATCTAATTTATTTCATCTAATTGAAATCTCATATTCACTATTAACTACCCTCTCTAGTCCTAACTCAAAATCCAATCTTGCAACCTAAACACACAACTCGTCAATAGTTTACTATAACTTTCCTGAAATCGTCACCCCAGGAAAGACATAGAAACCACCTCGAAAATCCTGTACTCAGACCACAAAACAAAATCCCAAATCATTTTCCTATATTCTGGTATTGTTTCTACTGCACTCTAGGGTCTACAAAACCTAACAACCTAGGCTCTGATACCAAATTGTAACGATCTGATTTTCCATGCCATTTTTTTTCCATTTAAACTTATATAGCAAATCTCTCTATATTATTTGCTAAAAACATCTCAGGCCCCAAGGGAGTACTGAGGAAACTCTATTCACATTACATTCCTAAGTAGCGGTAAACATAATACTGTAAACTATATTTACAATACCACAAATCTAAAAAGTTCCAAAATATACATTACAAAACTCTCAATGACATCCATCAGAAACCTTGGGATCTATGCAAACAACCAACACCTAGGAAACACTCGCCCTTCAAAATGGGCAGCGCAAGAACCTCTCTACCTGCGAGCCTAATCTGCTCGTCTGGCTAGATCACTTGATAAATGTTAAGTCATTAGAATGAGATAACACTCAGTAAGAGAAGATATGTTATTACTAGTGTGTGGCAACTGAGTTACACATTTAATATATTGATATAATACTGAAACTCTAAAATTGTTAGTCTAGTATACTGCATAGATTACATTTATTATAGTTTAAAATACAACTGTATATCTGATTTTTCTAGTTACACATAATTCTAGTATTATAATAAATCTGCTACAGTATTGTAAATATGTGTATATAAAAACAACTATGATAATACCCCGGGAACTAAATGTCATGATTTAACCTCTTATGACAGGATTGTGCGGCTTGTAGGCAGGACTTGACACTGCTTGGCCCACCAGGTAAGTCAATCTAAAACTCTACCAATCATCAATCTGACCCACTACAATATCTCTGGGCATGATAACTAGTCTCTACCTCGTCAAACCAGCCTCCTCAACCCAGAATATTGGGGAGACTCTCCATAGACACAATTGATGGAATCCACATACTATCTGAGATATGTGGTTGCACTCTGATCTGAAAATAGCAATGGTACCGTGCTCTACTGTCTGAATCTGACTGAATAACTCATCAGGGTCTGATACTATTTAGTACTGATAGTTATAATTATCTTACTGTTTTTACCATGATTTTGAAATACCCATCACATTTTTAAACTGATCTGCATAATCTGAATATCTGACTGCATAATTGAATAACTGAGTGTTATGATTCTGAAGTCATGACATTCTGAAGAATACTATAAATCATATTTTCTAGAAAACTGCATATTGATATTTTCTGTTAATATACTTTAAAATATTTGTCTGTATCATATCTGTAAAATAACTGCCTGATAAATATCTATCTACAAAATATATCTGTCTGTATAATACCTGTTTGTAAAATATATTTGTATATACATATACGCTATAATTCATAATTCTGTAAAGTCTAGTAAAACATGTTTCTATGCAAAAACATTGTAAACCATGTTATTCTGAAAAACTGTATAAATCCTGAACTAATCCAATATTAACTCATGCCACATAATTAAATAAACAAAAACCCTTGTAATAAAATCTGTATTTTCTGATAATAAAAATAATTTATACCTTGTAAAATTCACCTCGAAACACATGTATACTACTGATATAATTTCTGAAATTTCTAGTATAGCATATTTTCCCTTACCTATCTGACTAGAATGCTAGCCTCCACTCAACTCTCGCAACCTCGGTATGCCAACCCCAAAAATCTGCATTTACATATACAAATTTTTCAGTAAATCAATACACTCATATTTCCTGAGATTGCATATTCATAATTTCTTGAGCTATAATTTACCTGAGCTCCTGAACAGATACTTGCTTGGGTCCTCAACCCATGACTATAGGGGCCCAAAACACCCTGTTCCTGAGAATATGACATCCCAAATTTATTTCACAAAATACTAGTATATTCTCATAGAATACAAAATCTGGCCCCAAATAATATTGATAATACTGAAAATACTTAAAAATCCACTTACCCAAATTTTAAGATTGTTCGCAAATTGCTCGAATTGAAATTCC
Source organism: Malania oleifera (assembly GCF_029873635.1). NCBI lineage: Eukaryota > Viridiplantae > Streptophyta > Magnoliopsida > Santalales > Ximeniaceae > Malania > Malania oleifera. Next base: position 17,140,611 of record NC_080417.1, on the reverse strand, counting down.
GCTCCAGTTAGGTTGTAGAATCTCCCTAGGATCATCGTGGTAGCTTCTGAACGTTGAACCGGGGAGAATCGGGGCCAGAAATCTAAAGAGAAGTGGGAGAAATCGTTTTCTAGAGAGAGAAAATGAGAAAGAGAGAGAGAGAGAGAGAGAGAGAGAGAGAGAGAGAGAGAGAGAGAGAGAGAAATTTTTCGCTGAAAACCTGTTTCTTGCATATTTATAGGTGGCTAGCCACGTGGTCTCGTCAACGAGCCACGTTGCCTGGTCGACGATTCCATAAAGACGGTTCATCAACGAAGATGGTGCCCTCTTCGACGAAATTCAGGCCCTGAAAACAGCCTCTCGGTAATTTCTCGTCAACGAGACATGCATCCACGTCACGAGCCCCAGAAGACGATTCGTCGATGAACGCACCGTATTCGTCGACGAGACCTGTCCTTTTTGTGGAATTTTCCCTTTTCTTATTATTTAATTACTATAAATTCTTCGGGTCTCTACAGTATTCTTTAAGTTCCTGCTTTCAGTTATGGTAGTGGCCTTGGGTTCCCAAATAGGTGGAAGTCCTCTAAGGATTTTCTTAATCATTTCATACGTTGAATAGTTCTTACCAAGTGCATTTAGGGAATTTATTATGTGAGTGAACCTAGTATACATACTTGATATAGATTCCTCTAGGTTCATCCTAGATGCCTCATACACACTAGTGAGCATGTCTATTCTACTATCCCTAACATCTACTGTTCCCTCATAGGTTACTTCTAGTTTGTCCCGAATTTCCTTTGCAGTCTTACATCCCATTATTCTATTAACAAGTCATTTGCGTCTAACGTATAGTATAAAACATTCATAATACTAGAGTTTATTTGCAGTTGTTTCATATTAGTCTCATTCATTTCGTTTTCTTCTTTAGGAACTTCCTTGTTCTCTATAGCCTTAGAAGGAACATAGTCACCTTGGGTTACTACTTTACAGACTCTCCAATCCATGGTTTGCAAAAATATTCTCATTATTTGTTTCTAAAAGGTGTAATTCACACCGCAGAAGATTGGGGGTCTAAAGGAGGATTGTCCTTCACTGAAGGGGGATACACCTACGTTTGCCATTACGATATTTGTGTAAGTACTTATTAGGATTTGCTACAACTTATGCTCTGATACCAATTGAAAGTACGGTGTAGCCCCAAGAGGGGGTGAATTGGGTATTTTAAAATTTATTACACGGAAGCTTAGTTTATTTTAAACTTTTTTAACAATCTAAATCACAGTCTCAATCACCACACAACAACTAATCAACGAACAACTATACCAATAAGCAATCCTAGGTATATATGAAATTTAGAGCCATAGTATGAATTTGCAGATTCAAATACCGATTTGAATTTAGACAATGAACAAGTATTTATTTAAGACAAGATTCAACTATATGCCTCAAGCAAGTAGTCTTCTTATGCTTGAACAATTAACCAACAAATATAACTTTACCTCAGCTAATCAGATTTAATTCAGAGTTTCTGCAATTAACTGATTTTCAATTGGAAACTTAAATCGTACAAAGCATTTACAATCTGATTTAATTAATCAAAGTGATCTAAATCCAAAACCAGCATTCAACAGATTTTCCCAATAAACTTAAAACATACCCAACAACTATTATGTGCATAATTTAAAGCGAGTTAGGGAAAGAAGATTGAACACACTGATTTTTTACAAGGTTCGGCTTCCTGCCTACGTCCTTGCCCCAAGAAACCTACTGTAAGGATTTTCCTTACCCACTCTATTCAATAGGTGGAGCAACCTCTCTCCATTGGAAGGTGGAGACCCCTCTCTAACAAGAATACCCTCTCACTAGGCAACAACTCTATCCTCGAGTCTTCAGTTTGCAAAAATAGCAAATCAATTATTTGTACAAGTAGATTACTCTCACAATAGAGTAGATTTTGTACAAAGATAAACACTATATACTCTAAACAACAATTTGCAATGAAACTCACAAAGAATTCGAAGGTTTTCTGATTTGTGGTATGAGAATTTCAGAAGTAGAAATCAGAAATCAATTAGGGCTTTGAGAATACGCACAACAACTTTTTCAGAGTATGAATCGAAGCGTATTGAATGAATTTCGATGCATATTCTTGTGAATTAGTGCCCTAATGCGCAAATAATAAGTCTTATATAGATTAGGAAAAGTTCTTATCGTTTTTCTCAAGTTTGGAAACCATATCTTTCAAAATAGGAAAGAAATCAACTCAATTCGTAAGTTTAAAACATGAACTTCAGTTGCTTGAACCATTTAAAATATGCGCTCCAAAATTGGCAGTAGTAATTCAGTCGCCTGAACTCATGAGTTCAGTCGCCTAACCTGATGTTCAGATTTCTTCTACACTGACAGTAGCAGTTTAGTCGTCTGAGTAATTTGTCTCAATTGCCTGACCACTCTGTAACTCAGTGTATTTCATTTTTTTTTTTTTCTAAAACTTGTTTTTTTTTCTTTGCAAAGAATTTTGGACTTTTATAAAAATATTTTCCAAGTTAATGAACAGGTCTGTAAGTCCAATATTAATTCCTAAGAGTTTCATAAACAAATGTGAAGTTTAAAAGTACTTTCATGAGACTCTAAGACTATTTAAATACAAGTAAAACCTAAGTCTTCATGTATTATTGCTTTAACGTTGTACAAACTTGATCAATACTTCAGTGAGCTTGTTTTCTTCATGACTTGTAAATTTAAGTTGAGCTTCATTTAGTCTTTACCAAGTTTAATCATTGTTCTTTGTGAGAAATATTATACCTGAAATTTAACTTGAAAGCACAATTAGTAATCTTAGTTTGTTATCATCAAAACGAGATTAAGTCTTGTTAGGCCAACAAGCCCCACTAACCCGAGCCCACACTGAACCTGAACTAGCCCAAACACAAAACCTAAGCCTACTTAAAACCTAGCTTTAGCCCAAGCCCATATTAATCAAGACTAGCCCATTAACTAACCTAAAACCCAAACCAGCCAAGGCCTGACCTTACCTAGACTTAGACCTAACTTACCTAGGCCCAAAACCTCAGGCCCATCTGAGCCCAGTACACTGAGCCCAACCACCCAATTCAACCCAAACAGCCCAATCTAACTTGAACCCTTAACCTGATCAAACCCTAATTAAACCCAACCAAACCCCAATGTGAGCCAAACCTAACCCTAATAAAACTTGACCCCAAGGCCAACCTAGCCTAGGTTAATGCCTAGGTCAATGAGTCCCCAGACCCCCTATTTGGCTCGTGAGAAAATGCAAGAAACCCTAGAAAAGCTCAATAAATTGGAAAATAAATGATGAAATTGAAGAAAAATAGTAAAAAGAGAGAAATTGAGAAGAAGAGAGAAATTAGGGTATACCTTCAAGCATACCCAACTGGAATTTGAAAAACGAGGCAGAAAGCTTGATGCTCTCTACCATTAAGCCTTCATCCGACCTGCAAATGAGAAATACAGTGAGGTTAAATAGAGATCAAGGGAAATTTAAGAGATTGCGATAGAGAGGTTGAGGGGGATCAAATAGGGTGTGGCAATTTTTTGAATTTCCCTTATGAGTTTGTCTCATATTTGAAAAATATAGTGGAGGGTGGGTGGTTATATACATTATTGGGCTCAAGACTTAGTAGGATTAAACTTTTGGGACAAGTTAATGCTCACACATATATATCAAGTGTCCATAAGGAGTCCCCTCGAGGTAACCAGAGGCAATAGTTCATAACTTTAGGTAAGCGACATTGTAAAGTCAAGGTATGAAATTAATTCTCCTGATGTGTTAACAGTTAGAAGATCAAGTGTGAGACCAATACCAATACTGATAAGGATCGTCTAGGCCTAAAATATGGACTCGAATAGGGTTAAGATGTCACATGAAATGCAATTTGAAACATGTACGACACAAGGGCAAGGATCACTTGAACAATGTCGGATAATTGGGGTTGCTCCTATAAGGGAGATGACTTCATTCAAGGGGAGTGATTGAAACTGACAAGTGAGAGAGAGAATATTGAGAATTTCATTTATGAGTTTGTCTCATATTGAGAAAATAAAGTAAAATATGAGTGCCTACATACATGATTGGGTTTAAGACTCAATAAATTTAAACCCATATTTATCGAGTGTCCATAGGAAGATTCTCCCAATATTAACAGATATGGAGGAAATCTGATTAAAGGAGTATATTTGACCCTATGCTAATTAGCCATCTACTTTGTTCACTAGTGAAGGGGCATAATCACTATAAGTTGGATTAAATCAAATACACATAAAAAAGTTGTTAGGCTATGTTTGGATTACAAAATACTTCTTTAGGTAGGCAAATTAGGTGTCTTTTGCATAGTACGAATCCAATAAATTTTACAATGGACTACAAAAAAAAATGAAAAAGAAAAAAGAAGAGAGAAGATAAAAATAACCTCTACTCAACTATGTCATCCCTGTTATTTTACTATGACTTCTAGATGAATGGGTCAAATTGCAACCTCTAAAATACTCCAGTAGTATTGATTACTCTAAATTCTAAAGAAGACCTTGGTCAAACCTGAAGGTTCCCCCACCCCTCCCCTGTAAAAGTCAACCCAATGGACGGCTGAAATCATTTTTAACAATTCAGACATTTTGTTCTCTCTTTTTTGTGTGTTTTTCCAAAAACACCCCTCAAGCTCAAAGTACAAAATCTCAAATCCCCAATTCACGGAAACCCCCTCCAATTCATGGCATCATCTCTGGGCCCCACACATGTATGGCCATCTGCCCCAATTTCCAAGTTGCAATCTGCAGGCGATACCTCAGCCCACCGTAATGCGAGCCGAAAGCAACCTGCACTCCAAAATGGCCGGCCCAAAAGAGACCCAGCCCTCAGTTGGCGGGGCTGTGGGCCCCGGTCAGAGGTTTCGAGGCCCATGTGCGCCCCAGGCGAGATCCAGCGGGGCCACCATCTCCTGCGAATTGACTGACTGCAGCACAAACCGTCGCTGGCCAGGCCTGAGGCCGCTAGGAGGGGCACATGAAGCACGGACCGATCGCGTGCTCCGCGTTGGACTTTTCTTTATTCCCCGTATTTAATAATTATTTTTATTTATTAAATGAAATAATAATATTTAAAGAGCGGAAAATGCGAATAGTGTGAAGGAGTTACGCCATGACGTTCGCCGTATCCACTCCTCCCATGTGATCACTGCAGTTCCGAGGAGACGTTCGTCATGAAAACAATTTAAAAATTGAAACAATATTTTAAGGTTGTTTCAGCTTTCATGAGAGATATTTTGGTCCAATTAATATTACGCATTCGTGACGGCGGCAAAAGGGTTATTCACATGATCGACTTGGAAGATGAAGAGGGGATGTTTTTTGTCACTTTTACATGCAAATAGATGTTGACTAGAGACGGGTCATGGGAAAAATAAAATGAGAATGTTAATATTTTAGACCATTTCATAAATATTATACATTGAATTTAACACGGCCATAAGCTTTTAAGCGATGATTTGTGTAGAATCAAAAAGTGTACTTCAGCCCCCACGGGACATGGAGCAATGGTAAGCATGGAGAAGGTTTGCGGAGGATCGTAGGCTCAAGTCCCAGTTGATGCGCTTGGTGATTGGCCCAAGGCTGGGGATCGATCACAATATGTGTATTGGAATGAAGAATTGAACGAATGAATAGCTTGGAGGTGAAGAAGTTGTAAACCGCATTCGGCTTAATCACGAGAGTAAATGCTAGTACTAAAATTTATTAAGTAAAGAGAGTTTTTGATAAATGAAAGAGATGCCCCTACTGTAAATGCATGTTTGTATCAATCTATAATAACGAACATGAAATAGTAGCAATTTATGATAAAAAAAAAATATTGTTATTATCGCAATATCTTGGAGAAGATTCTAGAATAGGGAGGGATAATAATAATATAGGTTCGATAGAGTCGCCACCAACTTGTTATTTTTCTATGTGCAGTTAGTTCACCAAATTACAGCATGTTGATTGATTTCTAAACTAATCCTAAGATTAAGCAACCAGCAATCTCTGTCTGTCTTTACTAGAGTTGGGATCGAGAGTATGATTATATGAGGGGAATGTATTAGTACCCTTTGTACACCCGTTTTACGAACGGTACTTAATTAATTATGAATTATCCATAAATTGAATCGAATGATTCTTTAATTAACTCTTTAATAAATAATATAAATATTAAAATTTTTTCAAGAATTTTCTAAAAATTTTTAGTATTTTTTTGCAATTTTCCATTTCCACCATTTCATTTCTCTTTTTGACATTTTATTTTTTCATTTTTTTGTTATCCGAGTCAAAAATGACACAAGTAGCTTTTATTTATTTTTTTATGATTTTTTAAAATAATTTTTCTAGATTCTTTTTCTAATTTTTTTTACTATTTTTCTCAATTTTTAAAAATTAAAAGTAAACTGGCAGTACAAGAGGAGTCTGTTGTAGCTAGAGCCAGGAGACAGCTAGGAGAGCTGGAGCTGAGCTGGAAACGCGTGATTAGTTGGAAACGTGGTGCATTTATCTCCATTTTATCTCTCCATTGTAACTTCCCATTTATGATTGATTATGTTTAATTGTGATTTAAATATCAGCCTTATAAATAAAGGGCTGAGGAATACAAGCTATGTACAAATGAGAAGCTCAGAGAGGAGAAAGAGGAGGAAGAGAGGGAGAGAGAGTGTGAGAATTGTAATTTTTCGGAGAAATAGTGAATATTTGGTGTATGCTCCGTGGACGTAGGTCGATATTGACCGAACCACGTTAAATTTTTGGTGTCACATCTTTCTGGATGCTCACAGATTCCTAATAGAGTCCGACCGGTTCAATCAGTCTGAATAGGGTTAACTCAGGTTGACCCAAATCAAACTGGGTTGACTCAATTAAGGGAGAGGATTGCTATGTGTCAGCCGGCGATGGCGACATGTGACACAATTTTTTTTTTTTTTACTTCTTTTCTTTTTTAATTTGTTATAGCAAGATGACGTCAGCGTAATATTATTCGCCATGTGGTAGAACATGATGGACTTGGGCTTGTGACATAGATCATTTCCATTTTTGTTTCTCTTCCAAATGCCTCTTTTTCCATAAACCCATTTGATGGTTTTAGGTTCTCACCTATGTTTTCATTTTCATGTGGAAATCTCTTGAAAATTCACATCATATTTTGCAGCTTATGCAACCGAAGGGGGAAAATCTAATAGTAGTTTTGCCAAATTTGCATGTTCATTGTTAATCCAACATTGAATTTCTGTCATTTAGTTGACTACGTCTGGTCAATGTATCGAAGAAAATAATTTAGAAATAATAAATTAGAGAGAAAAATATGAAATGCAATAATCACACAATGTTATATCAATATTCGCACATATTAAAATGATGTGAGACATATATTCTCCTAATTAAAGTATAATTTTTATATATGTGGGGTTTTTGTACTATGGTCTTGTACTATGATTAATTACTTCTAATTTTTTTCTATAAGGATCATGGTTAGAACGTGAAAAATATTTTTAAAAATAGAAAAAATATTTAATAATTTATTTTTTATGTTTGATTATTAATAAAATCAGAAAATAATAAGCACAATAACTCAATAAACAAAATTAATTATATATTTTTAACATTTGATTTTTAAAAATTTATTAAGTGAAGTATTTTTTTCTTAAAAATTCTCAATAGATTTTAATATAATATAAAATATTAGAAAAATATTTCTTTCTTTCTTATTTTTTCCTTTCAATTCAAGAATGGAAGTTGACTTCTACTTTGCCTAAACAAAAAATAAAATAAAATGAAAAAGAATTGACTTTGCAAGTTAGCGTACATAAATCACGACAAGAACCCCCTTTAAATTGAATTTATTGAGATGAACAATGCTTTTTAATGAGAAATATTAAAACCATTGAATTTAGAGTAAAATTCATTAAAACATAGTCGATCTCTTAAGCTTAATGAATGAGAGAACAAAATATCATTTTTTTTTTATTACAAACCATATACGGATTATGAAAAAAAATAATAATAATAAATTTCACCAAGAATACAAATTTTTAACTGGCAAATTTAAAGAAAAAAAAATTTAAATGGGTACAGCTAATATGCAAGATAAGAACCAAAATTAGGAAGGAAGAAAGAAAACATAAAATTAATATTTTGATTATTTGAATTTATTTGTCATATTTTTGAGAGCTTAAATTTAAAATCCTAAATTTAGATAAAATATAACGTAAAATTGTGCCGATTTTTATTTTTACTATAAGAAATCCAAATATAACACTCGATATATATTCATGGACTCGATCATAAACTTACATTATATTATATTTAGATCTTTGAATTTTAGAAATGGGATTTTAATTTTTATGGGTTAGGATAATGGAACTGCACATAACTAGTTTTGACATTTGAATTGTATTATATTTTGTTCAAATTCGATATTTAAAATTTAAACTTCCAAACACAACGTTAATATATGTGGAGAAATTTAAAAATAAAATATCGGTTCTCCAAAAAATATTACTGACACTCTACTTTTTAACCATCCAAAAAATATTACCGACACTAATTCGTAATAAATAGAAACTATTTTATTTTTTATTTGCACGAGAATAATGTTGAACAAGCACGTGGACCGCATGAAATCTATGAAAATAAAATAAGATAAAGGGGTCATTAAAGGCAGCTGCAATCAGTGGGCCTGGGAAAGCCTCTAATTAATTAATTAATTAGTTAATTAATTAATTAGGTAATTAATTAATGCAAATTATCATGCATGCTCCTAATTAAGATGATAAGTAGTTGTTAGTGATTAATAAATCACAATCGTCTTGTGGTGTTGGCCCATTAATGGCATCATTAGGTATGTACTGAAAATATAGAAAGTGATTTTCATGTACTAAAAAGTAAAACTCCCAATATTTTTTTTTTGGTATCTACATTTTGATAAAATTTCTTTTCACAATTTATATCGCTATTTATTTTAATTATGACATTCTAATTTTGTCGTTTCATGTCTACATCGATCTGCAATGTCAACGTGATTGACCATGTTAGTTAATTTAACACGTGATGAATTATGCCATGACAAATGAAGAGTCGATTCGTACTATCATAAAAAAAATTGAAAATAAAAGTAAAAAATAAAAATTTGTCAACATATTAATACAAATTAAAATTTTGATCAAATGAATGTATATAATTTTTACTTTAATTAAATAATGATTTTAAAATATAAGTTAGATAATAAAATTGTAAAAATTTAAAATATTGTGATAAAAACAAAATTTATTATTATTTTGAATTAATTATACATTTCAAAACGCAATCTTATTTTAAATAAAAAGTGAATTGTAAAAGTATTTTTAAAATAACTTATTGTTATTTTTTTTTTTGAAATTTTAGAAATATTATGGATCTTTTATTTTAACTACTTTTTAATTATTATTTTACTCAACTATACATTTCAAAAACTTACTTTTTAATGTTACAAGAAAAATCTTATAGTAAATAAAAAGTGAATAGTAAAATTATTTTTTAAATGACTTACTGTTATTTTTTTTTTTCAAATTTTAGAAATATTATGGATCTTTTATTTTAGTTATATTTTAGATTCACATAATCATCTTGTTTTAATTTTAATTAAAAATAATGTATGTAGACACCCCAAATTGTATACAACAAAAAAAAAATACCAAAAAAAAAGAGAAATATAGAAAAAGAAAAAATATATTTTACATTGGAAATTTTTTATAAGAAAAAAAGAAAAATGAAAGTGGCCACCAATCTTGAATCTCTAATTGGTCTTGCTAAAAAAAAAAATGAAATCAAAGGCACGTTTAAAAATCAAAATTTAAAATTGATTTGCTAATAAAGTTTGATTAAAAAATAAATTTGACTAATCAACTTGATTTAGCAAATTAGTTTTATTTTGATTGATTGATTTGAATTTGATTTAGAAAATTAGTTTTTATCTTGATTATTTTGACTTGAATTTGATTTAGCAAATTAGTTTTATTTTGATTATTTGATTTGAATTTGAATGATTAATCAAATCACTCTTTAAGCTTATAAATAGAGAAGTTGGGAAGATGGGGAGATGGAAAAAATAGAAGAAGAGAGCGGAGAAAAAAAAGAATTTAGTGTTAGAGAGAGAGAAAGAGAGGAAAAAGTATGTTTTTTTTGAAAAATTAGGATTGGGTGCCCGCAATAGTCAATTCTTCCTAGACTATCGGAGCACAATTTCTTATCCGATTGAGTCGATATTTTAACAGATGGTTCCTGACTTATTCTTCTTCACTCTAGACGAACCGATTATCTTTTGAAGTTTGGAAAACCTCGGTTTTTTGATTCGGACAACAGCCTCACTGCAGCTGCAAGGGTGCTTGAGTAGTCAGTTTGATCCAGACGATCAAGTGGCGAATTCTAATCCGATTGAGCTGAATTATTTACAGGTCGTATATGACTTACCCTTTTTAATTTTGATCGGTTAGATTGATATTTAGAACTTTTAAACTGTGGTTTTGTCCCTTGGATATTAGTCTCATGGCAGCAGCAGTTTTTAACTCATATGATCATTTTATTTTAATTATAATTTAAAAGTATGTAAAAAATAAATGATTTAATCTAAAAAAGTTAATTCTAAATATTAAAATAATATGACAATATGTTCTCAAAACAGCTGAAAGCCATAAAATTTATCCTTTTTTTTTAATTTTTTAAAAATAATTGATAACTGATAATAAAAGTAAAAAATTGGCAACATGAATAAATATATTTTCATAATATATACTTTCACCATGCAGAAACACAAATATAAAAAAAAAAAAAAAATGAAACCAAACAGACCCTTAAAAAATTGACATTGGCTCACTTCAATTTGCCATCAGTTGAAAGCCTCCACTCTCCTATCAATTTAAGGTGGCATCTTCAACAGTCACTCATTAATACTTACATTGATGTTAAATTACAAGTCTAATACAATTAAACTACAATTATTGTAATTAAAACATTAAGAACAATTGACTGCAAGTTGCAAATTACAAGTGTAAAAAAAAAAAAAAAAAACTCGATGTTAGGTCAAAAACGAGCCTCGTGAGTGGGATACATAAACAACTCTCTCTCTCACACACACACTCACACGTGGACGGGTTCTTTTTTTCCTTTCAATTTCATTTCGTTTTGTATTTAGGGTAAAAGTGAAAAGAACAAAATCTATATTAAAATAATTAAAGAAAAGTGATAAACGTTTCAAATTACTTTCGGACGACTAACGCATACGTCAAACTCTAAAAAGTAGAATGACTTCAGAATACGTTAAACCTACTTTAATTAGCATCGTGACATAGAGGGGACTCGAATTGAAAAATATAAATAATAAATAAGTAAAACTGCGAGTCAAAGATTTACACATTGACATAATTGTATAGAAATAATGAAGCAGTGCTTAGTTAAGGGACAGTCAAAAAGGCCTAACCAATCTTTTAAAATCAGAGAGTCCTGTAAATGCATAATGCTTTTAACCCTACCTTTTCCCATCCCATGCCAGACAAAGTCTCCCAACGTTGCCTGCTGCCCTACGGCCTATCTAAAGTACTTGGACTGTGTATGTATATAGTTAATAATTATGGGTGTTAAACTTGATTAATTAATTAATTAATTTTTAAAAAAGTGAAGCTAATGGACAGCAGATGGAAAATTAAATCCCCTTAATCTCGGGACAGTTCGAAAGATAAATTCGGAGTGGTCGGCAGAATCCCCACACCGAAATAGTATTGTTTTCTAAAATGAAAATATATTTTTTTAAATTTTATTTGTAAAAGTAAATGTATAATGATTGGCGCGATATTTACCGAATTGCGTTAAAGTATAATTGGTTTATTTTGGATATTTGAAAGTGCATATTGGATTTAGATTACAAAAGGAAAGGTAGTCTATTTTCTATCTTGTATTTCTTATCACCCTTTTATGTCTCAGTGTTGATTATGTGAATATCTCTTAAGAGATTACATTTTCATGTTTGGTTATCTAGAAAAATAAGAAGGAAAACAATATATACCCAAATTAAAGAACAAAAAATTGATGATTTCATAGGACAATATTATGATTTGATTTACTTTTTTTTTTTTAAAGATTTAAAATCGCATTGGAACAAATTTTTATTTTAAATAATATTTCATTGAGAGAAAAATAAAATAAAAAAAATGCATTTTTAAAGCAAAATAATCAACCCAAACGGAGTTTCACAATCGCTATGTCTTGGATACATACATATTAGTGTTTTTACCATATATTTATAAAACTCGGGAACTCCAATCAGTATCTCGTAACTTTGGATACTATGGTGCGGTACCAAACTCACCCCCTCTCCTGCCCATTAATACACACCTGGTAATTCAACAGGATAAACTCTCAAGTGGGAATCGAACCCGTGACCTTGGGATCATAAAAGTAACAAGTCGCGCTTATCATTTGAGCAAAGCCGATTGAACATCTTTACCATATATTTTATATAGGAGTTTGAGATGTGGATGATAAGTTATCTATATGGATGCATTTACATCTTTCACGTAAAGATCGGCAAAACATAACAAATTTACTTAATAAAAAAGTAATATATTTATTTATGGGTATAAAATGAGCAAATGATGAGTAATCTAAGATTAGGGTCAACTCAAATCTAATCTAATAAAGTTAAGTGTGGAGTTATATAGGTTGAGGGCCGGGAAAAAAATAATAAAGAAATCTATGAAGTTTTGATATGCTGGCTAACTTTGTTTCATCAAAGGTAAGAGTCAAGATCTGCTGTACTGTTGCAAAGATATTATAATTATTAAGGTTCCTACGTTGTTATGAACAAGGAGATCATTAAAGCACATGAGTTTAGATTCTTGCATACTTTTTTATTATTATTATTATTATTATTATTATTATTATTTAGTAGCATCCTAAAAAAAAAAGAGATTCAGTTGGCTATTATTCCATATAACTTTTTCCAAATTATAAATTATTTGTTGGAAATATCAAGAATTATTTTATTTAAATTCATAATGAATTTCGCCAGCTGATTAATTAGAGCCGTGTTTAATTTGTGACGGATCAATTCTTATTAACAATATATATTTATATTAATAATTATTTTGTTCCCTAGCTATAGGCACTATGTGAATCTTATAAAATCTAAGTAGTTAAGTGCAGTTTTATATTTTAATTTTTTAATATATAAAGGATACTAATTTAAATAAAATTAGCGAACTTTCCACTATGAATGAAAAATTAATACAGAGATTTAAAAAATTTACTCAAAAATGATTTATTAGATAATTTAATAAATGATAAATAGGCTAGCATAATTATTTTCTACGATAAACAGGAACTATAAGAACCCCCAGTTTTGTATAAAATTACATCCATGCCATCTGGCACCGCCCTGGCTTAAAAGCATAATTACCAATTAACTAATTAATTAATTAAAGGGGTAAAACATAGTTTGACTAGTGGGGCCCACTGAGGGTGCATTTTGGTGCGTACGCCGTGGAACCTAACCGATTAACCAGCTGCTCCCTCCCACCGCCATCTGTCTCTCTCTCTCTCTCTCTCTCTCTCTAACGGTCTCCCTTTCCTTACAAAGCGCGAAAACGAGGAAAGGTACAATGTCTTCCGTGCCTTCTTAATATAAATTATTGTATAGCGGAGGAAGAACGTGACGGTAACATGCGAACGCGGACGGACGACGGCAGACAAAAAACGTGACCTCGTTCGTCCGCCGTCCGCCACATATCTCCTAATCCCACGCGCCCCGCCCCAGTATGCCGTTACTTGCCGCAACGCGGACCGGTCGCCTACGCCAGTCTACATGCATTGCATCCGCGCGCGTGGTGCCGCGCTACCCCCGGCGGCTCCTACCCTTTCCATAAGTTCATGCATAGAAAATTAGCAATGCATTTAGACCAACTTGAAACTTAATAATAATAACAATAATAATAATATAAAAAAAACATTACTTTTTTTAACTATTAAATAAATGCAAGAAATTAAATAAATAAATTAAGAAAAAAATTTATTAAATTGAAAAATGAATAATCATTTAAAAGTATGTAACATTAAAAATTATTTATTAATCTGACATCTATTTTGTTTTTTATTTTTTCTAATTTTTTGAATGAAATAAATATATTTTGTGATATTTTTTGTTCTTTCAAATTTTAAAGAGGGTCTTATGGTGCATCTATAGGATGTTGATTTATTTTTATTAACTTTGACTTTCATTTGAAACTTTGACATTTGAAAATAGTTTGTTAAGAAATATCTTTTAAACTTTTTTAAAAAAAAATATTGGAAACAACTGTATGTGTTAGGTCAAATTTATTTTAATGAATCCAACTTCAAACTTTTCAAAATGATAAAAAAAAAAAATTGTACATTTTTAAATGCACCGTCAATATTGCTCTCAATACTATTGAATATTCTTTTTATAAACAACTAGAAGTCTTAAAGTGAATACTTCAACTTAAATTGAAGAGGAAAATAGTGTTGACTTTTTATTCTTTCATTCTTTTTAAATATCTAAACACATTAACGTGTAGCCGCGATAAAAAAATTCGAATCAATTACGATAAGCTTTTTGTCTCTCTCTCTCTCTCTCTCTCTCTCTCTCTCTCTCTCTCTCTATATATATATATATATATATATATATAAGTGCTTGCTTGACTAGCTAAACGAAAAAATTAAAAAAATACATTATAACACATATTTAAGAATATTACAATGTTTAGCGAACATTTAAATTAATCTCCATTGTTATAATTTTCGAATCCAAAATGATGATTTTTTTCAAATTTATCTGACTTTTTACTATGATATGTCCATATACGATCTAATGGGAATGATTAATTAAAATAAAGGAGGCGGCAAACTTTGAATCATGTAATTTCCGATCGATGTTTGAATTTACTTTTCTAAAATTTATATTAATTAGGGGATGGGAAGGACAAGGTGAAACATGAAAGGGAAGTGGGCCCCAGTTGCCACCTTGGCAAATTAAACATTAAAGGGACAGGTGGGTTGTGAGCAAGAACAATTATAAGGTTCAGATTTTTGTCTGCCCAAATTGTGAACATGCAATTAATTAGTATCTTTTTATAGAAATATTAGAGTGTGTTGTAAATGTAATTGTGTAGTCTCACCCAATCATGCGAGGCATTCAGTTTTATTGTTACATTTAATTACTATTAAGGTTGAATTGATATGATCATTTATCTTTGACACGTGGAGAAATCCAATGACATGTGTGGGTTAATTTTAAAAATAAAAACAAATTTTAATAAATTTATAAATTTTTTACAAATTTAATATTTATTTACTATAAATTAAATACTAATTTTTGGATCAATGCGAGCTATTATTATTAATTACAAAAAAATTTTAGTAAAAATTTAATAATTTTTTCCATTAGTTAGACCTATTTGTTCTTGGATGGTCACATCAAAATACCCAAATATTTTTCTTCTCTTTTTCCCATTTGCACCAATTTTATTTATATATTTTATCTCCTAAAAGAGGGAAAAATTATATTAAGTTATTAATAGAAATTTAGAATTAATAATGAAATTACAAAAAAAAAATATTTAAAATATTTGATAATGGAAGTTTGAAAATGGAACCTAAACAAATGCAATAAAATTGAAGATATGCTGCTATTTATTTTATCTAAAAATAGAAATATTTTAAAATTTTTAATATGATAAGTGTTTATATTTGGAAAGATGATATTATGATTTAAATAGATATGTCACTATAAAAAGTTTTGAATGAATAATTAGAGAATGCTTTGATTTTTTTTTTTTTTATTATTCAAATAATCTATAATAATATAAATATTTTCTTCATACAATTATAATTTAGACTGGATATTCAGCCTATATTTTGAGTTAGTGTGTTTAAAATATTCAAAAACTTTAACTTTTTGTGAATTCAATCAAACTGATATGTTCTTTTGTTCCTTCAATCAAACTTAACGATCGGCTTTAATTTTAATTTTTTTTTTATCAAATTGAATGCAGGTGTTGCATTATGATTGTGGGTGCATTTGGCAGCTCCAATGTACATGGATAGCGAGCAGAAACGGTCAACATTAAATGTTATGTCGTTGTGGAAACGGTACACTAATGACATAACTCGATAACGACTTCGATAGACTGGTGAATATTCACTGACAAGAACATCCAGTATCGAGCATAAAACGATAATGATTGAGAACAACTTGCGACAAGAAGTTATTTTGTATTTTTCGTTTCTTCCACTAATTCTCTTTCTTAACAGAGAAGTTATTTTTATTTATTTATTTTCCCTTTTTCTCAGTACTTCCGAGCATGGTTTGCATGTGTGAGAGAGAAATTCGGTAACTTGAAACAGTTGTGAGAACAATAGATGTTTGACAATGTGACAAATGTCTTATCATCGACAATGGAAACCAATTATAGAGAGAGAACGAAATCAACGACGACCATCTTATATATGAGCAAAATATGTGATACTTACGGCGGTGGTTGATAAGAGTTGCAAATTAAAAAAAAAAAAAATTACAAAGCCAAAATTATAGATCTGAAAAGGAAGAAATACATGAAATTTACAAACCCTAGATTCCTTCCCAGAGGCATGCCTAATTGTGTGTTCACATTGGATTTTCTTTTAAATTAGTTAAAAATGAACCACACTTTCCATGAGAGTTTTGGCCGATTTACTTTCCTTTTCCTTGAAGATACACACCCACCCTCTTCATTCTTAAGCAACTCTTTTAGAGAGAGAGAGAGAGGGTGGTAGGTTTGCATTTTGAAAACACATTTTCCATCTTTTGCACATTTTAGCTTATATTATAAGCCCAGAATGCTCTTAGTTGAATTAACCCTAAAATAGAAAACATAAGCGTGCGTATTAAAATATAATATCGTCTTTGTACGGCTTAACCATATATATATATATATATTAAAATTAATTAATAAATAATGATCCTCTAGTAAATTGGTATAACAAATCAGAGGCAATCTTGTTTGCAAAGAGAGTTTTATTAATTATTCTTTCTCTTCAAGAAAAAAATTTGGACAATTTTGGATAGTTTTTATTTTGATTTATGGACATGTAAGGTTCATTTATTATTATTTTTTCCACAGATATGCAAAAATAAAGAGGCACGTATATACATCACGAAATAGGAGCGATTCGGGATCACTACATGTGTTGGCGTAATAATTTAAAATGATTTGCTAATGAAAAAAAAAAATCTCTCGGCTATTTTGGGCACCTGGAAAGAGGAATTTAAGTAGAAGTATAATGGTGAAAGGGTTTTACAAATCAGATTTTGCTGTGACGATTTACAATAGGAAAGAAGCAGAGAAGGAAACAAAATGTGAATGGAGGGAGTCGCCCAAAATGAAACAGTTTTTGGTGGATGGCTGAAATGGGATCATTTCTACTAGTCAAATTACCCAAATGGGATGGCAAGGAGTCATGCGGACTGCACAGCGCGCGTCGATTTGACGGGGGCATTTTGGTCATCGCACTCCCGAGGCCATGGCTAGGGCTCGCCCAGGCGGCGTGAAAATATAATGATTCCAGTCCATCGCAAATCAAACCATGTCCCAACACGTTTCGAATCCACTAACGGGAACCCGAAATTAGGAAACTTGCCGTCCGTCTCCGAAATATCCTCCACCGTCACGTGTTTCAAATTTATTTAATTTTTTTTAAAAAAATATTTGATTAATCAAGGAAAGTACGTACTAATCCGAATCCCCTGTTTGTATAAAAGGGAAGGGGCGAGCAGTCCCCACCCCTCACTCTCACTCCTCGCCTCTGTTTCCGTCTTCCTTTTCCCCTTTTCTCTTTTCGCTCTTCTTTCTTCTTCCCCAACCGATTGAATCAGAAATCGAGAGATTCTGCCGATCTCGGGCCTCTCATGGAGTGGGTTCGAGGAGACGCGATTGGCCAAGGAAACTTTGGGTCCGTCAATTTGGCGATTCCCATAAACGGCGGCGGCCTGGCTGCTCCGTTCATGGCCGTCAAATCTTGTGCACTTTCCCACTCTGCTTCCCTCAGGAACGAGAAAGAGGTGATGAGGCAGCTAGGAGACTGCCCGCAGATCATTCGCTGTTTCGGCGATTCTTTGAGTTCCGAGAACGGCGTGAGTCTGTACAATGTTTTGATGGAGTACGCGGACGGAGGCAGCCTCGCTGATTGCCTGAAGAAGTGCGGCGGCGGGTTCCCGGAATCGGATGTGCGGGGATACGCGAGGTCGATTCTCAAGGGGCTCCTTCATATTCACAGGAGAGGCTTTGTTCACTGCGATATTAAGCTTCAGAACATCCTCCTCTGTTCTGCCCCAGATGGCGGAAAGGACGCATTGAAGATTGCGGATTTTGGGTTAGCCAGAAAATCGGGGGTGAAGGAGAGGGGTGCTGGAGATGGGGGGTTGGAGATCAGAGGAACGCCGATGTACATGTCGCCAGAATCGGTTGTATGGGGCGAGTACGATGCGCCGTCGGATATTTGGGCTCTCGGGTGTGCTGTAGTTGAGTTGGTGACCGGAAAACCGGCGTGGGATTGCGGCCGTGGCGGTGAAATATTTCAACTGTTCCTCAGAATTGGGGTCGGCGGAGAGACGCCGGAAATTCCAGCGGAATTGTCGGAAGAAGGAAAAGATTTCCTGAGGGAATGCTTTGTGAGGGATTCAAAGAAAAGATGGACGGCGGAGACGCTCTTGAATCATCCCTTTGTCCGCGATGATGAAGACACTGTTCCATTGGACAAGTCCGACGGGCCTTCTACTTCTCCGAGATGCCATTTTGATATTCCGGAATGGGTCTCCGTGGCTTCTTCTGTCTGTTCTTCTCTTTCGGTCACGCCGTCGCTGGGAACGATCACGCGGCTCGAGACGCAGGTGAAAAATTCGCCTTTTGATGCATGGGACGTGCGCTCTCGGTATTCGCCGGCCGACCGTGTTCAACAGCTGGTGACCGGCGGGAAGCCCGATTGGTCCGTCTCGGAGAGTTGGGTCACCGTCAGGCCATCGGAGGAAGAAAATCAATAGCTAGATTGGAAAAGATATTTTTTTTTTTTCCTTTTTCCTTTTTACGGTAATCACATCAGACGGCTCTGATTTTTAGTTCTGATTATTAGAAATGGTCTGATTCTTTGAATGTAAATTCAGTAGATGAAACAGGGGATGCCTTGATCAATTTTGTGTGCCAGTCTATTCAACGGCTCATGATTGGAGCCTCAAGTAGTGAGTGTACGTACAGCCCGGTTCGTGCCGGTGAAACTCTAATTGAATTTCGTTTTACTTTCTCGGGAACATGTGATTGTCTCATCTGCTTGTTTGTGTAATATGTTAGGCTCAGCGAAACAGCAAACGATAAACCTTTCAAATCGGAAAATTTCCTCCGGCGAGCGGCGGTTAAAGGGTTAGTAAATGAGTACCATGGGACTGTCGGCTCTTTCGGCCTCCTTGTGTGAACTCAAAAAGACAATAGGAAAAAAAAAAAAAAGTGGGGATCAAAGAAGGGTCAGCCAATTCACAAAAATAAAATTTAGATATATTAATTTAATTATAAAATAATTAAATATTATTCGGATGTTGGTCCCTGTTTGGAAAGCGGGAAAGCAACGGCCCTGCCCCTTCCCCTGCCGCCTAGGGTTCTTGGCCGTCAGGGTTTACCCAGGAAAATGCGTCACCCTAAGATTGAGTGAGAAGGAAAAAACAAAAACCAGAAAAGAAAAGATAACAGTAAATAGTGTTGTATCAAATGAAACTCATCAGCTTAGATGTCACAATCATGGAGATCTTAACAAAAATTTAATGGGGTACTTCATCAACCTGAATATATGTGGGGATCTTCACCCAAATAATTAATTAATTAATTAAAGAAAAAAATGAAAAGTTAAAACTGAGTTGGGCAAATGAATTTGAACAAGTTTGATTTTTAATTTTTTTTTTTTTAAAGAAGATGGGATGAATCTATATGAGTTAAGTCAAGGTGTTATAGTTAAATTCAAAGATTATAAATTAAAAATATAAATATAGCATATTTTTAAGTATAAAGACAAGATTAAGATAGCACGGATATATTTTATGATGAGATGAAAAATATATCTTGAAATTGAAATTTTGAATTTGTATGAATTATCCTTTTTAAAATTAATATTAGTAGAAGAGTAGTAGCATTAATTGATTTTAGCCAATGCCATATAAACAATTTGAGTTGGAAGGAATATTAACTTGCGAAGAAATTTTAGATTTGGATTTGTATTAGAGTTAGATAAAACACAATATAAAATTATACTAAAATTTATTCAAATTTGTTCAAGTTCAAATTCAAACATAAGATCTAAAATTCATACTTTAAAAATGCAGTCTTAATGATTTTAATTATGAAAATTTGAGAAAATTTGTTGTATAAGTGAGGATTTAAGATGCATCAATTTAATATAAAGTTTGATTTCTATCATTTTTTTATATATATATAAATTATAAATTGTTTATATTAAATACTAATGGGCTAATCTAAGACACTTTGTCATTTGAGATTCTATTAATTCACGAGGTGATTGTAAATATAACGTAATGAATGGCTTATGACTAAGATAAAATATTAGGAATTTTTGGACCGACCAAAAATATTTAAATTGAAATTTAAAATAAAATTTATGACATGTGAACGATAATTTATTTAGAAGAAGTGTTGACTTCAAAATTTTGTAAGACGAACAATAATTTTTGTAGACTAGTTAATAGAGGGAGGTGTGTGAAGGGATCTAAAGTTAGACTTTAGGGATTTCTGAACCCAACCTAATTATTTCTAGGCTAAGTTATGATTAGGTACTTTATAGTATGCTTAGCATTTTTATTTCATGAGAACTTTTTTGTTATCAAAGAATTTTAGAAGAGAAAGGAGACATGAAATTGTTGTTTGCATGCATAGACTTAGGCTTCACTACTGCAATCTCATGAGCCCTATTTGAAATAGGCCCAACAAGCCAACATGGTGGACCCTTGGCCAGCCTTCTTTGACTTACATCGAACGTTATTCATGTTACTATTTTCGGGTGCGAACGGTAAGTACTTTGATTGTGTCATGTGTGAATGGACGGTGCTATTTTTAAATCATTTCATGCTGTCTATCATTAGAATTTGTGACTTTCTTATTGGAAGTTGAAAGTATCTCTTTTTAATATTAAACGAACACAAACCGAAATTATATGAATAAGAGATGGTAGATGAGTTACTTTCTTTTACGAACTACGGACACAATGAATCTCTAATGAAGGCTCAAAAAAGGGAAAAAAATTTAGAACAAGGATGATCCCTCACAACAAGATCAATTTTGAGACTCGGTGTCTAATTTTAACTTTAGAATAAGTGGGAAGAGGTATAGAATCGAGACCAGACTTCACTATATGAGATTGCCTTCATTAGTGACTTCAAATAGACCCAAAAGGCCTGTTTGGATAAAAAAATTTTACTTGAAAAAATAAAAAAGAAAAGAAAATAAGGAGTAAACTTGGTTTTTATTGTGTTTTCCTTTTATATTAAATTTTATATAAAAAAAATGAAAGCTTGTTTTTATAAAATTAAAAATTAGGAAAAACTAAATATTAATGATATATAAAATCAAAATTTTTTTTTTTTTTTCTTCTCTTCATAACCAAACATAAAAATGTTGATTGCTTGGTATTTTCCTTTCCTTTTGCTAATATCTTCCAAGCTCCAAATAGGTCCAAAAAGAATCTCATAGTAGCATGGATTTTCCATTACGATCGATGTTGAGGAAAATTATATAGAAAAGTTATCCATTCATATGCGCATGTGCCTATTTTGTAAATGTGAAACATGTGGTAACAACACTTACATTTATTTACGGGTGAGCATAATTCGATTAAAATCGAATTTATCGAGTAAATTCGATCGGTTCTGTTTGGTTAAAAATTTATTTAGTTCGGTTCGATTTACATTTTCGTTGAATTTCGATTTTTGATTTTCGGTTTGACTTTTGGGTTCAGTTGACCGAATTAACCGAATAGCATAAATTAATAATAAATAATTATATATATTATATATTAAACTATTTTATATATTGTATTTCTATATTAAAATTTTATTTATTTTTTATATATATTATATATATTAAAAAAATATATTTTATATTTATTAAAATATTAAATCAGTCGGTTTTGAGTTCGGTTAAATATGGAATTTTGCTCGGTTCAGTTAATAAGTTTTTTAATTGAAATTTTTTAGTTAATTCGGTTAATTAACTGAATTTACCGAACCGACCGAATGCTCACCCTACATTTATTAACATTAGACATGTGAAGAGTAAGACCCATTTTTCACGTGTTTCATGCTTAAAAACCGACACATGAACAATGAAGGGCTTTTTTTTTTTTTTATTTTTTATTACATAGGAACTCCAGCAGCCAACAAACCCTTCGGACCCCCAGGTGCAGCACCAAACCTATAAATCAACAACCTCCCCCTAAGTCTCGCTGATCAGATAAAGTCCGGAATGCGGACATGGTTTCCATGCATCAATTGGACGTTTGGCCAACCCGACCCCCGGGACACATCTTCATTACCATCCACGGTCCCCCCTGACTCACAGAAAACTCTCACCATCTACGTGGTCCCCGCTGGCTCACAGAGCGAACTCTCATCATCCACGGTCTCCGTTGGCTCACAGAATAAATCTTCACCATCTACAGATACTGCTAACTCCGTGAGTGTATTTACCTGAGATTGAACCCCTGATGCTCCTTCTTACATGCCGATACCTTTCCACCGCGATCCATCGCACTATTTTAAAAAAAAAAAAAATAGTGGAATAGTGGTCCATAAAAAAAAAAAAAAATAGCGGATGGACCACATCTCTTTAGCAAATGATTATCCACCCATCTCATTAAAAGGCCGATTGCTTTCTGCAACGTAGTTGACTACTCCAAGGCTTCTCCATATCTTTGCTTCTTCCTCTTCCTTCAAAGCTCCAAGTTAATTAATCTTCAACACCGAAGGCCAAATCTTTGAGGAAAACCAGATTCCCTCATCATTGATTTCGTGAATCCTACTTTACAAAATTTATATATATATATATATACCTCTACTGTACGCATGCATGACTTTGAAAGCTTATTAAAACCTTATATTATATATTATTACAAAGTCATCTTGCGGTCCATATTGTATACAGCCTTTAGTTAGGGCGTCTCTATTACGACATCCTGAAATCACCATGTGATTCTTATTGCAATGAAACCACGTCATGTCTGGAAGCCTTTTAAATTAAATGAAGGCAGGCGCCGACAGTCCCGATGCATTTTGATTTTCCAACTTGTGAGTCCATGCCGACTCTTATTTTAATATATAATACATATAATTATTTATTATTAATTTAAACTATTCAGCTAATTCGATTAATTAAACTCAAAAATCAAAATTCAACGAAAATAAAAACCGAATCTAATCGAATAAATTTTTAACCGAACCAAACTGAACCGATTAAATTTACTCGATTAATTCGATTTTAACTGAATTATGCTCACCCCTATACTAGAATGAATGAAATGAAAAGAGTAATATAAATGAATATGTAAAAATATAAAGGCTAATTATATTTTTACTAAATATTGAGTTAGAGACCACAACTTTTAATTTTACCGGATGATGAAGAGGAATGTGGAATGAGAGACGAACTACATCTCGTTGCTCAATGTAACGAGTAAGCGTCTATCGATATATATTTAAAAGAAGAAAATCAAAACTAATTGGATTTGGATGACCTCAACTATCGTGAAAAAGATTGTAGAACAATAATTAATTAATTAATTAATTAATTCTTTATTATAAATCGTAAATTTGATTACGTATACAATATAATGCTATATAGAAATTCATATAAAGTTGATCTTCATCATTTTTTATTTTGATAATGCACATTTTCCTCATTCAATAGAAACAAAAATAGCTTCATGAGGATGTTATAGTACTAATAGCATCCTTAAATACTTTACTATTTTATAATAAGTATAAAATTGACACCGGTTTGGATAATTTTATAGTGTGGTGCGATATTTTGGATTAGGCTTTAGTTTCATTATATTATTGTATTTAGGATATTTCACATAAAGGCTATCTATATACACACGAACTCGAAACTTGAGATCCTAAGGCAAATTTCATTAATACTATAATACAATTTTCACAAAATTCCTATAGACATAAGCATACTATTCAATTGAAGTTGGCACTTGTTGTGTGGCATCTTGGGGCATATTTCAAAATGGAGCAAAGATTAAGTTGGTTTTGTTTCAAGTAGACCGGTTATCTATTAATTTGAGAAAAAAGACTAGTTAGATTTAACTAACTAGCATTGCTCTAACTTGAATGCTGTAACTATGCTTAGTATGATATATAGTCAAGTGATTAACATAAGTTCAATGCCAAAATATATATATTTCATGCTAATGAGAGAGGCCAACACACTCCACAATCGGCATTCACATGAATTAATGTACGATAGAATTTTCTAAACTTAAGTATGCATAAGAGGTTCAAATCACTATTGCACATTATTCTTTTTACCTAAACTTACACATGAGTGGTTCAAAGCATCCTTCAATCGAATTTATTTATAAATCAGTCATTCTTGATAGCTAAAAGGAGCAATTGCAATACTATCTAGGGATGTCTTGCATGCAAAGCTCGATCATCTTAACCCTTTAGGTTGGGGATATTTTTCTTAATTGCATTGTAAACATCCTTTTTGATAAAAAAAACAAAATATATTTTAAAATGAAGGAGATTGTGATGAAGAGGCAGTGAATTGGATGAAATGGACTTATTATATTAGCCTCGTCAAAGGTGTAAGCATATAAGTAATGAGAGAGTCGTATGTTATAGAAATTTTGGGGGACAAGGGGAATAAGGGAGATGACTGAAAGTACGCTAGAAGAGATCATGAGAGGGAGAAAGAAAGGGATGGAGACAGAGAAGTAGAGGCAATAAAGGATGGATATATAGGGATAAAGTGACACAGAGGTCAAAGTAATAGTTGTTTATCACATTGTGAGAATTGAGTTTAATTAAGTCGTAGGCTCTTGCGAGGTAGGTTGTATGCATATTAATTATACTCCTTTAAGGATAAACTTACATCAATTCTTAGTTTACAAATAATAAATTTAAAATATTAAATCCTAATAATAGATGACATTTTAAATATTAATAATCTAGGCAAAAGCTGGAGGCAGTCAACTGGCCCCGGAAGACAATCAATCGGGGTCATCCAGTTTTGGCTTCAACTGTCTACTTTTTTTTTTCCCTCTAACGGCTAGTAAGCAGTCGATCGAGCTGACTAGAAAACTTGCATAATAGGGAAAATATGGCTCCTTTTGACCTAAAATCTCTCTCTCTCTCTCTCTCTCTCTCTATCTCTCTCTCTGTCTCTCTCTCTCTCTCTCTCTCTCTCTCTCTCTCTCTCTCTCTCTCTCTCTCTCTCTCTCTCTCTCTCTCTCTCTCTCTCGTTCATATATATATATACACACTCTAAAGTCTAAGGAGTGTTTAGAGAGCATATTTATGTTGAATTTTCAAGTTCCCATACTCTTTATTCTTTTTTGATCTTTCTTGTGCCTTAAATTGCTCGCTTTTGAGAGAAACACCAAAACTCTAGTGGCGTCACTTACATATGCTTTGAGAGTTCTTTTGTGTGCTTCAAATTTATAAATGATTCCTTGTGAGGATTTTTTTTTTTTTTTTTTTTGTAATTTCTCTTGTAATTTGGTGTCCTTGTTGACAAGGTTTGAAAAACCACCACACTTGTAAAGTGGTGAGTATGGTTTATTTATAGGAAATTGAGGATTATGTGTAATAAATATTACATATTAATTACATACTAAATATATACAAAATATGTTCCTAGAATTAAGGCAGAGGATATGCAGCATGATCCTCAACTCCCCCCGCAAGCTAAGCATCATATTTAAACGAACGTGAAGCTTGGATTGGAAGAATTCAAAGAGAGGTCGTGACACACTTTGGGTGAAGATGTCGGTAACTTGCAAATAAGAGGGCACACATTGGGTGCAAAGTTTGCCAGCGAGAACAAGTTCACGAAGAAAGTGGTAGTCTAGCTCAACATGCTTGGATCGCTTATGAGAAATGGGATTGGAGCTCAAAAAGATCGCACTCTCGTTGTCACAAAGTAGAAGAGGTCGCTGTGGAAGAGGGACTTTGGGATCACAAAGGAGATGCATGAGCCAAAGAATTTTGGCAGTAGTGAGATCCAAGGCACGATACTTATATTCACAACTAGAGCCTGAAATAGTAGGTTGTTTCTTTGCACTCCAAGACACCAAATTGTTGCCAAGATAAATACACTAACTAGAGGTAAAACGACAAGTATCAGGGCATCCTGCCTAACCTACATCGGAGTAAGCAACTAAAGCACCAGGAGCAGCAGATGGATGAAATATGAGGCCAAAATGCAGTATGTCCTTAATATAGCTAAGAATACTGTTAAATTTGTGTGTGAATCTTATACTTAGTGAGATCACAAAAAAAGGAAGGAAAACATGGAGAGAAGTCTTCTTATGCTGGCAGCAGAAAACTCGTCAACGAGTGCCATGTGCTCGTCGACAAGTAGATACCGAGGGGTAGAAAATCTCAGAGTTAAAGACTCGTTGACAAGAGGATAGATTGATTGATGAGTGGGTTTTTTTGTCTCGTTGACGAATCCCCTTTACTCATCGACGAGTGTGCCGATGCTACGAGAAGTTATTTGAATTTTGAATTTGAACGGTGTGACGGTTGGGGATTCGGAGGAAAATCTCCAAGGGCTTGTTGTACATGTTCTTCTTGGCATATTTTAACATGTAAGAGAGTAAGAGAGGGGTGAGAGAAAGAGAGAATATCAATGAGTGTGTATATTTGATTTTCATAGTGAAATCTCTTGTCGATTGCTTTCGTGGATACGAGAAGTTATTTGAATTTTGAATTTGAACAGTGTGACGGTTGGGGATTCAGAGGAAAATCTCCGATGGCTTGTTATAAGTGTTCTTCTTGGCATACTTTTTCACATAGAAGGAGTTGAACATGAGGCAGAGAAGGTGACTAAAATTGATCAAAGACTACAATTGTACCATTAGCTATCATCCGATGAAAGCTAATGTGGTAGCTGATGCATTGAGTCGAAAGTCAGAGCACGCGTCAGTATCTGCAGTGGTAGGTCAGCATCATATTAGACGGGATCTAGAGGGGCTTGGCATAGAATTGGTGGATGGAAATCATCAGACTTTTACTGCTAGCTTGGTGATCCAGCCGACATTAGTTGAGAAAATTAAGGCCGCGCAGGCCAATGATGAAGAGTTAGTCGAGGTTGTAGAGAAGGAGCAGCAGTGGCTAGCTGTAGATTTTAACATCTCTAAGCGAGGTATATTGAAGTTTGGAACTAGACTGTGTGTTCCAAATGATGAGGGGATAACGAGGATGATTTTGGAAGAGGCTCATCGTTTTTTGTATACTGTACATCTGGGTAGCACGAAGATGTATCAAGATTTGCACGAATCTTTTTAGTGGAGTGGCATGAAAAGGGATATTGCTCGATTTGTGGAGCAATGTCTAACGTGTCAGTAGGTAAAAGCTAAGCATTAGAGGTCAGCAGGGCCGTTGCAGCCATTGAGTATCCCGGAGTGGAAATGGGAGCATATCTTCATGGCCTTTGTTATCGGGTTACCACCAGCACTTCACGGGCATAACGCAATCTGGGTGATCATGGACAAGTTGACTAAATTTGCTCACTTTGTTCCAATGAAGATTAGTTACCCTTTGAGTAGAGTAGTAGACTTATATGTGCAGGAGATAGTTAGAATGCACGAGGTATTAGTGTCCATTGTTTCAGATCAAGACTCAAAATTTACTTCCCGATTCTAGAAGAGCTTACAGGAGGCACTCGGGACGAAGCTTACTTTCAGTACAGCATTCCACCCCCAGACCGATGGACAGTTAGAGAGGATGATTCAGATCTTGGAAGATATGTTACGGGGCTTGTGTGTTAGACTTTGGCAGTAGTTGGATTCTGTTTTTATCATTACTGGAGTTCTCCTATAACAATAGCTTTTAAGCTAGTATTAGGATGACACCGTTTGAAGCATTGTATGGTCGGAGGTGTTGGCCTCCTCTGTACTGGGATGAGGTAGGTGAACAGCATATATTGAGTCCTAAACTCATGCTGCAGGCTTCTGAGAAGGTCAGGTTGATCAGGGATAAAATTAAATTAGCTCAGAGCCGATAGAAGATTTACACAGATGTGCACCGTCAGGAATTAGAATTTGAGGTGGGGGGGTAAGATATTCCTGAGGATCGCTCCGATGAAGGGAGTGATGAGATTTCGGAAGAAGGGCAAGATGAGTCCATGGTATATTGGACCATTCGAGGTACTTGAACGAGTGGATCTGGTAGCCTACAAAACTACACTACCCCTAGCGCTCTCTAGGATCCACGATGTGTTCCACGTATCTACGTTGAGGAGGTACGTGCCGGATCCATCGCATGTGATTAGTTACAAATCTTTGGAGATTGGGGATGCTTTAGCATATGAGGAGGTGCCAGTTCAGAATTTGGACCAAAAAGTTCAGAAACTGCGTACCAAGGAGATACCATTAGTGAAAGTATTGTGGCGAAATCACGCGGTTGAGGAAGCTTCTTGGGAAATGGAGATGAAAATATGTCGAAAATATGCACAACTGTTCTAAGTATTAGAGATCATCAAGACTATACGACTGTTCAAGTAAGTTGTAGTTTTGTTTGCAGGATCAGTTTATGTAGGTATGTGATGTTTCTGTTATTTATAATGATGTGTGGTTACTCTCTGGGAGAGTTTTGAGATATTGTGAGCCCTCGAGACACTGTGTACGTAACCACGGTATTCCTCCACCATAAGTAAGGGTATGTAATATATTTGGGACATGACTGCTATGTGGGTGGCCGCCGACTCTTCCTAGAGTCGGGTATGCGTTTTGGTATATGGGTGAGTTAATGAGTGAGAGATTGCAAATTTTGAGGACGAAATTTTTCTAAGGAGGGGAGGTTGTAAAGACTCGACTTGATAATTTTGGATTTAATAAATGAAAAAAGAAGAAGGAAATTAAAAAGGAGAAAAACAGCAAGGCTCGTTGACGAGGCTCCTTCTCTCATCGAGGAAGTCCCTTCTACAGCTCGGCGACGAAATTCAGAGATTCGTCGACGAGTGAATATCGAGAGATTTTGAGAATTCGGAAATCTCAGGCTCGTCGATAAGGCCACGCTGTCGTTGATGAACGCCCTTCTTCTGCTCATCGACGAGCACACCACTTTTTCGACTAGTCTGACTGGGTCAAAGGTTTATAAGTATCTTATTCACTTGCTTAGTTGTTAAGAAACATAAAACTCTTCTCTCTCTCTCTCTCTCTCTCTCTCTCTCTCTCTCTCTCTCTCTAGAACTAGAAGGAGACTCTCTCTCTGTAAGTTTTCAGGTCGTGTGTTACCCGAATTAATGATCTGACGGTTCTACATGAATCAGGAGGAAAATCTCTATAGTTATAGTGGATCAGATCTTCGTTTTGAGGATTTTCAGGTTTTATTCCAAAATCGAGGTACGGGTCTGAATTCATTTTCGATTTGGTAGATCTGTAGTGGTTGGGATTATATTGAAGTATTGTTCTTCGATTTTTAGGTTTTGGGGATCCCGTGTCGTTATTTTGGACTGATTAATTTGTGTTTCGATTTTTGGGATAAGGTAAGGGGTTTCTGTTTATATCAGCTATTTTGTAATCTAAATCGGTAAAACTGTGGTTTACGATTATACGAATGTTTTGGTTAATTATTTGGGAAAATCTATCAGGTAAAATTACGGGTTTTCCGGGTTTACAGCTTTTGGGAAAATTGAGGGTTTCGGGTATCATCTCCGTTTCTGTTGGAAAATTATTTATATGATTAAATTGTAATATAAAGATGACCGTACATTTGATTATTTTAAACTGTATTTTTGGAGTATCTGATATGAGATTATTTGTTTACCCAAATAAGTGTGGAATGAGTCGTTGTATTAAATGATGTGTTTTGTGAAAAAGTGTGTCGATTAACTACCGTAGGCTGTGAGTAATTGAAATGAGATATAAGAACAGGAGTTCCAAATTGTTCCAGGTTTTGTGAAAATGTCGAGTCGGAATAATATCGAAGGCCTAGGACAATCGAAGCATGCCGATTAACTACCGAAGGCTAAGATATAAGGCATGCTAGAATAATACTGTAGGCAGCCAAGTCGGTTAATTACCGTAGGCTCAGATATCCGGCGTGAAGCCGAGGGTGTGAAATATCACCTATGATTTCGGTTGGTCACTGAAGGGTGTGAGTTTCGCCATATTTGCACCGATTGAACGTTGTGGGGCTTATGCTACGCCAGGTTACTGGGAGCTCAATGTCGTGTGGCCGGCTTAGGCTGAAGAGTGTGACGACACTAGACCGAGGTGTTTTGTGAGATGTATACTGGAACTGTATTGTGAAAATACTGGAATTGTGAAATGTTATGATTTACAATTGAAATAACACTCATGTGCCACACACGGATATAACCTAATTCTCCCTTACTAAGAGGTGTCTCACCCCTATCATACAAATATTTTTCAAGTCCTTCAAGTAGCTGACACTGGCGTCCAAGCATTTCAAGAGCGTGGCTGTTGGTTAGCTTTGTAGAAGTACTTGTGTAAATACTAATCTTTGGCCGGGTTGTCATTTTGGGTTATATAGACACCTGAGGTATGTTATGTATTTCAGGGAATTAGACTATGAGTTTGTATAGACTTTGGTATGGTATGATGGTATGGTGTTGTGATTTAATAGGTTGAATTATTCTGTTGCGTATATTATGTATGTGATTGTGGATAGGGTATACGTGAACCCTACGGGGCCGAACCCTTATATTGTGTAGTATTATGGATGGTTGTATGATATACGGACATGTTAGGTTACTAAATAACACCCTGGGGCCCATTTCCGAATTCAGGGTGTGACAATATATAATTCTAGAGCTCTGTGAATATGAAATGTGATGTTATGAGCATGGTACCGTAACTCTATGTTGGCTGGGAGTGCAATCACACTGGGATGATAGTGTGATGATAGATAGACGATTTGGTGACCTGGGCCACAGTACTACTCCGAGGTTTCTGTTGGGAGGCCCCATCCGAGGTAGTTTCGGATGACCATAGGTAGGCACGATTGTATTTACTACCTTTTCTGATTCAGCTATGGTTGGCCAGCTAGGACCTGAGTCCAGCCTTCGGGCCGCACAACCCGTCATGGGGTGAAGCATGTCGTATGAGTATATGATAGCGTGACGACGCTAATACAACATTCCAGATTGTATCTTTTATGCATATATGGGCAAATTTACTATAAAAGGGATATATTGAGTCGAAGTTTATTATTTAGAATTATGTATTTTCAGATATACATTGTAGTACAGTTTAAATGCTATTTCATATACAATTAAATAATGGAAATTTTATATTCACATGAGAACTCATGCTAGCCACACACTGATAGTAATATAATCCGTCTTACTGAAAAGTGTCTCACCCTATTATACAAATTATTTTTCAAGTCCTCCAGGGAACCGTACCTGGCATACCTCGAGGCTGGGATTAGACTTTTGGGAGTGGTTATTAGAACTGATGAGATATCAGATGTCTTATTTTGTTATTTTGGGATTGTAATATGTAAACATATAATGGTATGTATGTATTTGGGAACAGATAGAACTCTGGTAAAGTGTTTGGATGTTTTAAAAATCTTCCGCTGTATGGTTTAATTTAAGTAAGGGCAAGTGCATCTGGGATTTCCTGGTTAGGACGAGTTGCCTTTATATATGCTACAGTAGGTATTAGAGAGTTTATATGTTTTATCTAGCACTCCGGGCCCACGTGGTGGTTCGAGGCGCTGCAAGAATGGTATTGGGTCGTTGAATGCCAAGCTAATTGTATTAATGAGTTAAATCGACTTAAAGCTTAAAAGATCTTTTCATAGTAGAAGTTGCATATATTTATATCCATTTCAAATCAAACTTATACGAATTTTACGGTTACAAATTATAAATTGAGGACATTAATCATAATAATAAAAATATTAAAAATAAATTCAAAACATTTCCAAATACTAAGGAGTCAAGTTATTATACTTGACTTCTTCCACCTGTCTCATCTTGATGGCCCCTTATAATTCTTTGGATGATTAGGCGATAAGTGATTTACTTTACCTTAGTGACATTTCTTTTGATTTTTAGGACGACAAATGGTTCACCTCATCTAAGTGACCTTCCATTTTATTTGCTAGGTGATTACGTAATATGTCATTCATCTTGATAGACTAACCTGGTACTACACTCTTGAAACCAATATTAGCACAAAAATCAAAATCTACATTTTTTTTTAATAATAAGTTTGGACTTATATAGTGTTTTGTCTCGACTAAAATAAAAGATAATCGTATCTTATTTTATATCTTTTTCTTTCCTTATAAGATCAGGCAAAATATGTGAAGAAAATATTTATTATTATTATTATTTGTTACGGGTCAAATTTATACCAAGCAATAGAATCCTTTTCAACACTCATCAAAGTAAATATTTTGTCCATAAAACTTCGGCAGCCTATCATGGGCCCACGGACTTTACATTCCAGGCCCAATTGTAGACTTGGTAGTGTTCATATTGGGCCATAATTACAGTCCGATATAGATTGGCAAATTCTAATTGAGAATGCCAGTTTTACACACACACACACACACACACACATGTATATGATAAAAATTGTCGGATTAGATAATGACCGCGCAAGTATGAAAAATGTGAGGAAATTTATTTTTTAATGTTTTATTATAAAAGATATAAAGAAAATAAATATATAACAAATATATTAACAAAAATTTAATTTTACTCATTATTAAAATTTTTAATTATATTAAAATAAAATTTTAATAGTATCTTATATATAGAGAAAAAACAATGAAAAATGAACTTTGTTTTCTTTCATTTTTCAAACAAAATTCTTGATCCAAATGAAGTCTAAGAAATTTGAAACTTGAAAAATATTAAGAAAAAAAAAATATATGAAGAAATTTAAATTTTAATATATTTAACTATTAAATAAAATGAGAGAGTAAACAAAATATATAGCAAACCGATTAGAAAAAGTTTT
Organism: Malania oleifera; assembly: GCF_029873635.1. Lineage (NCBI taxonomy): Eukaryota > Viridiplantae > Streptophyta > Magnoliopsida > Santalales > Ximeniaceae > Malania > Malania oleifera. Next base: position 17,107,326 of record NC_080417.1, on the reverse strand, counting down.
ATTTTACTCATGATTAAAAATTAAAAAAAATATAAAAAGGAGGAAGAAGTGGAGAGAGGGAGAATGGTATTGGATCGTTCAACACCAAGCTAATTGTATTTGTTAAGTTAAATTGAGTTAAAACTTAAAACGTCTTTTCATAGTAGAAATTACATATATTTATATCCAATTTTGATCAAACCCATATGAATTTTACGGTTACAAATTATAAATTGAGGACATTAATCATAATAATAAAACATTAAACATAAATTCAAAATGTTTCAAAATACGAAGGAGTCTAGTTATTATCTTTGATTACTTCCACCTGTCTCATCTATATGTAATTACACGTTCTTATTTACTATAAACACAGGATCTTTATATTATCATAGACTTCACATATATGTTACCTTTATGCGAAAAATAAAGAAAGCCATAAATTTATATACCGGAATCGTTTATGGTATATGTTAATCGAGAAGAACACTTGTAGAAACAGTAGAAATTGTTTCTCTCACTTCACCCCAATCTCTTTCTGTACTTCACCAAATTTATGGAAATATGATTGATGAACAGAGAGCCAAGGCAAAAAGAGGACAATTCCTATATGTCTTACTTTTATTATATTACCATATAGAATAATATATCCATTCCACTACTCCCCATAACAATAGCTATATATATATAGATACAAAGGAAACTCTTCAACTTCTAGCCATTATAATCTCACATTAATTAAGCTAATCCCTTTAGTTAATCCATAGATAAAACCTTTCATTTCCCTTATTATATGGTGCACTTATCCTTCATGTGAAACCATATCATTCATGTGGGACATATCCTCTAGGACATATCCAACATTCTCCCACTTGGCCCATATGAATGACATTAAGTTGAATTAATAAGATAACCATAATATGCGCATAACTATTAGCTTATTCATACTTTTAGTGAGATTATCATAATATCATAATTAAATAACTTACTAACATGAGTCATGATGGTAAATATCATTAAAGCGACATCTTCCCTTCCATGTACTACAATGTTAGCCAATTACTTAACTATAATCCATAATAGGGAGTAACCATAATATCCTTATAATGTCTTTGTCAAAGACCATTCGTGTTAACAATAATCCATCTCCATAATTATTTAATTAATGGTAAATAGGAAACAATGTTTAGAAACACCGTTATTGATATCATTATACATGTTATAGAATAAAATATAAAGATCCACAATCATACATCAATGATTACAATGAAGACCCATGTGATCAGCATGTTCCTTAAATGTCTTCGGTGTCAACCCCTTAGTTAAAGGATCTGCTATCATGAGCTCAGTCCTTATATGTTCTATAAGCACTGACTGTTTCCAAACTTCCTCCTTAACAGCCAAATATTTGAGCTCCATGTGCTTAGCTCCATTAGAATATTTGTCGTTTTTGGAGAAAAAGACTGCTCGAAATTATCACAATAAATTCTCAGTACTATACTGACGACAATTCTAATTCCCAAGATAAAGTTTCGCAACCACAAAGCAGGAATTGTGGTCTCAAAGCATGCCACAAATTTAGCTTCCATAGTAGATGCTATTATGATAGCTTGTTTAACGCTCTTCTATGATATTGCTCCTCCAGCTAATAGGAACAAATAAGCAAAAGTTGACTTTTGACTATCAACACGTGCAACAAAATCTGAGTTGGAGTAACCAATCACCTCTAACCGATATGTCCTTCAATACATGAGCTATATAGTGTCTTGTTCCTTTCAAATACCTCAAAACCTTCTTTGCAATTTTCCAATGCTCTATTCTAGAATTACTTTTGTATCTCCCGAACATGCCAACTGTAAAGCTAATATTCAGTCACGTATAGGTCTGCACATACATCAAACTTCCAACAACAGATGCAAAATGGAATATTTTCCATTATTTTCTTTTCTAATTCATTCCGTGGACAATCCTTTTCACTGAACTTGTTGTCACGCCCCGAACCCGGAAATGGGACTCGGGGGTGAAAATTGTAACCTAACCTATCCCTGTATCATATAAATCATCACAAATACAGTACACTGGATGAGGGTTCGACCCCGTGGGGTTCCTAGGCACCCTAAACACATCCAATCATAATCATATACACAGCGGAAAAAGTCATTCTATATCAACATATGAAGTACCATACCAGAGTCTATACAAGAGCAGAACATGGCTCTAACAAAATGTACAAACTGGGTGCCCAAATACAACTCAAAATGACAACTAAACAAAACTACAGTCCTAGTACTTACTCAAGCGCTAACGCAGAACACTAGCCACTACGCTCCCTACACCAGGACGCTAGTTCGGGTTACTCGAAGGACCTATAAAAATGTACGTATAGTAAGGGTGAGACACCTCTCAGTAAGGAAGAACACAGGTTATATCGGTGTGTGACATTTGAGTGTTATCATGACACAACATACAAGCAGTTGAATGCAATCCAGTACTAATTTATACAGTGCACACACGCACACACACAGCGGCCATTTATACGCAGCCCAGTAACAATACACACACATAATCAGTAATCTAGTGTCGTCACACCCATCGGCCCGAAGCCAATCCAGCATTCCGGCGTTGGCCCATAGCTAACCCGCGAAGCATGGCGCCATCGGCACATGGCTAGTCCTCGACTCCCATGGCATCGTACCGGCGCTAACTGGTGGATCCACACCCTTCGGCCTGATCTGTCGAAATAGGCTCACGCCCTCGGATATAAAGCCGGCAACTCTCAGTACCTGGAACAATTTCGGAACTGCATTCCTACTAGCACTTCAACATATCACACACACATGCATGCTCATATAACCAAACAAACCACACTCATTTGGTAATCTAAATCATGGTTTTCCAAAAGAATACAGTTTAAACAAAGTCAAGGCACGGTCATCCCAATATCACAATATAAATCACACATATACTTGGTTTTCAACAAAACTCGGGATTCAGCCTTTCGCCCCATTTTTCCCAAAACTATAATAATGAAAAACCCATAGTTTTCCCCATTAGATCGCCCCAAATGAGTACACAAAACACACACAGGACCGTGGACCACAGTTCCACCGAATCCGATTTCAAAAATAACCAATAAAAACATAGTTCCCCTTACCTTAACCCCGTAAGCAAATCCCGAACTCCAAGGTCCCTAAACAGCGAATCGAGTTTCAAAACCTACAAATCACAGTACAGAATATACTCACAAGACTGATACCTATAAAACTACCGGATCAGAATTAAAAACCGAACCTTACCTCGATTTTACGCCGAAACCCGAAAATCTCCAAAACGAGATTCCGATTCATAGAAGTTGTTGAGAATCTTTCCACGATCCTCGTGGTAGCTTCCGTTTTTCGATTTCGTCAATGATCAGCGAAGAATTCTAGAGAGAAGGAGAGAGTAGAGAGAGTTTAGAGAGAGAGAGAGAGAGATAGGATTGAGTTTACTTAATGAAGAAGTAATAGAAATTTCCTTTTATAGTACTTGACCCGAAAATTTCCAATTTTGCCCCTCTTAATATTTAAACCCATTTTTCATATTTTGGATTTTTACACTTGTCCCCTTTACAAATAGGAGCAGATGTTGGCTTACTTTCAGCCATATTAAATCTTTCTATAACTTTATTGATATATCCCTTTTGAGACAACCCTAACAATCCACGTGATCTATCACAGAATATTTCAATCCCTATCACATAAGTTGCCTCACCCATATATTTCATTTTCAAGTTCATAGAAAGAAATCTCTTGGTGTCATTCAATAAACCAAGATCTTTACTGGCAAGCAAAATATCGTCAACATATAATCAAGAAGATAAACTTGCTCTCACTGACCTTTAGATATATACACCGATCAATGGTATTTTCTTTAAATTCAAAGGTCGTGATGGCATCATAGAACTTAAAATACCGTTGTGTGAAAGCTTGTTTAAGTCCATATATTGACTTCTTTAATTTGCAAACCATATACTCCTTTCCCTCAATCATTAAACCTTCAAGAAGATCCATATACACCTTTTCATCTAAATTCCCATTCAGAAAAGCATTTTTCACATCCATTTGGTCTTACTCTAAATCAAAATGAGTCACTAAAGTCATTATGATTCTAAGAGAGTCCTTTTTAGATACAGGAGAGAACGTCTCTTTGTAATCAACACCTTCCTTTTGAGTGAAACCCTTTGCTACAAGTCTATCTTTATATCGTTCAATATTACCATTACTGTCATGTTTGGTCTTAAAGACCGACTTACACCCAATTGTTTGAAAACCTTCAGGAAAATCAATGATGTCCCAGACTTATTCTATTGCATAGATTTCAACTCATCATTTATGACATTGATTCACTTTTCAGAATCATTACCTTCAATAGTTTATGAAAACGTAACCAGATCCTTACTAGTCCCTAAATCATAATCAGATTCTTGTAAATATACCAAATAATCATCAGCAATAGGTTATCTCCTTACTCTTTAAGATCTCCTTAATGCTAATTTTTGTGATTGTTCTACAACTGGTTCAATGGTGACAATTTCATTACGAAGTGACCAATCACTAGATTGTTGTTCAATCTTTGGATCAACTTATGTAATATACTAACATTCACTTTTACTGGTGACTTTTTTTCACCCAGGCATAATTGATAACCTTTTAAAGTTCAATTGCTTGTCACTTACAATCCAATCTCACTACCATTCTTTCAATTATCCTGATTATCTTAATGATTACTTGAAGTTGGTGCACCTTTGAGTCAATCATAATAATCAAATAATCATTCTATAATAATTTTTGCAAAATTATATTTCAATCAACGTTTACAATTTTTCTTAATAAGATCACTTTGGTGACAACATGCTAACCATAATATAAACATTGATTGATACCGTACTGAACAAAAATTTATCTAAATTTATAGCAGAAAACCAATTTTCCATAAAGAGAATTTTATATATGTGGGCACATATATATTACAATATAATATTGTATGATATAGTAAAATATATATTACATAAATTTAAAAAATTATATTAATATTATGATATCATTAAATATAAATACATAATAATACTGTTAATATAAAATATTTTAACTAATATTATCACATCATTAAATATAAATATATAATAGTATTTCAATATAAAGTATTTTAACCTTTATTATTAACATTTATATTATATATAATAATATTATAGCATATAAAAAATAATAGAATAGCATTATACATAACCTTAAAATAAAGTAAATATTAATTATTAATATCATTAACATAAATATATAATAGTAAATTTGAATAATAATACAACATACAAAAGAATATAATATTATTGTGTAATAAAATATAACAGTTGTTTTATTATGTTGTTATTTATATTAAATAACAAATTATGTTATAATATGTGAGACTTTTATTCACATTTAATAAATTATATATTAAAATATAATATTAAAGGGCAAAAGATACTAACCTCCCTTGAGGTTTGGCAAAAAGACAATTTCCTCCCCTGAGATTTCAAAAATTTTAAGGGTTTCTCTTGAGATTTGTTAAAAAGATACATACCTCCCCTTGTATTTTGTTAAAAAAATAAGTTTTTTCAGGGGAGGTTTTTATCTTTTTGGCAAATTTCAGGGGATGTTTCTATCATTTTTGAAACCTTTGGGGAATTATGTGGCATTGTTGGAACCTTAGGGGAGTTCTGTGGCATTTTCAAAACCTCAGGCAAGTCTCCATCTTTTTGACAAACTTCAGGGGATGTGAGTGTCTTTTGCTCTATTATTAATAATATATTTAAAACAAAATAACAATTAAAAAAATATGATAAAATGTAATAGGCAAAGTATAATCAAGTACATGATTATTAAAATAGTTTTAATGTAAAAATTATTTAACTTAATAAAATAATATTATATAATAATTATATATTTATAATTTTTATTATTCTACATTAAATTAATTGAATGGAATTTTTTTATAATATACTGATATAATTGATAAATTAAAGGGCGAAAGATACTTACTTTCCCTGAAGTTTGCAAAAAAGACAAAGATCTCTCCTAAAGTTTCAAAAATGTCAAAGACCTCTCCTAAGATTTGCCAAAAAAGGAAGAATTTTTTCCTAAAAAAAAACTTATTTTTTTGCAAAATACATGGGGAGGTTTGTGTCTTTTTGACAAATTTCAGAGGAAATCCTTGAAATTTTTGAAATCCCACGGAAGTCTTTGAAATTTTTGAAAGCTTAGGGGAGATCATTATCTTTTTGCCAAATCTAAGGAGAAGTTAGTGTCTTTTATCCTAAATTAAACTCATTTCTGATTCTTATGTTTATATATATCAAATACTATAATACAATTTTAATTTTGATTTTGAGCCGAACCAAACATGAAAGAAGATTTTGATATTCTATTTCTCCAAACACCACCTTAGATCCAATTTGAATAAAATATTTTATTTGAGTAAAGTAAAAATAAAATAAAATAAAATAAAAAATTAAAATTGCATAGTATTTTTCTCTCTTTATCAAATAATATTAAAAATGAACCTTAATGATGAATAAAATTAAATTTTCATTTTGTATTTTATTTTTTTGATAACCAAAAATATAAAACATATTCTCTCCTTCTTCTTCTTTTTTAGTGATTATATATATATAGTTTAAACGTGTGAGATATCTCATAGTCATTTGAGACTTGGGCAAATATTTCGTGACACTAAATATCTCCAAAGCTCGACAAAAAAAAAATTGTATAATATGAACCGCCAACGTGTACCGAGCTAAACTAGCTTTCCTTCTTTAATTATAATTAGTCCAGGAGTCAATTACACACTACCAAATTAATTAGATATGAAAAAAAAATCAGCATTTGATTCTTTCAATGTGGATGAACGCGTAATGATATATTGATTTTTTACTTTTAGTTTTTTATTTTTCAATTATTTTATATGCAATGGCTTAGTTGGTTTTAGCTTGACCAACACTCCATCCTGAGATTTAGTGTTAGGGATTGATCCGTTAGATATGATGTTTAGGTATTGCTTTCAAATTGTAATTTTAATTTATTGAAAATCATAATTGAAACTGTAGTGACTTAGCTACCGCGAGATTGTTTAGAAAGCACAACGTGGTTAAAATTGTAATTTTAAGGTATGTTTTCTAAAATCTTACCCAAAAACTATTGTTATGTTCTAAAAATTACCTATTAGTATCAGAGCAAGACTCAAAATCTTCATGGTTGTGTACATAAAATATGAATGGTTAGATTGGTTCTTCAATTTCTCCATGATTCTTTGGATTAAATATTTAATTACTTTAATATTTGGAAATTTAGAAATAATTTGAACTAAAATGAAGTCTTTATTACGAAGCATAATGAAAAGGAGAGGCCAGTCAAATATTTTGAGTGGGCGCATCAGGAGAGGTAAGACAAGTGAAATTCTTCCTACTATGAGACAGATGCCGAGGCATATTGAGACTTTGAGTGGGCACGTGAAGAGTGGTAAGACTGTTAGAGATTTATACTGAAAGACATGTTTTATGTAATCGATTTTAGTATTTATTACTAACTTCAATTATTTCATTTTAATGAGAATCTTTGTAAGCAATGTTTGTCTAACATTATTTATTTTATGATTATGCATGTGTGTCTTTTATTCTATATAATAGGTGATTTAGTGTGTAGAGTACGACTTATACACAGAAGATTAGATCATCAGTTCTTATAGAATATAAGTTTATTGTTCAGTCTTAAATGAAATTGAACACACCATTGGTAGGACTATAGCACAAGATTTTAATACGTCTGTCTTGACTATTGGGAATGGTACAGTTCCAACTTCTTGTTCTATTACACTTTGTGTGTATTGAACAGGACCGTCTTGGGATAATTATTTTTATACTGACTATATAAAACAATTAATACCTCATGGTTATTATGAGTGCTTATACTCTTAATCTTGATATGATTATTGGACACGTGCATATAGTGTTTATGTAGAGACTCGAATAATTTTCATAATTTAATAATAGGAGAATGAGAGAAAATGAATTAAAATTGAAAAATTAAACAGGGTCTCGTCGACGAACACAGGGGATTCGTCGACGAGTACACATGAGGGGATTCGTCGACGGGGACGTGTCCCGTCGACAAGAAGATACCGAGAGGATATATTTCAATTCTGAATTTCATTGACGAGGATAAACATTCGTCGACGAATTTCCTTCTTGACCTCGTCGACAAAGTGACGTGGCTCGTCGACGAAGGTCAGTGCATAAATAGTCTAAACCTTATTTTTTAGATGGAAATTCACGCACAAAATCCTCCTTCTCTCTCCTGTTCATCTCTCCCACCTTCTCTCTACGTTTTCAGGCCAGATTCTTGCCGATTCGACGATCCGAGGCCACCACGACACTTCTGGGGAAGTTCTCTTCAAATCTGCTGGAGTGGATCGTTGGTGGGGTTGCCTTGGATTTCAACCCAAATTTAAGGTAAGACCTTGTATTCAATATTTGGTTTTACCATAGTTATAAGAAATGTAGTATACAAAGAAATACTGAAGTTTTGTTTTGAGGGATGTTGTTTCAGGGTGTTTAACAGGGAACCCTACGAGTGTAGGACTAGTCATACTGGGGGGCTTCCCAGTAGTCAAGTAAGAGAAATATGCTATGCTAGGGATTTTAGAATGCATATCAGAATGTTATGAATATATATATTAGCCTATTGATCAGTTCTCCAGAAAATTATGATTATTATTATTATAGTGAAATTACAAAAATTGAGCATGAGATTTTAATTACTCAATTGAGTGGCATGAGTTTATTATAGTTTAGTATGATGATTATACAATTTTACAGATATCCAGTTATATAGTATATTAGCAGAAAGTATGATTTATAGTATTTTTTTTTCCAGAATGACATGATTCCTAAAACCATGACACTCAGACAAAAAGTACAGATATTTCAGACAGATATTACACATATTTCTGATAGATATTACAGATATTTCAGACGTATATTATAGATATTTTAGTCAAATATTTCAAATATTTCAGCTCAGATATTAGTGTTATGGTTATTTTGAAATCATGTTAAAATAGTAAGATAAGTATATATATTAGTATTACAAAGTGTTAGATCCCTCAGGAAATTTCAGATAGATTCAGACAGTAGAGCACGGTACCATTGCTATTTTAGATAGAGTGCAACCACATAACTCAGATAGTATGTGGATTCCGTCTAATCGCGCTAGGAGAGATTGCAGTCTCCTCAGCAAGTTGGGTTGAGGTGGCCGGTTAGACGAGATATATTTGGAGTTTGCCCGAAGAGACTGTAGTGGGTTAGATTGTCGGTTGATAGAGATATAGATTGACTTGCCTAGTAGGCCAACTAGAGTAAGTCCCACCTACGGGCCACACAACCCTGTCATAAGGGGTTAAATCATGTCATACAGATCCCAGGGTATTATCACAGAAGTTCTTATTACATATAGATATATCATACAATAGCAGTTATATTAAAATATTAGATGTATGAATAGAAAACTCATATACACAATTGTATATTAAATTATTACGAGTGTTTTGTACAGTATAACACACTAGTAATAGCATACGTCCTTTTACTGAGCGTTGCCTTATCCCAGTGACTTACTATTTTTCAGGAGATCCAGTTAGGCGAGCGGATCAGGCTCGCGGGTAGAGGATTGCTTAAGCTGCCCTTACTACAAGGGTAAGTGTTCTATGGTACCAGTAGTTCGCGGTAGATCCCAAGTTTTTTATGATGTCACTGGATATTTTGTGATATATATGTATTTTGGGAATCATAGTTTTCTAATAATGTATATAGATGTTTATAGTTTCTTGTACACCGTTGCTTAGGAATGTATGGAGTACAGGGTTTCCTCAGTACTCTTTTGGGCCTGAGATGTTTTCAGAAGTATTACAGGTAGATTGACTTTATGTTATATTATTTATAAAAAAAAATATAAGTAGCAGGTCGTTACAATTTGGTATCAGAGCCTACATTGCTAGGTTCTGTAGACTCTAGAATGCAACGGAAACAATACCAGAATATAGGAGAAGGATTTGAAGTTTTGTTCCGTGGTCTAGATACAAAATTTTTGTGGTGGTTTATGTGTTTATCCTGGGGTGATGATTTCAGGAAAGTTATAGTAAACTATCGACAAGTTATGTGTTTAGATTACAGGATTGGATTTTGGGTCAGGAACAAGGGGAAATATTAATAGAGAATTTGAAGTTTTAATTGAATGTAATAAATTAGATTTGTACGAGAGATAGGATTCTAAACTAGTGTTCTTTGTATTTTCAGGATGGATCCAGGTAGCAGTGATATGAATGTTGGAAGTGATAGACCAGGACCCTCTAGTATGGGAGGTGGAGATACAGATGCAATGTTACACAGCGTCATCCAGCAGGTGATGGCTAGAAGCGGGGGAGAGCGTGGCTGCACGATCAAGCAGTTTACGCAGATGAAGCCTCCCTTTTTCGCTGGAGGAGCTGACTCGATTATAGCTGAAAACTGGGTTCGGGACGTTGAGGAGATTTTGGTAGTGCTGGCATATACAGACGAACAGAAGGTGTCATTTGCGTCACTTAAATTGACAGGAGAGGCGAAGCGCTGGTGGAGATCAGCGCGATTGATTGAGGAGCAGAGGCCTGATCTAGTGCCAGTGACATGGAGTCAGTTCAAGGAACTGTTCTTCGAGCAATAATTCCCTATTATCATTTGGAGCGCGAAGGCAGTAGAATTCTTGCATTTGGCTCAAAGGCTAATGACTAGGGGTGAGCATAATTCGGGGAAACCCGAATTAACCGAATTAACCGATCAATTTCGGTCGGTTCGGTTCGGTTAAAAAATAGGTCGGTTCGGTTCGGTTATGGATGTACCAAATTTCGGTTAATCGATTATCGGTTCGGTTAAGAGAAATTTTAATTCGGTTAACCGAATTACCCGAAATAATAATAAATTAAAATTTAAATATAAACTAATAATATATATATATACGCGGGATGGGGGAAAGATTATTCTAAGAGAAATTAAAATTATGAATTGAGTTTTAAGATTATTTTTATTACGTAAAAATAAGACTAAAGTTTGAGATTGCGTAAAAATAAGACTAAAGTTATAATTATAATCTATTTTTAATAATTAATTTAAAATAAATTCGGTTAAATTCGGTTAACCGAATTACCCGAAAAGGTAATTCGGTCGGGTGAGGTTCGGTTAACATCTCTTATTCGGTCGGTTCGGTTAATAAAAATCATTAACCATAAATTTCGGTTAATTCGGTTAATTAACCGAATTTGACCGAATCGACCGTTTGCTCACCCCTACTAATGACAATATCACAGTATGTCGCACGATTTATTGAGTTGTCCCGTTTCGCCCCACACTTGGCACTAGATGAAGAGAAGAAAGTAAGGAAGTTTGAGTAAGGCTTGAGGTAGAATTTATTTGAGCAAGTTATCGGTTTTCGGGTTTAATCGTTCGCCGAGGTGGTGGATAGAGCTGTTGTTATCTAGAGTGGCATCCAGAGAGGTGCCGCAGCTCAGAGTTAGAGAAAGAGGTTCGCGCCTCAGGATTACCAGGTGAGTTCCAGCCGAGGGCCATGGAGAGGAGATCGATATGGGGGTAGTCAGGGACGGATGACGGGGCGTGGTGGTCCTTAGGGTGGACGGGCTATTCCTACCTGTCCTAGATGTAGTCGGAGACATCCAGGTGAATGTAGAATGGGAGAGGACGTCTATTACCATTGTGGGAGACCCAAACACAGGTCTTGGTCGTGGCAGGGATTGCCGACTCAGGCACCAACTCGTAGACCATTTCAGGGTGGTTATCAGGCGCCCCGTGGAGGCCAGTAGAGGAACACAGCACTGGCGAGAGTCTATATGTTGACGTCGGGTAATGCCGAGGCAGCCGGAGACGTAGTTACAGGTACCCTTACTACTTTTTCATATAAAGTTGTTGTTTTATTTGATACAGGTGCTACCCATTCTTTTATTTTATCGGTGTATGCTAAGTTAATGGAATATGAGGCACGGTTGTTGGATGTTGGGTTGGTTGTAGCTACACCGACTGGATTAGTTGTGAGATGTAGGAAAATACTCAAGGACTTTCCTGTGACTATTCAGGGAAATGTATTACCAGCTGATCTTGTGATATTAGACATGTAGGGGTTTGATATAATTCTGAATATGGATTGGTTGGCAGTTAATCATGTTAGTATCAATTGTCATTTAAAAGAAGTGATTTTTAGACCTCCAAATGAGCAAGAATACAGATTTCTTGGTTCACGTGTACGTTCTTCACCACAGCTTGCATTAGCTATTCAGGTGAAGAAACTGATTCAAGAAGGCTGCCAAGGATTTATTGCCTACATAAAAAAATTTCCAAAAGAAGAACTGAAACGAGCCGATATTTGTGTGGTTAGAGAATTTTCAGATGTATTTCCAGAAGAATTACCTGGTTTACCACCAAACCGTGAAGTTGAATTTATTGTGGATCATCTACAGGGGTCAGCAGCAGTATCTAAAGCACCTTACCGAATGGCTCCAGCCGAGTTAAAAGAACTAAAAGATCAATTGCAAGAGTTGCTAGATAAAGGATTTATCAGGCCCAGTGTGTCGTCCTAGGGAGCACCAATTCTATTTATGAAGAAGAAAGATGGGACCATGAGGATGTGTATAGATTACAGAGAGATAAATAAACTGACAGTTAAGAATAAATATCCTCTTCTCAGAATTGATGACTTGTTTGATTAGCTCTAGGGGACCCAGGTCTATTATAAAATTGACCTTCGGTTAGGTTATCATCAGGTGAAAGTTAGGGCAGAAGACATCTCAAAGACGACATTTAGAACGAGATATGGGCATTACAAGTTCCTAATGATGCCATTTGGGTTGACTAACACACCAGCAGTATTTATGGATTTAATGAATCGAGTGTTCCATCAGTACTTGGACCAGTTTGTGGTTGTATTCATTGATGATATATTGGTCTACTCGAGAAGTTTTGAGAAGCACGAGCATCATTTGAGGCTAGTATTGCAAACACTGAGAGAGAGAGAGAGAGAGAGAAAGTTATACGCGAAGTTTAAGAAATGTGAATTCTCGCTGAGGCAAGTTTCTTTTCTTGGCCATGTGATCTCTGAGGCAAGTGTATCAGTTGCCCAAGTAAGATAGAGGTAGTAGTGAATTGGGTAAGGCTAGGGAATGTCCAAGAAGTTAGAAGTTTTCTGGGTTTGGCGGGCTACTACCGACGTTTTGTTGACGATTTCTCCAATTTATTAGGTCTGCTGATGCAAATCACGAGGAAAAATGTAAGGTTTGAATGGACTGATGACTGTAAGCAGAGATTTTAGGACTTGAAACAAAGGTTGGTTACTTCCCCAGTGTTGGCTATCCCATCAGGAGAGTTTGTGATATACAGTGATGCATCTTTGAAGAGTCTTAGATGTGTGTTGATGCAGCATGGTAGAGTTATCACGTATACTTCTAGACAACTTAAAGAATATGAAAAGAACTATCCTATGCATGACTTAGAATTAGCTGCAGTGATTTATGCTTTAAAAATCTAGAGGCATTATTCATATGGTGGAAAGTGCAAAATCGTCATGGATCACAAAAGCTTAAAATATTTATTTACCCCCAAAGAACTAAATATAAGGTAAAGAAGGTGGTTAGAACTTATTAAAGACTATGACTACACTATTAGTTACCCCCCAGGGAAAGCGAATGTGGTAGCAGATGCTCTGAGCATGAAATCAGTGGGACCAGTACTAGCAGCTATGGAGATTCAGCACCCGATCCTGATGGATTTGGGGAGACTTGGTGTAGAGTTAGTAAAGGATAATCCTCAAGCATTTATTGCCAGCCTGGTTGTGCAACCCACGCTATATGAAAAGATTAAGGCCACTCAGGGTGATGATGCAGAGTTAGCAGTGGCAATAGCCAGAGTACGAGATGGTCAGGGAGAGGAGTTCGGTATCTCTGATGACAGAGCTCTGAGGTTTAGCACCAGGTTGTGTGTGCCTACAGATGATGATATTAGAAGAATGATTTTAGAAGTGGCTCATATATCATTATACACAGTCCATCCTAGCAGTACTAAAATGTATTGGGATCTACGAGAGAATTTTTGGTGGAGTGGGATGAAAAGCAAAATTTCCAAATTTAAACAGTAGTGTTTGACGTGCCAGCAGGTTAAGGCTGAGCACCAGAGACCAATAAGGCAATTATAGCCACTCTTTATTCCAAAGTGGAAGTGAGATCATGTCTCTATGGATTTTATTACTGGCTTACCACTAGTACGATAGGGATTGAATGTTATTTAGGTGATCGTTGATCGTCTGACGGAGACCGCTCATTTCATCCCTATTAAAATCGGCTATTCCATGATAGATTGGTAGAAATATACATTCAAGAAATAGTTCGTGTCCATGGTGTACCGGTATCCATAGTCTCCAACCGAGATCCTCAATTTACTTCACGATTTTGGAAAAGCTTTCAGGAGGCTATGGGTACACAGTTAGCATTCAGCACTGCTTTTCACCCTCAGACAGATGGTCAAACTGAGAGGACAATTTAGACATTAGAATATATGCTTCCAGCGTGTGTGTTAGATTTTTGGGGTAGTTAGGCCCAATTTTTTTTGCTGGTTGAGTTTGCTTACAATAACAACTATCAGGCTAGCATCGATATGGCACCTTACGAGGCACTGTATGGTAGAAGGTGTCATTCTCCTCTTTTCTAAGATGAAGTTGGCAAGAGGCGAGTTTTGGGTCCAAAGATGGTACAACAGACACATGATAAGGTCTGACTAATTAAAGAAAGAATCAGTACAGCGCAGTGTTGGCAGAAAAGCTACACAGACACTTATTGCTAGGAGTTAGAATTTAATATGGGGGATCGGGTATTCTTGAAGGTAGCTCCTTTAAGAGGGATTATGGGATTTGGGAAGAAGGGCAAGCCGAGCCCTAGGTTTATTGGCCCTTTTGAGATACTAGAGATTGTGGGGTCAGTTGCCTATAGGCTAACTCTGCCACCAGCCTTGTCCAGGATACATGACGTATTCCATGTTTCCATGTTGAGGAAATACGTACCAGACCTATCCCACATAATCAGTTGTGCAAAAATAGAACTTAAAAATTCATTAGTCTATGAGGAAGCACCAGTACAGATCTTAGACTGAAAGACACAAGCATTGCGCACCAAAGAAATTCAGCTGGTGAAAGTTTTGTAGAGAAATCATGCTATAGAGGAAGCTTCTTGGGAGCTCAAGGAGTAGATAAGACAGAAATACCCGCAATTGTTCCAAGAGATTTAGTTATAACCAGGTAAAATGTAAGTAGTTAGGTAATGTTTCTTTTACAGGTACATGTATTAATCTAGTTAGTAAGTAGTCTTTTAGTTTTATATGTGTAATCTCCCAGAACTTAGAATATAACCACGGTATTCCTCCGCCATAAGTGAAGGTAAGTAATAAAATAAGTAGACAATTTTTCTTTAGAGAATAATGTATGGTCCAAATAGTAAATTTCAAGAACGAAATTTTATAAGGAGGGGAGAATGTAGAGACCCAGATAATTTTCATAATTTTTCATAATAGGAGGAGAGAAAAGGAATTAAAATTGGAAAATTAAACAGGGTCTCGTTGACGAACACAAGGGATTCATCAATGAGTACACATGAGGGGCTCGTTTACAGGCACGTGTCCTCTCAACGAGAAGATACCGAGAGGATATATCTCAGTTCTGAATTTCGTCGACAAGGATAAGCATTCATCGACGAATTTCCTTCTTGACCTCGTCAAAAAAGTGACGTGGCTCATCGACGAAGGTCAGTGTATAAATAGCCTAAACCTCATTTTTTCAGTTGGAAATTCATGCACTAAATCATCCTTTTCTCTCCTAGTCATCTCTCCTACCTTCTCTCTAAGTTTTCGGGCTGGATTCTTACCAGTTCGACGAAGCCTACTGTTTCCACTTTTAAAATTTTTCTTTCTCCTTTTCTTTTTTTAATTTCCAAGTTCAAGTTACTACAATCTCCCCTCTTTATAAAAATTTCGTCCTCAAAATTTGCCAATTGTTTTCTATCACATCATCTGAATTATCACCGCTCTGACTCTAGGAAGAGCCGACGGCCACCCACATAATAGCCTCACCCCAAATTTATTACCTATCCTCACTTATGGTGGAGGAATACAGTGATTACACATAATGTCTCGGGAGATTACGATATCCAAAAAAAACTCTCCCGAAGGCCCAACATATGCTAAATCATAACCAAACCTACTCTAACCACTATACATACATAAAACCACTTACCTGCTGATCTACATACCTAACTAGCTCTAAGCATCTTTGAAAAGATGAGGATACTTCTAACGTATCTCTATCTCCAACTCCTATGAAGCCTCCTCTACTACATGGTTCCGCCACAGCATTTTCACTAATGGTATTTCTTTAGTATGCAGTTTCTATAACTTCTGATCCAGAATCTGAACTGGTACTTCCTCGTATGCTAACGCATCCCTAATCTCCAGAGGTTCATAACCTAGCACATGTGAAGGGTCTGGCATGTACTTCCTCAGCACTGATACATGAAACACGTCATGAACTATGGATAGTGTTGGGGGTAACGTCACTTGATAAGCAATTGGACCTATCCTTTCTAGGATCTCAAATGGCCCAATGTATTGATGGCTTAACTTCTCCTTCTTCCCAAACCTCATCACCCCTTTCTTTGGGGCAACCTTTAGGAATATCATATTCCCAACCTCGAACTCTAACTCCCATTGGCAAGTATCCGTATAACTCTTCTGTCGACTCTGTGTTGCTCTGATCCTTTCCCTGATAAGCTTGACCTTTGCAGAGGTCTGCTAAATCAATTGTAGTCCCAAAATCTACCGCTCGCCTACCTCATCCCAAGACAACAGAGATCGACACTAATGACCATACAAAGCCTCATATGGTGTCATCTCTATACTAACATGGTTACTTTTATTATATACAAACTCCACGAGCGATAGATACCGAATCCAATTATTCCCAAAATCTAGCACACACCCCCGCAACATATCCTCTAGAGTCTGAATAGTCCTCTCGGATTGCCCATCCGTCTACGGGTGAAATGAGGTACTGAATATGAGCTGCAATCCCAAGGCATCCTACAAATTCTTCTAGAAATGAGAGGTAAATTGTGGGTCTCGATCTGAAACGATAGAATCGAAATGCCGTAGAGTCGTACAATCTCTTGCACATATAGTTCTGCTAGCCTTTCATGGAATAGCTGACTCTGATGGGAATGAAGTGAGCAGTCTTCGTCAACTGATCCACAATAACCTAGATAGAATTATGTCCATGCACCGTCAAAGGCAATCCTAACACAAAGTCCATCGAGATATGCTCCCACTTCCACTTTGGGATGTCAAGAGGCTGAAGTGGTACTATTGGCTCTGGTGCTCTGCCTTAACCTACTGACATGTCAGGCACTACTCCACAAATATAGCAATTTTCCTCTTCATGTTACCTCACCATAACAATTCCCACAAATCTTTATACATCCTCGTATTCCTTAGATGAATAGTATAAAGAGAGCGATGAGCTTCCTCTAGAATCGTCCTTTTATTCTTTGCATCTTCAAGCACACATAATCTGGTGTGAAATCTAAGAACTCCATCCTCAAAAATATTGAAGTCTGTCTGCGGCTCACTCTGCACCTTCTCTACAATTTTCATTAAATCTGCGTCTCTCATCTGAGCAGCTTTGATTCTCTCCTATAAGGTTGGCTGTATAACCAAATTGGCTATGAACGCATGTGGATACCTGTCCACCAACTTTACTCTCAACCTCTTTAGATCCATTATGATCTGATCCTATACAACAACTGCTGAAACCGACGTACTCACTGACTTCCGACTCAATGCATCAGCTGCCACATTAGCTTTTCCTAGGTGGTAACTAATGATGCAGTCGTTGGCTTTAATTAGCTGAAGTCAACTGTGTTGCCTCATATTAAACTCCTTCTGGGTAAAGAAGTATTTGAGGCTCTTATGGTCTATAAAGATCTTGCACCTTTCACCATATACGTAGTGCCGCCAGATCTTTAATGCAAAACAACAGCTTCTAGCTCCAAGTCATGTGTAGGGTAGTTCTTCTCGTACTCCTTGAGTTGGCAAGAAGCATAAGCGATAACTTTTCCCTATTGCATCAAAACACACCCGAGCCTTTTTTGGGATGCGTCACTATAGATCACGAAACCACCATCCCTTGATGGAATGGTCAACACTGAGGCTACGACTAGACATTGCTTCAACTCTTGGACGCTCTGCTCACACTCACTAGTCCAGTCAAACCTACTATTCTTTTTCGTAAGCTGTGTCAAAGGACCTGACAACCTGGAAAATCCCTCAATGAATCGACGATAGTACCCTGCTAGACCCAAGAAACTTCTAATATCATGTATGTTCTTCGGTCTCACCCAACTAACTACCGCCTCTACCTTGCTCAAGTCCACTGATATTCCCTTCCTGGACACTATATGTCCTAGAAATGAAACCTGATCCAGACAAAACTCGCATTTCTTGAATTTAGCAAACAATCTCTTCTCTCTGAGTACCTGAAGTACTAGCCTCAAATGAGTCTTTTACTCTGCAGAACTCCTCGAATAAATCAGGATGTCATCAATGAACACCACCATGAACCTATCTAAGTACTCATGGAACACCCTGTTCATCAGGTACGTAAATGCTGCAGGTGCGTTTGTTAATTCGAATGACATAACTAAGAATTCGTAATGGCCATACCAGGTTCGGAAAGCTATTTTTGGTACATCCTCTGATTTCACATTCAGTTGATGAAACCCAGATCGAAGATCGATCTTAAAGAAAACCTAGGTGCCCTGCAATTGGTCAAACAGATCATCAATATAAGGTAACGGGTATTTATTCTTCACCGTTACCTTGTTAATCTCCCTGTAGTCGATGCACATCCTCATCGACCCATCTTTCTTCTTTACGAACAACACCGGCACTGCCTAGGGTGATACGCTTGGTCTGATGAACCCCTTATCAAGAAGTTTCTTCAGCTGTTCCTTTAGCTCCTTTAGTTCTACTGAAGCCATTTTGTAAGGAGCCTTGGATATTGGTGTCGTCCTTGGTGCTAACTCAATAGAGAAATCCATCTCATGATCTAGAGGCAATCCTAGTAAGTCCTCGAGATCCAGGAACTCCCGTATCACTAGAATATCCTCCAGCTTCATCCCCTCCTTTGGTACTGCTTTCACACACACTAGGTATCCTGGGCATCTATCCAGTAACCTTCTTGCCTGCATCGCTGAGAGGAACTGTGGTGCAGCGCACACACATGACCCAACAATTTTAAACTCCTGCTGTCTAGGAAGTCTAAACACTACCTCCTTCTTTTGGCAATCTATGCTCACATAGCTGAATGCTAACCAATCCATCCCCAAAATAATATCAAATCCCTGTATTTCAAGAACAATTAGTCTAACAGACAACCTCCTCACCTGAATCTCTATTGGGTGGTCTCTAACCACCTTACTACATACAATAACTGACCCTATCGGTGTGACCACACCTAACTCGACCTCTAACAATTGAGTCTCAACTCCACATACTCTAGCAAACCCCTGAGATACAAACAAGTGGGTCACACCTGAGTCAAATAACACGATGGCATTATATGACATAATTAAAATCGTACCCGTCACCATATTATCGGCATTCTCTCCATCACTCGGCGTCAATGAGTACACATGCGCCTGCGCTATGCCCCCTAGTGACCACCTATAGTTTCTTGACTACCTCCCTCATATTGTTGCTGTCGAGGTGCATATTTCAATACCGCATGACAATCCTGCACCTAATGTCCCGCACTACCGCACTAGTAGCAACCCGTAAAACCAGTCCTGCACTCACGTGTATGCTTCCTATGGCATTTGCGATAGGTAAAGCACTGAGAATTCTCTTGAGGGGTTCGAGGTCCCATCACCTATCGCTGGCCCGACGAACTACTAGGCCGCTTCCATGAGCTCTGGCTGGTACTGGACTGAAAACTCTAAGGCAAGGACCTCTTCTTTTGATTTGCCTTTCTCTCCCCCTCCTAAATGCTGGCCTCCACTACCATGGCTCTGTCCACTAGTTCAGTAAATCTATGATCCAATAACGCCACCACCTGCACGCGTATTTCCTGCCTTAACCCCCTCTCTAACATCCAAGCCTTCTTTGGCTCATCCAGGACCATATGTGGAGTGAATCGGGATAGCTCCACAAATTGTGTTGCATACTATTGTACAGTCATGGTCCCCTAGTTCAAATGTAAGAATTCCTCAGCCTTCACCTCCCGGGTGACAATAGGGAAGTATCTGCTGAAGAAGACTCCTTGAAACAGCTCCAGGTAATAGATACATACCCTGGACGTTGTTCCTCCACCAGCCTAGCCGATCTCCACCACCTCTTTGCCTCCCCCACTAGTTTGAAGGTGGCAAATTGAACCTTCTGCTCCTCGGTGCATTCTAGCACACCCAGTAGCTCCTCCATCTCTTGAACCCAATCCTCCGTTGTAATCAGGTTCAGCCCTCCTTAAAACGCCAGTGGATTCATCTAGGTGAACTCCTCGAATGTGCAACCCCTATCAGTTGCTAGCTGATCTTGCTCTCTAGAATCCCTCCAAGTTTCCTTCCTAGCCTACCGCAATATACTGTGCAACACTGTCGAAGCATCGACATTGTCCTCACTGGATGTGTCCACATGGTTATCTCCCCTGACATCCACATCATTTCCCCTAGAGTCCATCCTATAAATGAAATAGAAACCAGTTCAATATTCCATTGTCATCATGTGGAACACAATTATTAGATGAAGAAATACCATAACATGTAAATTCTCAATTTTAAAGAACAAGTC
Source organism: Malania oleifera (assembly GCF_029873635.1). NCBI lineage: Eukaryota > Viridiplantae > Streptophyta > Magnoliopsida > Santalales > Ximeniaceae > Malania > Malania oleifera. The sequence continues at coordinate 17,086,370 of NC_080417.1, read as the reverse complement.
TAGCAATCCTGACACAAAACCATCGACGGTTTGCCATCCACAAACCATCTCTCTAATCCCTACTCCGAGACAATTACATATTCACTTAACCTAACGTTTCAACTTAGATTTTGAGTTTCAGCTCCTCAACCCCAAAACGAAACCATCGATGGATTTACCATAGTTTTCTTGAAATCATCATTCTAGGAAAAGCACAGAAGACCATCGAAGGAAATCCACCTCCAAGCCTCCAAACTAAACCCGTTATTGACCGTATTGGTCATACCCAGTTTTGATTATGACAAAAACTCATGTATTTAATGTCTATCAAGTTTGTGTGCAGGTTCATATTTGTAAGATCACTTGATGGCATGAGAAGACTTAAAGTCTAAAGACCCAGAAGATTTATTCTTGTTGTAATTTATTTTACGCTCATTTGGGTCTGTAATAGTAATTTAGGAAAAGGTATGTAATAATCATTGCATATCATGCATGTAGATACAATAAGCTTAAAAAACCTTAGAAAGATCTTAGGTCCTTGCACATACACATAAGCTATCCCCAAAAACACATATATTATCAAGGGATTTAATTGAAGTAAATCTAGACTTATAAGGTAAAATCAGTGAGGCTTTGGGCAACCAAACCACTGTGTTCAAAACACTTCGAGTGACCAAATCATTGACTAGTCAATAAGTTGACTTGGTTTCGAGAGACCGAACAACAATAAACGTACTGTCCTCGGTCAATCGAACCATGATTTTGACTTTTCCCACCAACTCGGCAACCTGAAATTCACATTCAAAAATGCATTGGGCTACCAAACTCAAGACCAGGCAACCGAACCGCGGACAGGATGGAAATCGCCTTAGGTCAGCAAACCAAACCCTGTTTTGGGCACCCAAACTTCAAAAATTAACTTTTTTCATTGTGTCTGTTTAGGCAACCGAACCGTGGATCACACGCCTGAAACTCTCGAGTTGTTTTAATTTTTACTGCAGTTAAGAAAGGTTAAATGGGGTTAATTTTCTTAAACAGTTTTAAAATAATTTTAATAATTATCCATATGTCCGCAACAGTCCAAATTTAGCCCTTCTCTATATATGGGGGCTCATTTGCTTGGATTAGAAGATAATTAGCAAACTGATTAGCAAAAAACTCTCTGAAAAATTTTCAATTCCTATTTTCTCATACTAAGCCCATACACTCAAATACTTTCATTCCTTTTAGAAATCTAACATTGTGAGTGTTTTATTCATTGAGTATTGTTGCTAGAAACCCTCACATGTTCTTGTGTATTTGATTTTTATTTAAGGGTTAAGCAAAGATTTTTTCCCTTGATTATATATAGTAAATCTTTGGTTGGGAAAAATCTCATAGCCTTGTGGGTCTTTGCACTATCATTGCAAGACTCATTAGGGCTTGTATTTTTGTGTGCAAAAATATATTTACAAACTCATATTTGAATATCTCCTTGTACTTGATATTGAGAAAACTATTTTTGAGATATTCTAAATTTCCATTGCCTTGAATCTTTGAAACCCTAAATTGAGACTGAGATTTGATCATTACTTAGTTTCAAACACTTGCTTGTAGATACACTCGTGTGCTTGATTTGAGATAATCACTTTTCTGAGTGTTGATTGCACATATACACTATTGAGCTAATTGTTCTTACATGATTGGTGTGTTCTGATTATTACTGGTACAATCTGCTTGATTAAGAAGCATTTTACTTGTACGCATCTTGTAATGAAATACTATTGTATTCCAGGCATGGCATGAGGGGATGGTAATCTAGCCCAGAAAGATTGGTTGTAAAAGTTGAGGTCAGCCCTGTGCTAATTGATTTGATTGTATTTAGGTTCCATTCCACCCGTTAAGTGAACCCATAGTGTAATCCTTGTGCTGGTGAGTCAAGGCGGGGACGTAGGCAGTTTGCCGAACCTCGATAAAATTTCTGGTGTCGTCTCTATTTACTATTTTATCGTGCATACTAAATTAATTCACTTGTGTAGTTTAATTTTTGCTAAATATATATATACTTATTTATTTTATACCTTAGGCTTGTATAATACTACTACTAGTGGATTGACCTAGGAGATTAATTTTTTAAAATACCAATTCACCCCCCCCCCCCTTCTTGGGATTGCAGTAAGACTAACAATTGGTATCAGAGACTAGTAGTTTAGACTTAATAGTTATTTTGCAAAAGATCTATATAGCTCATAACACTATGATCCTTTTCCCTGAGGGACACTCTTCCACATGAACTCTGGTTTTCAGTGGTGTCAATTACACCTTCTGGAAACAGAGGATGCACATCTGGCTTTAAAATATTGACTAGAAGGTATGGAGAATTGTCTCTAAGGGTAACTGTGTTCCTATGAAAACTGAAGGTACAACTAGAGTTCCTAAAACTAAAGAGGAATATACTGATGAAGATATGAAAGTTGTTAGTTTAAATGCTACTGTCATGAATAATATGTATTGTGGTCTTGATGTGAATGAACTTAAAAGAGTTATGGCATGTTCATCTACTAAGGAGATATGGAATAAGTTAGAGGTCACATATGAGGGTACTAGAGATGTAAAAGATAGTAGGATTGATATGTTGACCAGTGAGTATGAAGCATTTAGGATGAACACTGGTGAGTCTATTTAGAGCATGTACACTAGATTCACACACATCATTAATTCACTGCATGCATTAGGTATGACCTATCCTATGTATGAGATGATTAGGACAGTCCTTAAGGGTTTGCCTCATGTTTGGGAAGCAAAGGCTACGACCATATATAAGGGTAGAGACCTTAAGGCTATGTCATTAGATAAATTGATAGGTTCACTTATCACCTATGAGTTAACTATTAATGAGAGACTGAATGAGCACAGTAGTATGAAAAAGGTGACTATATTAAAAACATTTACTAATACTTCTAGTGAGTGCAGTGAACCTGAATCTAGAGATGGCATGGCTATGCTTACAAGAAAATTTAGTAGGTTCTTCTGGAAGAACAGTAAACCATACAGAAAGTTTAGGGAGTCTGCATCTGATAAGGGAGAGTCTAGCAAAAGAAAATAAAAATTGAATGCTCCCACGTGCTATAATTGCAAAAAAGTCGGCCTTATCAAACTGGATTGCCCTTTTCTGAAAAAGGAGTTTAGGAAAATCAAGAAAGCCATGAAAGTAGGTACCTCGTGGGATAAACAAAACAACAGCAATTCAAATTTAGATGGAAGTGAATCTGAGATTGTAAACTTGTGCCTAATGGCACGAGACGATGAAGTATTGTCATCTTGTTCTTTATCTTTGTATTAGTCTGATGATGATTGTAATTCTGATAGCATGCCTACTTTTAGAGAATTGCAATATGAATATATTCGTGTATCCAAATTGTTAAATAAAATGACCAAGGAGAATGATGTTTTGAAAAAAGAAATGTGCAAATTGGTCAAATTTGTTTGAAATTGCAAAGAATTCTCATGCTTCAATTCTTAAAGAAAAAGATTTGAAAATTGCCGAGCTCGAGAGAAAATTGGAGGATAACTCCAAAATTGTTTTTAAATTTACTGAGAGCCAACGAAATTTTGAAAAACTCCTAAGGGCCCAAAGAAACTCTCTTAGCAAAGAAAGTCTTGGATTTAATAGGGTTGAAAATGTGAGACGACCTGATTTTTATTTGGGACATTTTACATGAGAATCAAAATTCCAAATCCCACCTAAAGATCCTAAGTTTCGAATGATATGTTTAAATGTAAACAAATTGGTCATATTCAGTTTAACTGTCCACTTAGAAATAAGCATGTAAAAATTAGAAAGGTGTGGAGAGTCAAAGGTGATCCAGACACTAACCCTTGTGGACCTAACAAAATTTGGGGACCAACGTCAATTACTTAGTCCTTCTTGCAGGTGTGTTTGATATCGTCCTCCTCCAAGGACAAGTGGTACCTAGATAGCGGGTGCTCACGGCATATGATCAGCGACAAAGCTAAGTTCACATCCATTACTCCCAAAGATGGAGGATACGTGACATTCGGCGACAATGCAAAGGGGCGAATCATCGGCGTAGGTAAGGTTGGTAAGGAACCTCCCCTAGTTATTGATAATGTACTACTTGTTGATGGTTTGAAACATAATTTATTGAGTATTAGCCAATTATGTGATAAAGGGTACAAAGTGTCTTTTGATAATGTAAATGCACTGTTGAGAGTAAATCAGATAATAAAGTATTTTTTACAACTAAACATCATGAAAATGTATATACAACTACTTTTGATAATTTAGCTTCTCAACAAGTTACATGTTTTTCCGCAATAGATGAAGCTAGTTAGTTATGGCAAAGACATTGAGGACATGCTAGTTTCGATCTCTTGTCAAAACTTGTCAAAAAGGACTTAGTTAAAGGCTTGCCAAAAACTCATTTTGTGAAAGATAAAATTTGTGGTGCATGTCAAATGGGTAAGCAAACAAAATCAAGTTTTAAGAAAAAGAAATTCATATCAACCACTAGATCACTTGAAATGTTACACTTAGATTTATTTGGTCCTAACAGGTATAAAGTCTAGGTGATAAATTGTATGTCTTTGTTATTGTGGATGATTATTCTAGGTTCACATGGGTGCTATTCCTTTCTCATAAAGATGAATCATGTGAATAATTCAAGAAATTAAGAAGAATTTAGAATGAAAAAGGCTATAAAATCACACACATAAGAAGTGATAGGGGAACTAAATTCAAAAATGATAGCATAGAAAACTATTGTGACTTAGAGGACATTTCACATAATTTTTCTGCACCTAGGATCCCACAAAAAAATGGTGTTGTAGAAATAAATAATAGGTCCTTGCAAGAAATGGGTAGGACAATACTAAATGAACATAAATTACCCAAATATTTCTGAGCAGAAGTTGTGAATACTGCATGTTATGTCATGAATAGAGTATTAATCAGGTCTTCATTTAATAAGACTCCATATGAATTGTGGAACAACCATAGACCTAATATTTTTTACTTTCATGTTTTTGGTTGTAAATGCTTTGTACTTAGAGATAATGAACATTTAGGGAAATTTGACTCTAAATCTAATGAAAGTATTTTCCTAAGCTATTCACTTAATAGTAAAGCATATAGAGTTTTCAAAAAATGAACACTAACTGTTATTGAATCCATTCATGTTGTATTTGATTAATCTAATTCATTTTCTAAAAGAAATGATGAAGATGATATTGATATTAGAAAAGGTTTAGATAAGCTTTCTATTGAAAATAATGTGGACATCAATTCAGAAGCAAATGATAAATCAATTGAAAATGATAAAGTTGAAAGTGAGGTTCAAGAACTACCTAGGGATGGGAAATACATTAGAAACCATCCTTTAGATCAAATTATAGGTGAACCTTCACGTGGTGTAGCCACCCGGCCCTCCTTAAGAAACCTAGTGAGTCACTTTGCCTTCTTATCCCAAAAAGAGCCCAAAAATATTAAGGAAGTCATAAAAGATGAGTCTTGGATAAACATAGCCCATAGGCAAACAAGAAGAACACTATATAAATGGTTTGTAGGATCAAACCGAGCTTTCCACCATTAATTTCTACTCAAAAATATCATATCATATATCCTAGGTTTGGGAAAAAAAAAAACTCATTTTGAATGGTCAGTTTTCAAAAGGATAATTGAAAACATAATATACATATTCAAATTATATTTCAATCGGTTCAAAATCATTAAAATGTTGCATAACTTAATCCCCTTACGTATTTATGAAAAAATGACCCGAGATGCTCAAAAACCAAACCCTAGCTTTTTCCCAAGTTCAAGAATCCACTCCGCTAGACTTGTACAAATTCGCCCCCTAATCCTCGTGGTAACTTCCATTCGTCAAAATGGGCAACAAATGTCGAGAGATCGAAGAGAGGGAGAGAGAATGGCCATGGGTGTGTGTGTGTATTTGTGTGTGTGTGTGTGAGTGTGTGTGTGTGTGTGTGAGAGAGAGAGAGAGAGAGAGAGAGAGAGATTTAGTTTTCTTAATGAACAAGCAAACAAAATTTTCTTTTATAGCCCCCTTGACCCAGTCAAATTTGTCGACGAAATGACGCCTTCATCAACAAACCATAAGAGATCATTCGTCAACGAACCTCTTCCTTCGTCGATGAACCCTATACCTATAATCTCCTCGGTATTTCTTCGTTGACGACACCTGAATTTCGGTGATGAACCACAGAAGGGCCTTTGTCAACAAAAATAGGGGATTCGTCGACGAAGCCTGTTGTTTCCACCTTTAAAATTTTCCTTTCTCCTTTTCTTTATTTACTTTCCAAGTTTGGGTTACTACACCCTATCACCCTTTTTATTTGTGATATGCTTTAAGTATCTATCAAGGATGCTGGTGACCTTGGAAAATAACTCAGAGTTTAAGTTCCATCCTAGATGTGAAATGTTAAAAATCTCGCACTTGGCCTTTGCAGATGACTTGGTTCTCTTTTTAAGAGGGGATTATGCTCCTATAAAAAATCTTATGGGCTGTTTAAGAAGCTTCTCTGAATGCTCTAGATTGTCTGCAAACTTTAATAAGTCTAATTTAATTCATGTCGGAGTTAAGGAGTACGAATTAGAGGGCATCAAATAGTTGATTGGCTTTAATGTTGGGGTCTTCCCTTTTCAATATCTTTGGATCCGACTTGCTGCTTCTAGACTAAATTCAAGCCATTACTCTCCATTGGTTAATAGAATTGTAGATATGTTCAAACGATGGCCTAGGTTTACTTTGTTATATGTAGGGAAGCTAGAGCTAATTAACTCTGTCATTTATTGTGTGGAATATTTCTAGCTCTCAATCTTTCCAAAGTCCAAATAATGTGCTAGATCATGTGGTAAAATTCTGCAGGGCTTTTCTCTGGGAAGGAAGAAACCTTTGGTTGCCTAGAAGGAATTGTCTCCCAAAATCAGAGGGAGGCTTGGGGGTAATGGACCTTAAGGCATGGAATAAAACTCTCCTTATGAAAGCATTGTGGAATATTCACGCCAAAAAGGATTCTTTGTGGTCAAAATGGGTTAACCAAATTTATTTAAAAGGCAATAGTCTTTACGGAGCTGCTGAAAAACATGATGACTCCCCACTTTTTAAGAAGTTAATGGACATAAAGGATCATATTTTGCAAAGTTGTGGTAACCAAACTAAAGATGTTGAAAAATTGTTAGAAGGGTGGGAATTGGACCAATCCAGTTCTTCTATTTGCTATAATTTCTGGAGGTCTAAAGGTAATAATGTCCCTTGGTCCAAAGAGGTGTGTAAAAGTGGATGTACTCCGAAACATGCTTTTATTCTTTGGTTGGGAATTAAAGGAAAGCTACTTACTTGTGATAAACAGATTGGTATAGATGGTGACTTAAAGTGTGTGTTCTTTAGGGAAGAAACTGAGTTTATTGACCCTATATTTTTCAAGTGCAAATTCTCCTCTCTGGTCTGGGATTGTATTAGAGAATGGTTGGGATTAAACATAGCAATGTCGTCCTTAAAAGGCTGCGGTTAAGTGGCTCCATAAGGAGGTCAAAGGTACTGGGATTCAAGCTATGGGGAAGAGAGTGGGTCTTGTTACTACAGTATACTTCCTCTAGCACACTAGGAATAGAAGAAGGTTCGAAGGTAAGATTATATCCTCGGAGGAACTGATTGTGATTATCTAGAAACACATTTATAAAGTGGTTTTTGATAGATTTGGCCTATACTTTATTAACTGATCTTGAGTTGATCTTGAAGTTTAAGCTCATGTAAGGCTTGGAGTGTTGTCTCTATAACCTGATATTTTGGATGGCCATTGGCCCCTAGGTATGCCCAGGTTATATGCATTTTTGACTATTGACTTTTTGCTTTGTAAACTTGATGGGACTTGTTTGCTCCTCTTGATACCTGGGTATGCCCAGTATACTTTGTAAATACTCATTTTCATCAATATAATTTACCCTTATGATAAAAAAAAAAAAAAAAAGAACTTGCAAGGGCTTTAATGATTAAATAGCAAGATTTATGCTAATCAACAAACAATAGCTTGCAATTATTGCCCTTATATATGAGAAACCAAGGAAACATGAACTTAATAATAGCAGGAGAATTCCCTTGCAAAGCCAAGTTTGCACAAATAATTCCAATATGATATATGCTTAATTTTTAAATGCTACTATTTGAGTTTTTGAATATAAACTGACAATTTCTAAATTTAAATGCTATAGCTAGGTAAACACATTTTTAATCCTTGTGTGATATATGGTTTTGAAGATGAGAAAAGTTGTGTATGAAAAGATATTGGGAATTGTTTTATTCATTTGTTAGGGTAAAAAATTTCAAATTGGAACTTGTAAATGAACTTTTAAGTGAATCCTGCTACCTATAACGGACCCATTCCATTTAGCATTTCTTACCTCTAAGTATCAATGTTTTAAAAGGTGAAAATGCAAGGTGAGGCGTTTTACCCTCTTTGAGGCAAGGCATAAGCCTCAAGGCGTTGAGGCGTAAGCATTTTGAAATTATATATATATATATATATATATATATATATATATATAATTAATTAATAAAATCAATTTATATATATTAAAAAAAATAAGAAAAATTTTAAAATAATAGAAAAAAAAAGACATAATTTTTAATATCATATAAGTTAATTTTAGATAACAAACACAAATAATACATGTTAAAAAATAAGCATGAGTCACATTACCAAAAGAAGAGAAAAAGCCATATTAAAGCATCCTCCACTAATTTCTAAGAATATAAAACTAAATGAACAAAGTTCAAAGGCAGATCAAATTGAAAGGGATCCACGACTCTGCGGAGAGAGACAAGAAGCTTGGAGGAATCTTCAGAGAGGGAGAAGGAGCTGGAGGAAAGCTACGGAAGCTTTGTCGGGTCATCGGAGAGGGATAAGGAGCTGGAGGAAAGCTAGAGAAGCTTCGTCAACTCATCGGAGAGGGAGAAGGAGCTAGAGGAATTGTAGGAGAGCTACGGAAGTTTCATCGAGAGAGGGAGGAAGAAGCTTCATTGAGGGGTTTTGATGCTCGAGAAATGCATACGCCTTTTCCCCTTAGGCATACACATTTTAGGCTTTACACCTTTCCTGTTACACCTTAGGGCATTTTATGTTGAAAACCCCTCAAGAACACCTCTTAAAACACTACTAAGTACATTGTTTAATTAGACAATCTCTAGTTTGTCTAGGTATAATTAACACTAACTAAAAATTTTACCTAATTGATTTATCAAATTTTAGCCTATTAAGGATTCAATATTTATGTAGAGATTATTAAGTACAAACAAAACTTAACTCTTGTATACTTTAATTTTGTTTAAAGTTGCGGATATTAGAGAGCGTCATGCATCTCTTATGAGACATTCTAATGTTTAAGAAAAATGTTGAAGACACGAGCTCATGGTGACACAAGCCTACATTACATTTTTAAGTTTAGATTCTCATGTGGGAGGTCTCGGATATGGGAAAAATGATATGAATTGAGAGATGGCGTAAGTCAAACTATTTTTACATCTAATTCATGTAAATAAAAAAAATTAGAGGGCCTTAATAAAAATATTTAAAAAAATAGAATGAAAACAAATAAATAAGCAGCTAAAGAAAGTACATTACATTTAAATACAAACCCAATAAGAAATTGGAACCCTATTTTCGCGCGCAATCAAGTCAACCACTACACGTAGTTCTCTGAAAAAAAAAAGGAAAAAAGAACTGCCCCGCGTGTAGTCGCTGGCTGTATACTCCTCAACTAAATAAATCATTTTTTAAAATTCAACATCTGAAGAATGAGCACCGCAGTGCCTCTCTCTGCTATTTCCGATCCATAATCAATGAATCAACCACTGATTTATTCTTTCTGAATTGCATTTCATGATTGATCATCTTACGTGTAAGTGCAGGAATTCTTCAGTGAAATGGCTCTGTTCATCATTTTAGGATCCAGAGCCACCGAGCACTGAATCCTTCTGTAGAATTTGGGTTTCACCAGGCTCCCCAGAACGTACGCTCTGGACCTAACCATGAAGCTCAGTGTCATTGGCACCGGCGCCGTCGCCGCCCCCCCTGAACTGCTCAAGCTCGCACTTCCTCCATACAGTGGAATGACGCTCCCCTTCACGGCCACCGTTATCAACCTCTGGCTCTTCCTTGATTGATAGAACTTCTTTATCTGCAAAACCCAGAATTGAAGTTATATAAGCCATATAAGAAGCAAAAGATCGGATATTGAAAATGAAGAGGAGTTCTGCAAGAGTATAACGAAAATTTGTGATGGTATAGAGTATAGGAGAAGAGTTTCGCACAGTTCCGGTGGCTAGCGTGAGTTGAGAATAGGAGAGATCCAGAGGCGTTGAAGTCACATGAACCCCAAAAAATGTGGCAGTGTTGCGAAACGTGAGCTTCACTGTGGAGTTCATCGACACCATGTCCGTGGCTACTCCCGTGGAATCCATGCCAGCTTGAATGTTGAATTCGTCAAACGCAATGCTCTGCAACAAAATTAATCAATACCCAGATTAAAAATAAGCTGATTTATAGATACCTGACTCAGAGAAAACAAAAAAACAAAACACTGATTCATTAATCAATACCCATTTCAGAAATAAGCTAATTGATCAATACCCAGTTCAGTAAAAGTGTAATTTCAACCATTTCTGGTTAAATTCATGACAAATTTTAAAGTTCTGACCTTCACGGTGATGGCGGGTTTCTGAGATCGGCTTGCACCCCACAAAATCAAGGAGAAGAGGGAGAAAAGAACGAAGAAGCCAACAACGAAAGCGAGGAAGTAGTAGCGGCGCCGAAGGATGCCGCGAGAGGTATCTTCGTAGCCTTCGAGAAGTCCTTCTTCTTCGATCGCGGTGAACTCTTTCCAGGGTTTGCGAGACTTGCGGTGGGGGTCTCCGCCGCCGACGGTGGCGGGGGAGATCTTGGGCTTGAGGGAACCAGAGAAGCGGGTGGAGGAGGAATGCCTGCCGAGGGAGGAGGTGGAGTGAGGCGGAGAGCCCATGGGGCTGAGCACGGGCGTGGAGTGGAAGGAGTTCACCGTCTTCTCACCGTCGTGGGAGTCCCGCGACGGACTCTGCACGTAGTATACCGGCCGCCGCGGGGACCTCGCCGGCGACGACGGCGCCAAGCTGGTTACCTCCGAGTCTGTCTTCCCGTGCACCGACGACATTGCGATGGATCTCACCTCCAAAGCAAAGCTCAAGAACAGATCAGACTCCTGAAAGCAGAGATCTCTGCTTTCTCTCTGTTTTCTGGGATATCTATCAGAGCTGTTGATTTGAAATTTTGGGTCGAAGCAGGTTATAAGAGTTTTGTCTGTTTATTTATTAAATTATTGTGGCTCCAGGTTTGATTTGTTTGAATATTTATTGGTTTGTGAGATTTTTCGTGAGGGCATTTAACCTGGGGAAGGGAAGATTCATAATTCAAGAGAGAAAGAATGCAAGTTGATGATCATAGACTCGGGCGTTAGGTTTATGGTCAACTCGTTTCAATTTCCAATAACGTAATTAAAAAACATGGCGCTCCGCACGCTAATCTTATATATTTTACATATTTTATTTTTAATAATATTTTATATGAAAAAAAAAAAATACACCGAAACAACTATTATTATTATTATTATTATTATTATTATTATTAATTTATTTTTAACTTAAACTAAAAACCCTATTCTAATCCAATCTAATTAATCATACAATGTTTTCTAACTCCATAAAAGTTTAGAATTTGAAATTTAACTTTAAATTTTAAATATACTTATTTATATTATATAAATAAATAATGAAAAATTATTTTGTCTTTATCTGATAAATAATATTTAATCTCAACCTTGATACCATATATTAATTATCACTCACGCTTGAAATAAGTTGAAATGATTTTTTTTTTTTTTTTTGTATCAAAATTTTACGAACCAACATAGTATATTTTCTAAAATCAAGATTAAACTAAAAATAGAATCTTTCGGAGCATTAAAATAAAAAGGCCATGATGGTGTTTATCACCATATTTCGTATAGGACCATTGTACACAAATAAAATTGTATGTAAGCCTTATATAACTTGTGTGTACAAATCCGTAGGATTATTTTTTTATTTTTTATTATATAGAAACTCAAACCTCCATTGAACTCTTTGGACCCTCTAGTGCGGCACCAAACCTACGGATCGACGTCCTCCGCCCCCAGATCTCGCTGATCAAGGTAAAGTCCGGAATGCGGACACGACTTCTATATTAATCAAGATTACTTTGAACTTTATATAAATATAAGGAGACGTCCTATTCTTACGATAGTAATATTGTAGTTTCTTAAGTTACTATTTCAAGAGGATAAAAGATGGCACACAAATACTCTAAGTTTGGACAAGAATCATTCCATTGATTAGCAATGCTAGACCATGTCCCAAGTACTATTATCTCAGGGTACCGTTCTTATGGAGAGAAATGCGTTTTCACATCTTCTTAACCCAATACAAATAATATCCAAATACCAAATCCACCCTCTATATAATCTTCACGAAGTAGAAGAATTTCTTTTGTTGGCACTTTGAGGGAAAAAGAAGGAAAAATAAAAATCTATCAAATTTTTGTTTATGTACTCTAGAGAAGTTAAAAAAAAAATACAATTAAAATATGTTCAATTCATGGAATCACTATTCTTAGGCATAGAAATATTATAATATAAGGATTTGATAGATTTGAAATGTAGATATGTTGTCAACATTAAGTACATAATAATGTAAATATTTTTATGGATTTATAATATGAAACAAACAATGAAAGATTTATTTTCAAATTATAGCATAATAATGTAAATATTTTTATGGATTTATAATATGAAACAAACAATGAAAGATTTATTTTCAAATTGTAGCATGTAAACGTCTATTTTTTTATGTTGGATGAAATAACATAAGCTTCGCATAATAAAGATAAGCCTAACTTCATATAATCTTTAGAAGTGCTAAAATAATTTTTTAATGTAATTTTAAAATTTATTCACAAAAATATCATGGCAGCAAGTTGTTATATTTTAATTTATTTATAATAAAAATATATTGTAAAATGACTTAATTAATTATTAGAAAATTATTTATTTAATATTTTTTATGCTTTCGTGTTGGAAAGGACAAGGAGGAGGCTAATGGGGGAGAGCGAGGAGGATTTTTTTAGTTTATTATTTTTAATTAATTATGTCTATTTGGTAATTTGTTCCTACCACTTATTTTTTTGCCAAACCAATCAACAAATGAAATTGTACTTCCTTTAGAAAGGGAGAGGAAGAATTGAAGCATGTGCTTGTAAGAGAGGAGGGAAAGAAAGATTTATGTTTTGAAAAGCTTGTGGATAAGGTGAACACGACATTAACTATCCTAATCTCAATGAGTACTAGTGACTCTAATGTCAAATTTTAAACTAAACCATCTTAATTTTGAAGATGAGTGTTGTTGAAGCAATTTTTTAGCCTGGGTGTCTAACAAGATGGTTCGAGCTCCATGATAGAACCTAATAATGCAAGGGGTCACTAGAGTGATGCTTTGGGAAAACTATTAGATACTTAAGTCAATAGGGGAATCTATAGAGATAGAATGAGAGTATAGAGTTATTGTGATTGAGCATACTTACCTTTCCCTTCGTCCTTCTTTACAATTCACAAGGAGGTTCAAGTGAACTCCCGACCCCTAGAGGAAAATTAGGAATTCTCGCAAGCTTGTGATCATCAAGTACCCATCCTTGTCAAGCCAATCACAATGATGGTTGCCTTGTTTGGTGAGTGATAGTCTCACCATCGGATATAAGAGATCACGTACAACCTTTTAGAGTGTTTTGGTGATGTGGGGATGTCTATTATTTTTACCCTCATCAATTGCTTTATAGCTTGGACCCTTGGTATGTATCCAACCTGTAAAGTGTTGAATTTTGATCATTGAAGTGTCGACACTTTAGATCAGGCTATTAAGTTGAAATGGAAACGGAGAAAATGGAAACGCCTTAAAGAGGATGAGTTGCATCCGCATGCCAAATTCATTCCATCAAAAACACAATTATCACGTGCTAAAATAATCCATTAAATACCACGTGTTCATTATCCCATTAGAATGCAATAACACCTTTCCTTCCATATCTATCCTATGCATCTACAAATAAGAACATTTGTGTTGTGAGAAGTGTGCAAGTGAAGTGAGTAAGCGAGGAGTGTGAGAGTGCTGAAGGTGAGAGAGAGAAAAGTGTGAGAAGAGTTAAGTTGAGTGTGTGTCTCCTTCTCTTGTTTTTCTCCCAAGTTATAGTATATTCGATGTGCTCCGTGGACATAGGTCAGATTAGACCAAATCACGTAAATCTAGTGTTCTTATTTTGTGTGCTTATTTTGTTTGTGTGTGATTATTGTTCCTAGATCCCTAACACAGACCATTTTGTTCCCACTTGTAGGTGTTTAATGTTGGGTTATTTCCTTCCATGTGGAGGAAAGCCCAAGTGGGCTTTATTAAAAGCCCAAAGTCCAACATTTTAGTGTAAAAACCTAAAGGAAGTTATAAAAAGGAGAGGGGAGAAGGGAGGGGTCGTCACTTCTAAAAAGAAAGAGAGGAAAACGTGATTTTTCTCATGCTGCCCAGATTTCATCAAGACTCTGATCCTACTTCGTCTGTGGTCCGATTAAGCTGAAATTTGGAGGAGAGCTTCACAACTCAAGGAGCTACAACCTGAATGGTGGAGATCGGATTTTGAGCTCAGAAGTTAGGATTTTTGCATGTGAATAGTAATCGTGAATTTGGTATATTCTCTCCAATTCTCTTTGTATTTGTCAAGATTGTTGATATCTTGATAAGATATATTTGTAACCTCTAATTGCGATTAGAGAAGACTTGGTGTTCCCATTATTTAGTTGATAGTGGAGGTTTCAACTAGACTAGGTCCTGTGGTTTTTCTTCCTCACATTAGGGAAGTTTTCCACGTAAAAAATTGTTTGTGTTCTTGTGGTTTGGTGTGATTGATTATTTTTCTTACTATTTTCAGCACGTATAAAAGTAGAGATACACTATATTTGCTTGCATATAGGGAGAATAATTATTCCGCTGTGGTTGTTTGTTGATATCTCTCCCAACAAAGTGGTATCAGAGACCGGTTGATAGATTGTCGGGTTAGTAGTTTGAGTTATAGAAGCAAATACTAATAGAATGATTAATCTCAATGGTTCAAATTATCATATATGGAAAGGAAAAATGGAGGATCTTCTTTATGTGAAAGATTATTACCTACCAATGTTTAGTGCTGAAAAACTAGAAAAAAAAGTCTGATATGGAATGGACTTTGTTACATTGACAGGTGTGTGGGTATATCAGGCACTGGGTTGATGATAATGTTTTGAATCATATTAGTGGAGAGACAAATGCATGCTCTCTATGGAGTAAGCTTGAAGAGGTATATGCTAGAAAGACTGGAAATAATAAGTTGGTTTGATTAAACAAATGATGGCTTTAAGGAACCAGGACGGGACTCCTTTATCTGATCACCTGTATACATTCCAAGGAATTATTAATCAGTTGGCTGGAATGGGTATTAAGTTTGATGATGAGATACAAGGGTTATGGTTGCTTGCTTCATTACTGGACTCGTGGGAGACGCTCAGAACTTCATTGTCTAACTCTGCTCCAGAAGGTTTAATCTCAATGGATATGGCTAAGAGTTGTTTGCTAAATGAAAAAATGAAAAGAAAAACACAAGGATCCTCTTCATAGTCAGAGATCTTGGTTACTAGAAAAGAGGGGAAGAAGTAATAGCAGAGGTCCGAAGAACAGAGATAACAGCAGAAGCAAGTCCAACAAGTTTGCAAATGTTGAGTGTCATCATTGTGGGAAAAAGGGACACATCAAGAAATATTTCAGGAAATTGAAGAAAGAAAACAAGAACGATAAAGGCAAGGGAACGAAGAATGGAGATGACAAAGATGGCAATGATAAATGTTGCATACCATGAGACCAAATGGGTGATTGACAGTGGTGCCTCCATTCATGCTACATCTCGGAAGGATTTCTTTACATCCTATAGATCTGGTGACTTTGGAACAGTAAAGATGGGAAATGATGGCTTGGTTAAAGTCATTGGAATTGGGGATGTGTATCTGAAGATAAATAATGGCACAAGTTTAGTTCTTAGAGATGTGAAGCATATTCCTAATATTCGTTTGAATTTGATTTCTGCAGGCAAACTTGATGACGAAGGGTACTGCAGCGCCTTCAGTGATGGCCAATGGAAGCTCACTAGGGGTGCTATGTTTGTGGCTCAAGGCATGAAGCACTCTGCATTGTACGTTCTGAAAGCAAAGATCTCCAACGACATAGCTAAGGCAATGGAGGATAATGGTACAACAGAGTTATGGCACAAGAGACTGGCTCACATGAGTGGGAAAGGATTAGCTCTACTGGGAAAGAAAAGTCTATTATGTGGACTAAAATGCACACTTTTGAAAAGGTATACTCATTGTTTGTCAGGGAAGCAGAGCAGAGTTTCCTTCAAGAATTCCCCCTTATTCGAGAAAGTCAGAGATACTGAATTTGGTATATTCAGATGTGTGTGGCCCTATGAAGACGAGAACAGTTGGTGGCTCTAGATACTTTGTGACCTTCATAGATGATCATTTAAGGAAGTTGTGGGTATATACCTTGAAGTCAAAAGACCGAGTGTTGGCTGAGTTCAAGCAATTTCAAGCCCTAGTTAAGAGACAGACTAGGAAGAAACTGCGATGCGTCCAGACTAATAACGGTGGAGAGTATTCTGGTCCATTTGATGATTATTGTAGACAACAGGGTATTCGGACTCCTCCAAAAACTTCTCAATTGAATGACATAGCAGAAAGGGCGAACAGAACACTGGTTTAGAAAGTGAAATGTTTGCTTTCACAAGCCCGGTTGCCAAAATCCTTTTGGGGGGAGGCTTTGAGCACTATTGTTCATGTGTTAAATCTTACACCCTGTGCTCCTCTACAATTTGATGTGTCACACCGAGTTTGGACAGGTAAGGATGTTTCATATAATCACCTGCGTGTTTTTGGGTGCAAAGCATTTGTGCATATTTCAAAAGATAAAAGTTCCAAACTTGATGAGAAAACCCGACATTGTATATTCCTTGGCTTTAGTCAAGATGAGTTTGGATACAAGCTTTATGATCTAGTTGAGAAGAAAATTGTGAGAAGTAGAGATGTCGTATTTGTAGATGAAAAGCAAGATGTAGTCCCAAGAGGGGGGTGAATTGGATTTTAAACTTTCTTTTAAATCTTTTTAATGAATTCTTAACTGTTGTTGATTCTTCAAAAACTTTCAGAAAAAACATATTTCTTTATTTAATCCACAACCATACAAAAATCCAATCATTTAAGTAATCAATCAACCAAACCACTCAACCATAATATGAAAGCAAACAACCAAACCAAATATATAGCACTTTGGTAATATAAGAACTTAAGATGGTTGTTTGTTTATATAAGCCCTGTAAATACAAATTTGAACCAAGCCCTGTAGTGAATGATAATTTATGTTTGCTGATATGGATTTGATTCTTCAATATGATTTTCAACAAAACACACTTCTTCCCAATATTCAGCTTTTAAATAAACTTTCAGTTTAATAAGTTAAGGATGATCAACCAACGTAATCCCTTACGGTTTCCACAATCAATGTTGATCAAACCAAAACAAATTATCTTCCGATCTATTTAACAACCAAACAATTTGAATTCAAAGTTTGATAAAGCATCCACGCAATTTATATACTTTGCTGAAAAGTAAAGAGTGGGGAAGAAAGAGTGAGACCAAGATTTTTACGAGGTTCGGCTTCAACACAGCCTACATCCTCGCCTTTGGCAAACCACCAAAGGATTCACTAAACATGTTCCTTTACAAGGCAGAACAATACCTTACACACTCCTTCAGTAGGCTAGAGCCCGCCTCTCTAAACAATGTACCCTCGTTCGGTCACTCCTTCAATTAGGCTAGAGCTCGCCTCTCTAAGCAATATCCCCTTGTTTAGCCAACGATCCAAACAATTCTTGGAATCGTCAATCTACAAGATACAAATCAAATAGATGTACAAAGAATTTGCTCCTCAAAGAGCTGGTTAGTACAACAATTTAGAAACTAATATACTTCAAAGTAAATTCATAATACGAAATTCATATTGAAGCTCTAGAGTTTTATCACCTTATGATTCTTTCTATTAATGAAAGAATTTAGTATTTGAAGCACAATCACAGTGATAAAATATGCAAAACTTCAGTAATTTCGTGCAAGATGTAAGTAATAGAGAACTTTCAAATTTTCAGAATTTCAAAATGCTTAAGATAGAGTTTGATTGCTGATTTGAAATCTTGGTTCTTCTCTTGTGTACAAATCAATGTAACTTGAGGGTATTTATAGATGTAGAAAGGTTTCTAACTTTATCCCCAAGTTTACTTGGAGTAGGGTCCAAGTTTTAAATTAATCTGGGCTTCAAGTAATTTAAATTTTAAAAATATGCTCATTGAGTATTTTGAATTTTGCCGCAAGCTAGACGACTGTGGGATCTCTGGTAGTCGGCTGTCCAAGTATTTCTTGCACAATTTTCACAAACAAAAGGGTGGCAATCGACTGTCTTCAAGATGACAGTCGTCTATCACTAAACAACTCAGTTTTAAAAAACATTCAGAATGGTGGCAGTCGGCTGGCACGCAGACGTCTCATTTGTCACTGGTAGTCGTCTGTCAGGCTTCTATCTTCTTAATTTAATATCTTTTAAAATTCCAGTCGTCTGTCCATAGACAGACAGAAGTCTGTCAACCTATTATTTCTCATTTTAAGACATTTTTAATTTCTCTCTTCATTACTTAATTTATCTTGGAATATTAACTTGTTTAGCTTTGAAAAAGTATGTTCCATGACTTAAACTAAGGTCTCTAAGTCTATCTTTGCCTAATGAGCTTCAAAATGAAAAATCATATTTGAACCATATTTGAAATACTTACAAAGACTTGTTCTAAAAACTGAGGTAACTCTTCTTTGCTCTAAGTTCTCTTGATCTTCTTTTGCTGAGCTTCAATGATCCTGAATTTGATATGAGCTTTCAATTCGTTGTCTCTCTTGATCTTTCATCAATAATTCGTACTTTGAGCTTCATTATTCATTTTTAGACTTTGAGCTTCCCTTGTTGATCACTTGAGCTTTTATTCTTGAATTCATACCTCAAGCTTGATATAATCATCCTTATTTGAAGTACAAGCTTTCATGAATCCTTTAACCTTGCATTCATCATTGAGACCTGAAAATACATCACTTAAACAAAACATCTTAAGATCTATTTGTTTGTTAGCATCAAAATAAGATGTTAAGCCTTGTAAGGCCAATAGTTTCCCCCTTTTTGATAATGACAAACAAGAAGCAAAAATTGGAGTGAGCCTTAAAAGGACTCCCCCTATTAATAAGCATCATCTTAACAATATCATGCTCATTACTTCATTTAGTTTCAAGTTTATTAATCAATATCAAATACTTCTCCTCCTTTTGACATATATTATGTTCATGCTCAATTTTTGCAATATCATGTTCAATTTTTGCTTAAACTTATCCCCCTTTTGACATCAATCAAAAAGAGAAAAAAAATTGTTAAGTTCAAATAAAATCACATTTTGAGCAAATCATCAAACATGCATATCAACCATATGAACACACTCAATTTATTATTTTTCAATATAGCATGTGTAGTGTGTTTTAATAATCATATCTTTTACTAACAACTTTTTCCCTTTGATAATATTCAAGATATCAATTGTTGATTTTATGATACCAATTTGAAATTTAATTCATGATATTAATTTAAAATTTATGATACCAATTGAAAATTAATACCAATTGAGAATTGATTAATAGGGAAACAATCATAATATAAGCAATAAGTCATAACACTCCCATTGAATTCAATACATTCAGTTTTGTTACCAATTAAACTTTTATCATCCCATGTTTCAAAACATTGATTCACATTATGTATCAAATATTAATATTATGTTAATATCATCAATGTCATACCATGCTCTCAGATTTAATTATACTTGTCATGCTCAAAAACAAATTTAACTTTTAGATTATGATATCAAGTGAGCTTTTTAAAATTGTGATACCAATTAAATTTATTTTTTTTAAAATGTGATACCAAAAATATTCATGCATACCAAAGTACTTTATAGATACCAAAATTATTATCACATTATGCATAGCTCATGGATACCAATGTAATTATTATATCTTTAATAGCTCATAGATATTGATATATAGAGCAGTAAGATTATCCATGTGATTCATCAATACCATGCATGGTTAAGAATCAATCTCATATAAAAAATTCATGCATGTGCTCAATAATCTCATGCTCAAATTTTTAACATGGTGAGTCATGAATTATCAATATAAGTCAAGTCAAGTCAAATCATACATATGAAGCATATAGCATATCATATAGGCATGTAAGCATGTAGCATATAGGCTTTCATTCTCAAATATCAAGGTACCTATGTAATAAGCTCAATTTGATATTCTCTTAATATTTTTCTTAAGTTAAGCCTTGTAAAAAATCATCCTATGATGTTTACCAACAATGCCATTTTGAATTTGTTATAATAAGCTCTTAAACTCATCTTTAAGTTTTTCTATTTCTATTTGATACCAAATGACTTATTCCATGAAGTTTTTTATTTATGAACTAGTATTTCATCTTGATACTCATACTTTCTTGGTTCCGATTGGTTTAAGAAAGGATACTTCCTTAATTCTCCATACTTGTTTAGTTTTCACGCCCTTTCTCTTGAATGGACATTCAAACTTTATATGCCCCTTTTTGTTGCATTGATAGCATATAGTATTAGTGTAGATATTGGAGGATGTGCTAACATAATTTTTGGATTCTTTTGAAAAATAACCCATATAAAGATTCTTTTTTCTTATATTTTTAATTCTATTAAAACCAATGTCTTCTTTGTTTAGAGACATTCTTTGTGAACCTATCATTTTGTCAAAGTTTGTTTTTCCTTTTGTAAAATTATAAATGGTCTTTTCTTTATCTTTAATCTGATTTTTGAGATCATTTAACTCTATCTCTCTCTTGTTATCAACCTTCTTTTGTGATTTCTCTAACTCTAGAGATAATTTTCTGATTTTATCCTCTAATTCAGAAATATATATATATATATATATATATATATATATATTTCTCATATACCGTAGAGGATAAGGATCGAAGGTCTTCTATCATTTTTTCATTCTTGCTTTATAATTCTTTGATTTTCAAGTCTTTTTCATTTTCAGCAAGATTTTTAGATTCTAATTCTTTTATTGCAACATCATACTTATTTTCTATTTTCATGAGTTTTGAATCCTTTTCTCCTTCAGCAGTTCTAAGAGATTCTAACTCTTTCATTATACGTTCATTCTTATTTTTCAATGATGTGTTTTGTTTAGTTACTTTAATTAGCATCTTATGAACTTTGAATAAATCATTTTGAAGTTCTTCATAAGATGACATGCTCTCATCATTTGATTCATCACTACTATACCCATTAACTAATTTGGATAAGGAGCTTCCCTCATCGTCCCAAGTCATAAAGCACGTATAAACAACCTCTTGGTCACTTGATTCATATTCCAAACTACTTGTGTTATCCCAAGTAGTAGCTTTCATGGCCTTTTTGCTTTTCTTTTTGGACTCTTTCTTTAGTAATGGACATTTCGATTTTATATGTCCAACTTTGTTGCAATTATAACATGTAAGAGTTTTATTTTTAGATTTCTTTTTGCTAATTTCTTCTTCTTCTGATTCGGAGTCTTGGTTTCTTTTTTTGAATTTGTTTCTCCTTCTTAGTATCCTTGCTAGCTTTTTAAATATAAAGGCTACTTCATCTTCATCCATCTCTTCTTCACTACTAGAGTCTTCTTTTGAGGCTTTGAAGGCTATTATTTCTTGGGCTTTAGTTTTTCCACTCCTTTCATTCATTGTCATTTCCTATGTGATGAGAGAACCTATTAGCTCATCTAAGTGTTTTTAAGGTTTCTTCCTTCAGTTATCGCAATGGCTTTTGATTCCCATATAAGTGGCAGCCCTCTAAGAATTTTTTTTATTATCTCATAAGTAGTGTAGGTTTTACCTAAGGCATTTAGGGAATTTATTATGTGAGTGAACCTAGTGAACATATTAGTTATAGATTCATCTGAGTTCATCTTAAAAACTTCATATTCACATGTAAGCATATCGATCCTATTATCCCTAGCATCTATAATGTCATCATAAGTGACTTCTAGCTTGTCTTATATTTCTTTAGCTGATTTGCAACTCATTACTCTATTAAATTCATTGGCATCTAAAGCACAATATAAGACATTCAAGACACTAGAATTAACTTGCAGCATCTTATGATCTAAATCTATCATATCAATTTTCTCCTTAGGAACTTGTCCTCCATCTACTAGTTTAAAGGGAATTTGGTCACCTTCCATGACAACCTCCCATGATTTCCAATTCATAGTTTGAAGATATATTTGCATTCTTTTTTTTCCAAAAAGTGTAGTTCAAATCACAAAAGATAGGTGGCCAGGTTGAGGATTGACCCTCTCCGAAGGGAGCTACTCCTATGTGTGTCATTAGATCTTTCTATAGCTACTAATTAACATTTGCTATAACCCTTATCTGATATCAAATGAAAAGCAAGATGTAGTCCCAAGAGGAAGGGTGAATTGGATTTTAAACTTTCTTTTAAATCTTTTTAATGAATTCTTAACTTGTTGTTGATTCTTCAAACTTTCAGCAAAAACTTATTTCTTTATTTAATCCACATCCATACAAACATCCAATCATTTAAGTAATCAATCAACCAAACCACTCAACCATAATATGAGAGCAAACAACCAAACCAAATATATAGCTCTTTGGTAATAAAAGAACTTAAGATTGTTGTTTGTTTATATAAGCCCTGTAAATACAAATTTGAACCAAACCCTGTACTGAATGATAATTTATGCTTGCTGATATAGATTTGATTCTTCAATATGATTTTCAAAAAAACACACTTCTTCCCAATGTTTGGCTTTTAAATAAACTTTCAGTTTAATAAGTTAAAGATGATCAACCGACGTAGTCCCTTACGGTTTCCGCAATCAATGCTAATCAAATCAAAACAAATTATCTTCCGGTCTATTTAACAACCAAACACTTTGAATTCAGAGTTTGATAAAGCATCCATGCAATTTATATACTTTGCTGAAAAGTAAAGAGTAGGGAAGAAAGAGTGAGACCGAGATTTTTACAAAGAATTTGCTACTCAAAGAGCTGGTTAGTACAACAATTTAGAAACTAATATACTTCAAAGTAAATTCATAATACGAAAGTTATATTGAAGCTCTAGAGTTTTATCATTGTATGATTCTTTCTATAAATGAAAGAATTTAGTATTTGAAGCACAATCTTAGTGAGAAAACTAGCAAGACTTCAGTAATTTCGTGCAAGATGTAAGCAATAGAGAACTTTCAGAATTTCAAATTTTCAAAATGCTTGAAAGAGAGTTTGATTGCTGATTTGAAATCTTGGTTCTTCTCTTGTGCACAAATCAATGTAACTTGAGGGTATTTATAGATGTAGAAAGGTTTCTAACTTGTTCCTCAAGCTTACTTGGAGTAGGGTCCAAGTTTTAAATTAATTTCGGCTTCAAGTAATTTAAATTTTAAAAATATGCCCATTGAGTATTTTAAATTTTGCCGCGAGCCAAACTACTGTGGGATCTCTAACAGTCAGCTGTCCAAGTATTTCACGCACAATTTTCACAAACAGAAAGGTGGCAATCGGCTATCTTTAAGATGGCAGTCGTCTGTTACTGAACAACTCAATTTTAAAAAACATTCCAGAATGATGGCAGTCGATTGGAAAAACACATGCAGACATCTCATTTGTCATTAGCTGTAACGACTCGAAAAATAATGATATTTAAATATTAAAGAGAGGAAAATGGAAACAGAAACGGAAGGAGGTTGCAGGCTTTGTCGACGACATTGCATTTTGGAAAGAATAACCCGAAAGATTTTCCACAAGTCCTCATCGACGAACACAAGGAGTTCGTCGATGAGTGCATAAGGGAACTCGTTGACGAGAAGATACCGACAAGGGTTTTTGGGACAAACTGAAATTCGTCGATGAGGGAGGAAGTTTGTCAATGAAATTACTGAAGAACTCGTCGACGAGGTGACGTGTCTCATCGACGAATCCAGCCCTATAAATAGCTGAAACTCGAATTTTTATCAAAATTTCAGTGCAGAACTCTTTTCTCTCTCTCTCTCTCCTACGACTCCCTCCCCTTCTCTCTTCGATCTTGGCCCCATTTCTTGCCGGATTGAAGATCCGAAACTGCCACGACGCTCCTAGCAAAGTTCTTTGCAAGTCTGCCGAAACTGATCATGGGGAGAGATGATTTGAAATTCATCCCAAATCTAGGGTAAGACATTTCATTATGTATTTGTCTTTCCCTCAGTTATAAAAAAATACAATACACGAAGAAATACTGATGTTTTGTTTCGGGGGAATTAATTTTCAGGGTGTTGAGTGGAGAACTCTGCGGGTATAGGGCCAGAATTTAGTGGGGGCTTTTCAGAATTAAGGTAAGGGAAATATGCTATGCTAGGGTTTTAAGAATATTAACAGAGTTTTCATAGACACACACACACATATATATACCAGCTGTTATGCAATTTTTATAGAATGAATGTTTAAATGTTATGTGGCCTGAGTAGATATTTACCTGATGTAAAATTTATACAGTACTTCAGCATATCATGTTATATAGCATGTACATATAGTTATTCACAGACGACAAATAAACAGATTTATATAGATTTTATTCAGTTCAGTATATCATAGTTTTTACAGAATGCTATGTTTTCCTGAATACCATAACACATAGTTTATAAAGACAGATTATACAATTATAGCATCAAAATGCTACAGTTACTCAGATTTTACAGTATTTATAGTACAGAATTATAGCGTTATAGTTATTTTGGAAACATAATGAAAACAGTAAAGGTATATATATATATATATATATATAGATGTACTTATATATTATCAGATCCCTGTTGAGATATTACAGACAGATATAGCTTACAAGGCACGGTACCATTGCTATATATAAATAGAGTGCAACGACATATCTCAGATAATGTGTGGGTACCGTCTAACTGTACTCGAAGTGGATGCAGCTCCCTAGTACGCTGGGTAGAGGGAGTCGGTTAGACGAGGTAGCAGCCAGTCCCGAGCCTAGGAGTGGATGTAGGTTGGCCGCACTGAGGTAGTGTAGAGTATATTGACTTATCTGGAGGGCCGACCAAATAAAGTCCCGCCTACGGGCCGCACAACCCTGTCATGATGGGTCAAATCATGATGTACAGAGTCCAAGGGATAAAGCACAGTTATGTATATGTATACAATTTTACAGTATATGATGAGTATAGTATGGTATTATCAGTATGAAAAGTAGAAAATACAGACGAAACAGTATATTTTAAATTGTGAAAGAAAGATGTGCTTTACATATTATTTATTGCATTACAGTTCAATTACTATTTAAAAGTACTCTTAACTTAATTGTCACACACTAGTAATAGCATATTTACACTTACTGAGCATCGCCTCACCCCATTACTTTAACATTTTTCAGGTGAGCCAGTTAGGTGAGCAGATCAGGCTCGTAGATAGAGAGAGTGTTGATTACCCTGGTTATAAGGTGAGTTTTTGACAGAATTGTGTATATTTTTGGGTAGATGATGTTGGAAGGGTTAGTCTTGTATGGCTATGGTTAATATACACTGGATTTTGGTATTGTATAGTATATATATGTGAATGGTTGTATGACTTATGTTCCTGCTGCTTAGGTATGGATATATATATATATATATATATATATATATATATATATATATATATATATATAGAATTTTGAGGATGTTACACTAGCAGTTGTCTGTCAAGAGTTAACAGTCGTCTGTCAGGCTTCTGTCTTCTTAATTTAATATCTTTTAAATGCCAGTCGTCTGTCCATAGATAGACAGTCATCTATCAACTTGTTATTTCTTATTTTAAGACATTTTTAATTTCTCTCTTCATTGCTTTATTTATCTTGGAATATTAACTTGTTTAGCTTTGAAAAAATATGTTCCAAGACTTAAACTAAGGTCTCTAAGTCTGTCTTAGCCTAATAAGCTTAAAATGAAAATCATATTTGAATCATATTTGAAGTACTTACAGAGACTTGTCCTAAAAACTGAGGTAACTATTCTTTGTTCTAAGTTCTCTTGATCTTCTTTTGCTGAGCTTCAATGATCCTAAATTTGATGTGAGCTTTCAATTCGTTGTCTCTCTTGATCTTTCATCAATAATTCATACTTTGAGCTTCATTGTTCATTTTCAGACTTTAAGCTTCCCTTGTTGATCACTTAAGCTCTTATTCTTGAATTCATGCCTCAAGCTTGATATAATCATCCTTATTTGAAGTACAAGCTTTCATGAATCCTTTAATCCTGCATTCATCATTGAGTCCTAAAAATACATCACTTAAACAAAGCATGTTAAGATCTACTTGTTTGTTAGCATCAAAATAAGATGTTAAGCCTTGTAAGGCCAACAACAGAAGATCATACGATTCAAGATATTGAGAAGGCAGAGAAATCTATGCCTCAGCAGGGTGATAGTTTGACTAATGTGAATCTAGTTCCTCTAAAGAATTTTCCATCTCAGGTTGAGAATGATGTTTAGGATGACCACCAGGGTAGAGGTGATGTGGATGTTCCATTATAGGCTCCAGGAGATGTTGAGACTGATGAGTAGTTGAAAGTGCCAGAGATTCCACCAGAGATTCCATCCAGGGGGTCAGCTAGAGACCGACATCCTTCCACTAGGTATTCAGCATAACAATATGTGTTATTGACTAGCAGGGGAGAGCCTCAGTGTTTTGTAGAAGTCATGGAAGATGAACATAAGACAAAGTGGGTTAAGGTCATGCAAGATGAGATGCAGTCATTGCATGATAACCACACCTTTGAGTTAGTGAAACTACCTAAAGGAAAAAGAGCTTTGGAGAACAAGTGGATTTACAAGAAGAAGCCAAATGAGTTCTCTTCACAGCCACGGTACAATGTTAGATTGGTTGTAAAAGGGTTCATTTAGAGAAAATGTATTGACTTTGATGAGATCTTCTCTCCAATTGTAAAGATGTCATCAATCTGTACAGTACTTGGCTTAGCAGCTAGTCTTGACTTGGAAGTTGAGCAGATGGATGTGAAAAATACCTTCCTTCATGGTGATTTGGAGGAAAATATTTATATGAAGCAGACAGGGGGTTTCGGAGTGAAAGAGAAAGAGGATTATGTGTGCAAGCTGAAGAAAAGCCTATATGGTTTGAAATAAGCACCGAGACAATGGTATAAGAAGTTTAAGTATGTTATGGGAGCAAGGCTACAAGAAGACAACTTCGAATCAATCTGTATTTGTTCAGAAATTCTCTAATGATGATTTTATTTTCTTACTGCTTTATGTGGATGACATGTTGATTGTTGGCAAGAATGCTTCAAGGATTAACTAGTTGAAGAAGCAATTGAGTAAGTCATTTGCTATGAAGGATTTGGAGCCAACAAAGAAAATTCTTGGCATATGAATCAATTGTGATAGGAGTGCCAAGAAGTTATATTTGTCACAGGAGGAGTACATTGAGAAAGTGCTTCAGAGGTTCAATATGGACAAAGTTAAAGTGGTTAGCTCTCCTCTTGCTACCCACTTCAGACTAAGTATAAAGAAATTTCTTCTATAGATAAGGAAAATGAAAACATGGAAAGAGTTCCTTACGAAGGAAAAGGAAGACATGGAAAGAATTCCTTATGCCTCAATAGTAGGAAGTTTGATGTATGCAATGGTTTGCACAAGGCCAGATATAGTCTATGCAGTTGGTGTAGTTAGTCGATTCTTGTCAAATTAGGGAAGAGAGCACTGGAATGCAGTAAAGTGGATCATAAGGTATCTTTGAGGCACTTCCAGTTTAAGACTTGGTTTAGGAAACAGAAAACCATTGTTAGTTGGCTACACAGATGCAGATATGGCTGGGGATGTGGATACTCGTAAGTCTACTTCGGCCTATTTTATAACTTTTACAGGTGGGGCTATTGTAACGACCCGAAAAATAATGGTAGTTAAATATTAAAGAGAGAGGGAAATGGAAACAGAAACAGAAGGAGGCAACAGGCTTCGTCGACGAACACGATTGCATTTTGGATGGAATAACCCAAAACTCTTACATAGGGCCTCGTCAACGAACACAGGGAATTCGTCGACGAGTGCATAAGGGACCTCGTCAATGAAGTAGCGCCTCTTCGACGAGAAAATACCGAGAGAGGTTTTGGGGTAGTCTAAAATTCGCCGACGAGGGGGGAAGTTTGTCCACAAAATTCCTTAAAGACTCGTCGACGAAATGACGTGTCTCATTGACGAACCCATGGCTATAAATTGCCAAAAATCAGATTTTTGATGAGAATTGGCGCAAGAAATTTCTCTCTCTCTCTCTCTTTAAAAACATCCTCCACCCTTCTCTCTTCAATTCCGGGCCCGTTTTACGTCGGATCGACGATCTAAAGCCACCACAATGCTCATAGCAAAGTTATCTACAAGTTTGCTGGAGCTGATCATTGGTGGAGTTGGTTTGGATTTCGCCCCAATCTCAAGGTAAGACATTTTATTCAGTATTTGCATTTTCCTCAGTTATAAGAAATACAATACACAAAGAAATACTGATGTTTTGTTCTTGGGGATTTGATTTTCAAGGTGTTGAGTGGAGAACCCTATGGGTATTAGGTTAAAGTATAGTAGGGGCTTTTCAAAGATAAGGTAAGGAAAATATGCTATGTTAAGAATTGTTATAATGTTAACAGAGTTTTTTCACATATGTATATACTAGCTTATTACCTTATTTTACAGAATATGAGTTTTAAATGCTTGTGTGGCTTAAGTGGATAATTTATGTGATGAAGAACGTATATAGTTTTTTTTTTACAGTGTATCATACTATACAGAATACACAGATATAGACAGTATATACAGTTTATATAGTTTTTCCAGTATATGGAGTTATACAGAATATATAGATATAGTTTTATATTCATAGAGATTATACAGAAAGATATACATGCATATACAGCTTTTATACGAATAGTTTCATAAAACAGATATATATATATATATATATATATATATACATATACATATACATATACATGTATACAGTTTTACTCAAATCAGTATATATATTACAACTTTATACAAAACAGTATATATAGTGTTTATAGTATGTCATGTTTCTTATTACCATAACATACAGAGTATACAGACAGAGTATATAGACAGAGAATACAGATAGACATACAGAGATAGCATTATAATGCTACAAATACAGTATACAGAGATTACAGTATTTACAGTATAGAAAGATAGCGTTGTGGTAATTTTGGAAACATGATGAAATCAGTAAAAGAATATATATGTGTATATGTATATATATATATATATATATATATATATATATATAGTATCAGATCCCTGAGGAAAGATTATAGATAGATACAGATAAAGAATACAGAGCACGGTACCATTGCTAAATACAGATAGAGTGCAACCACATATCTCAGATAGTGTGTGGGTACCGTTGACCGTGCTCGGAGAGTATACAGCTCCCCAGTTCACTGGGTGGAGGGGGTCAGTTTGACGAGGTAGCAGCCAGTCCCGAGCCTAAGAGTGGATGCAGTTTGGCCGGACTGAGGTAGTGTAGAGTATATTGACTTATCTAGAGGGCTGACCAGATTAAGTCCCGCCTACGAGCCGTACAACCCTGTCATGAGGGGTCAAATCATGATATACAGAGTTTCAGGGATAAAACACAGTTATGTATATGTATACAGCTCTACAGTATATGATGAGTATAGTATGATATTAGCAGTATGAAAAGTAGAAAACATAGATGATACAGTTATATTTTAAAGTGTGAAAAGAAAGATATGCTTTACAGATTTATTATTACATTACAGTTCAGTTGTTATTCAAACAGTATTCTTAATTTAGTTGCCACACACTAGTAATAGCATATTTCCACTTACTGAGCATCGACTCACCCCATAACTTTAACATTTTTTAGGTGAGCCAGCTAGGCGAGCAGATCAGGCTCGCGGATAGAGAGTAATTTGATTACCCTGGTTATAGGGTGAGTTTTTGACAGAGTTGTGTATATTTTTTTGGGTTAGATGATGCTGGAGGGATTGTTTTGTATGGCTGTGGTTGATATACTGGATTCTGGTATTGTATAATATTTACATATAGATATGGTTATGTGATTTTGTGTTCCGCTGCTTAGGTATGGATATATATATATATATATATATATATATATATATATATTGATGTTAAAAAAAAAATAGAGAAGTTTTGAGGGTGTTACAATTATAGCTTGATAATCGAGACTTCAGAAGTGTATTTCTCTTTCCACGACAGAGGAAGAGTTCATTGCAGCAACAGAAGCGACTAAAGAGTTGCTATGGGCAAAGAAGTTCTTAAGAGAACTTGGTTTCAAGTAGCAGAGGTATGTGTTGTTTTGTGATAGACAGAGTGCTATTCATCTTGCTAAGAATTCCAATTTCCATGCAAGATCAAAGCACATTGATGTACGATACCATTGGATCAAAGATGCTTTGAACGATAAGTTACTAAAACTTGAGAAGGTTCACAGTAATGATAATGGTTCTGATATGTTGACAAAGACACTAACAAGGGAGAAACTTAAAGTTTGTTGTTCGATCGTCGAAATGACAATTCCCTCCACATAGTCAAAAAGAGGGAGATTTGTTGGGTTATTTCCTTCCATGTGGAGGAAAGGCCCAAGTGGGCTTTATTAAAACCCCAAAGTCCAGCCTTTTAGTGTAAAAACCTAAAAGAAGTTATAAAAAATAGAGGGGAGAAGGGAGGAGCTATCACTTCTAAAAAGAAAAAGAGAAAAACGTGATTTTTCTAAGTTGCTTAGATTTCATCAAGACTCCGATCCTGCTTTGTTTGTGGTCCAATCGAGTTGAAATTTAGAGAAGAGGTTCACAACTTAAGGAGCTACAATCTGAACGGTGGAGATTGGATTTTGAGCTTGGGAGTTGGGATTTTTGCCTATGAACAATAATCACAAATTTGGTATGTTCTCCAATTCTCTTTGTATTTGCCAAGATTGTTGATATCTTGATGAGGTATATTTGTAGCCTTTAATTGCGATTAAAGAAGACTTGGTGTATCCATTATTTAGTTGATAGTGAAGGTTTCAACCGGACTAGCTCTCGCGGTTTTTCTTCCTCACACTGGGGAAGTTTTCCATGTAAAAAATTGTTTGTATTCTTGTGGTTTGGTGTGATTGATTATTTTTCTTACTATTTTCAGCACGCATAAAAGTAGAGATACACTATATTTGCTTGCATATAGGGAGAAGAATTATTCCTCTATGGTTGTTTGTTGATATCTCTCCCAACATTTAAAGCCATACATATGGTAGCCTTGCTGCCCTAAGTTTTGGTGAAAAATACTTGCATAGGTGTAGGGTAACCTATGCGTGTAATGAGCGCCTGTTAGGATCTTGAGGCCTACATGCGTGTGTGGAAGACACAACACTCAAGATTGCCATGTGTTGAAGGCGACCTAAATGATTTCTTCCTCTCTTCTTTAAGAGAAGAAGCACCCCACTTTCTTCAAATTCATATTTTTCTATTGACTTCTAACTAAGTGTGACGTTTTGTTTCCTCCATCTATAGCCTTTCTCTCTCTCTACTTCGTTGAGAAGCTAACCTTCTAGCATTCCACGCATCATTTTTTCTTCCACTCTTAAATATGTCCTTAGTCCTCTTTTTACTTAAAACTCCTAGCACCCCTTTTCTATACCAAGAGTTCACTTAAAATAAATTTTAAGTCCTTTTGTTTGTAACCTCACTCTTCCTACTTCTTTCTACATTTCTTTTTGCTAATGATGGGACTTAAGAGAGATAGATCATAACAAGGGAGGGTCATCTCCTAATGCCTTTACCTAGGAAGGGTAACTCTTGGTGAATAGTGACCCTTTCAGAAAGTGCAAGGGGCTAGCTATTAGTTACTCCTTTCTATATATAACCCTTAAGGACCTAACTTTGGTATGTTAGCCCTAGAAAGGCTTTCCAAGGGAGAGTTGAGAAAACTTAATGAGCCATGTACCTTAAAACCAAAAGACCTTAAGGCAATGGGTTCATGATTCCACATCCCTTTTAATTTCTTCCCTAATTTACCAGAGCCTTCGAAGAGGTTTTCTACCATCAACTTAGGGAGCTCAATGTCTATGAGCAGGCCCTTCAAGCTGCTATCATCCACCATCCCTTCATCATTTGTGTTTGCAAATTTTATGCTATCTCTCAATCTAAGCTTGTCCCTAATTCTTGTTCTTCTTCATCACTCCTTAAAAGGAGGCATAGGATCCAAAGGTGCCTTTCTACTGCTCTCACTTACTCTAGCATAATTAATTTGCTGGAGGCCTAAACTGCTTGATTACCACCTTTGCAACAGTTCTATGGGGGTGACCGAGCTGCCTTTGTCCTTGGGGGAAAGAATTGTTTGTCAAGATTGAGAATTAGAAAGTAGTGAGCTAATTCCTCTTTGTTTTGGAGGTTCACTCAAGTAGATTTGGGACATTCTTTGCTTAAATTTACTTATCTTGCAGGGTTTGGAATTTTTATTGTGTAAGGAGCACATCTCAAGCTAGATCATGAGCATAAGCTCCTCTTGTTGAGCAGGGGCCAAAGCAAGAAAATAAGGAGCATAATTTAAAACCATTTTAACCTCATGTCATCATCGAATTTCGTCCAGGGTGCCGACAAAAGGAAAGGGGTGTCCGCAATCAAGAAAGAAAGAGTTTCAATAAGAAAGGGTGAATCACATGATACGAAGTCGTCACCTTATTTTAATTTATTTTAAAAAAAAATACAAGAAAAATAAAGAAAAATCCTGAAAAAAAAAATCTACAAAAACTAGATTTTTGACTTTAGGAATACATTTGTGCGTAAGAAAGGTGATCGGCCAAACACCTCAATGAAGATTTGCTTTTTAGTACCCCTAACGACACTCATTCGAGAAATGGTTACTGCACTTGTGTGTGTTTGTCCTAAAAAAATGACATTTCATGAAACCTATATGGGAGACTGAACCCCAAACCCCATAGAAGCTCCACTACTTGTACTTTTTGAAGAAAAAAGTTGGTTGAAATTAGTTCAAGAAGAGAAATAAGGGAAGAAATGTTTTGGGCTGGACCTACCCTTTTTGGGGGTGAGCCACCTACATAACCGAGCCCCGAGATCAAGTTGACATAGTTTAGAAGAAAATTTGGGTTTTGGTATTTTTGAAATAAATTCCCCCCTAGAAGGATTACAACTTTGAAAGAGATTCAAAATTATTTGAAAAACATGAGGGGAATTTAGGTTTTTGGGTCATGGTGGCCAGCCCCAAAAACGAGTTTTTGGAAATCGAGAAATGAACCTCATTTTGAGAAACAATTTAAGAAAATTAATTCTTTAAAAAACTAAAAAAATTAAAAAAAAAAAAAAAAACTATTTTACAAAGCTGAAGTCTCTTTCTCTCTCTCTCTCTCTCTCATCGATTACTAGATGTGGTTCATTTGCCTTCGTTTGAGAGTATTTAAAAAAGTACTTATAACACTCATTACTTAAAAAATGTACATTTATAAAAATAATAATAAAAAAATAGTGTTTGATTTGTACTACACCAAATATTTATTGCAAAAAATATTTTTCCAAAACCACTTTTTTAAGAACTGTATGAGTGAATTCAGAGAAGCAATCAAAAATAGCTTTTTGGCCACTTGTTAGTAACACTGTTCATAAGCGGGATTAATTTTATAAATATAAGAAAATTTAGTGACTATTTAATAGTTTAGAAAATATATTAAAAGATAATCATATATTATTTTATTTTTGTATTATAATAAATTAATTATTTAATGAAACATAATTCAATTCTGGAAGGAAGAAGAAGAATCATCTATTAAGTTAAATTAATATTAGAAATTAAAAATACTAATTTAATTAATAAAACTATTTTAACATAAATTGATATAATAATCATATGTTATAAAAAATTAAGAACAATATTATTGTTAATCAAAAAAAAATATTACATTATTTTTACTTAATAAAAATATTTAAATGTTCATTAAAAATAAAAGCTAACATAGCATAATTAGTAATTAAATTTTTAATTAAAATTGATCATATGTTACTTTATGATGCATTATAACCTATTAATTATTAATAAAATATAATCAAATTTTGAAATGAATGAAAAGAACCATATATATTTAAATTAACATTAGATAAAATAAAAATTTTAATCTAATTATTAACACTACTTTTAATATAAGTTAATGTGATAATCATATTTTATAAATATGCATAAATAACAAGATTATTTTTAATTAATAAATAATATTAAATTATTTGGGCTAATAGAAAATATTTAAATTTTAATTAGAAAGTTAATATAATTGTCATTTAAATTTTTAATTGTAAAAATAGTAATATTTTTATTTAAGATATATTTGAAAATACATATGAGATATTATAATTCAATTCTTGTTTCAAAAAAACTATTTATTAATTTAAATTAACATTAAATTAATTAAAATTTTAAATTTAATTAATAATATTGGTTCTATCTTAATTTTAATATGATAGTAAACTGCTATAAATATACATTAATAGCAAGATTATTATTAATTAAAAATAATAATCTTATGTTATTTTGCCCCCCAAGAGTAGCTCAGGTGGTAAACTCAAGGCTTCATATGATGAAATGGAAAAAAAAAACTATTTTTTTTATAAAAACCCCTAATACATAATTATTTAATTTTATAACTATTATTTATATTTTATAATAGTGATTTTTATCAGTGTTAATATTATTTTTATTATTTTATAACAAATATTATCTTAAAATAATAATAACTATTATTTTTACCTTTATTATTGTTCTTCTTCTTCTTCTTCTTCTTCTTCTTCTTCTTAAAATAATAATGATTTGTTTCTTATTATTATTTTTCTTGTTGTTATTATTATATTTATAGTAATAAATATTATCGTTATTGTAATTATTATTAGTTGTTATTGTTTTTATGATGAAAACAACAATTAGTATTATTATTTTTTGTCATTTTTATTTGATTATTATTATTTATTATTTTCATAATAGTGACTATTATTAGTGTAGTTATTATTTTTAATTTAATAATAGTTGTTATTCTTAAAATATTTTTTTATTTTTACTATTATTATTCATGCTATTAAACTATTTTATAAAATTTTTAATCCAAACTGATCCTTAAAATATAAGTATCGAAAAAATACTTATAAAAATAAATTTTTTTATGTAAAATTTAGGATTGTTAATAAAAGACCTAATATCATAAGCAACTTAAGCAGATAGTGTGATTTATTTATTTATTTATTTATCGTGCCGATAATCAAGCTTAGCAGATTGATTTACAATTTGAAAAACTAAACAAAGAAATTATCAAGTACTTATAATCTCATGCTTTTAACACTGAAAAGTAAAAGAAGAATGGGTTGGTGCTTGCTTTTTCAAGAAGATTGCCATTTTAACGAAAAAAACAAAACTAAAGTTCTTTAGTTGGGCCGAGGGCTGGAGAAAAGTTTTGCCAAACAAGACACTAGACATGCTATTGGGACGAATATTCTGACTATGCCTGAGTTTCATATGAAAATATGAAAAAAAAAAAAATTATAAAATATGAATTGAGATTAATGCATGTGAAAAAAAAAATTATAAAATATGAATTGAGATTAATGCATGTGGGTTTCTTCTCTCATTTCATCATTCTTGGGCATTGAAAGATACATCAGGTTGTTTGCAAAACTTAAGTAATTAATCTTTTGGTTTAATTATTACGTAGGATTCGATAGCGTTTCTGAAATTGATATCTTGGAAGTTTCGGGCGCCCACGAGACTTATTGATTGCAGGGTAAGTCAAATCTAAAACATTTAATTATCTCTTTTGGTCTAATTACTATGTGGACTTTGATAGCTCTCTAGAAATTGAGCTGGGGAGAGAATTTTAGGGTCTATTTATGTTTTTATTTCTTTACAGTGAAAAAACATATTTTAAAAATGCATTTATTTCCATTGTTAATTTTCTAGTTTCTATTACCGGTTTTCAACTGTTTGCCAAAAAACTAAAAACTAGATTTTTGGTTTTCAATTGTTTTGACAACTTGTTGCCAAAAATTTTAATATCTAGAAATATTTTTCGATTAAATTATTCATTTTATACACTTTTAAATTAAAATCAAAATTAAATGATCATATGAATTTAAATATAATTAAAAATATAAATAAATTTCATAAAATAATAATAATAAAGCCAATTACAAAATAATTTTACTATTTTACAATTGTCATGTCCAATAAAATTTTTATGGTAAAGTAAATTTTAAAAGTAGAACAATTAAGTAAAATAATTATACTAAATTTTATTTTTATTACAGTAATTTTTTAATATGCATTTTTTGTAATTTTATTATTTTAATTTTATTTTTATAAATATTTTGATTTAAAGATGAAAATGTATATTTTTAATTAAGTTTTTAATTTGTATTAGTTTTATAAATGTTAACCAAACAAATTGTTGGTTTCTAGTTTTTAGTTTTTATTTCTGGTTGTGATTTTTGTTTCTCATTTTCATTTCTCTAATTTTTTACAGTGATACCAAACAATCTTGTAGACTGAAAATTTCATCGCTCTCGAAAATTGTAGCTAAAATGAATTTTGGTATTATTTTTTTCTTTCTAGAAAACAAGAGAGAGGGAAAACCAAGACAAAAGTCTTGCTCTCTAGTGTTTTTCTTCTAGTTAATATTTTTAAATAGGCAACAAAGGTTGACTTTGGATAGACAGACCATCAATGTACACAAAGATTTGTCTTCAAAACAAATCTCTCTTCTTTGATTCTCTTCCCACTTACAATTTTTACAAATTAATTAGTGATTGACCCTAAGTACAATAAATGGATTGCAAGTTGTTTTTTTCCCCCACAAACATACATAAAATGGGAATGTCAATTTCTCTCCTCCCTAAAAATTACCCCAACTTCATTTTCATGGTATTATGCGAGTACGCCCCATGGGAACAAGGAAATTTTGTTAATTTTACAAGTCAAAACGATAAAAAGACCTAAAGTAGGGGTGTGAGTCAAGCCTCCTCACGATTTACTTGGGTTTGACTAATGTCTGGTTTGATTTTATTTAAATTTGAGCTACTACTCAAGTAGCTTAATGAGTCAAGT
This sequence comes from Malania oleifera, assembly GCF_029873635.1. Classification (NCBI taxonomy): domain Eukaryota; kingdom Viridiplantae; phylum Streptophyta; class Magnoliopsida; order Santalales; family Ximeniaceae; genus Malania; species Malania oleifera. Next base: position 17,048,901 of record NC_080417.1, on the reverse strand, counting down.
TTGAATTTTTTCTCTTTTTTTTTAAAAAAAAAAGAAAAAAAGAAAAACTACTCGCAAACCTAATCGACTTTCTTAATTTTTATTATTTTTATATTATATACGCATATAGAATATATTTTATACATATATTAATTATTATATACATTATATATAATTAAATAATTAAAAAAGCTTTGCGACAAGACCGGGATTGTAATATTCACCTAAAAGCATGTTCTCTCACAAAATTCTTTCCATGGTCTAATTAATCATATGGAACAAAACTAAATTCCATAAATAGCAAAGAAAAATAAAAACTATTAAAACTAAGGGCTCATTTGGTGTCACTGCAAAAAAAATTATAAAAATGAAAATTAGAAACAAAAGTAAAAAACCAGAAACATAAACAAAAAATTAAAAATCAGTAACTTGTTTGATTAATATTTATAAAATTAAAATTAATTTAAAAAATTCTCAATTTCTTCTTTAAATCAAATAATATTATAAAAATATGATCAAAAATAAAAAATTATAAAATAATACATATTTAAAAATAAAATTAATATAATTGTTCTTACTCAATTTTTACACTTGAAAATTTTACTTTATTATAAAAATTTTATTGGACATGATAATTGAAATATAGTTAAAATATTTTGTAAATGACTTTATGATTATTTTTAAAAATTTGTGTATATTTTTATTTCAATTATATTTAAATTTGTATGATCATTTTATTTTTATTTTTATTTTAAATTGTATGAAATGAATGATTTAATCCAAAAGAGCTATTTTTTGGATATTAAAATATATAACAACAGGTTGACAAAACAACTGAAAATCATAAAATTTAGTTTTCAATTTTTTGACAAATAGGAGAAAAACACTAAACAAAAACTAACAGCATAAACAAATGTGTTTTTATAATCTGTTTTTTCATTGTATAGAAATGAAAACAAAAAATAAAAAATAACAACGATAATAAATAGTCCCTAAACAACATATAGTTTAAAGAAATAATCTCAACCTAAACAACAGACTTCTCTTTTACTAAAAGTATATAAATAAATCTAATGACCACAACTTTTTTAGATCCTACATTTTAACCATGCGTGGTTTATTTTAAAAGCAAACTAAGTTTCCTTTTTGTTAGGAAATCAAGAGATATAACATTTTCTTTTTTGTTATATTTCACCTTGTTGGAATTTTTTATTATGAGTCATCGGAGAGCAACAACTCTCTTGATGGCTTGGTTCTTTCTTGTGACCATCAAATTTAAGACTTTGATGTGAAAACTCGATGCATAGGTGAAAGAAAGGGGAGAGGTAATGGAGATTTGTCGCGGGGGTCGGGTTGACTGAACGTCCAATTGATGCACGAAAATTGTGTCCGCATTCCAGACTTTGCCCTGATCAGCGAGACTTGGGATCAGTGAGACTTGGGGACTGAGAACGCTGATCCATAGGTTTGGTGGCGCACCAGGGGATCTAAGGATTTGTTGGTGGCTGGAGTTCCTATGTAATAAAAAAAAAACAGGGGGGGGGGAGAGGTAGATATTTTAAACAAGCATCTTTGCATGTATTCTTTACTAATAGAGAAAATTCATTTGATTTAATCTTTGTAGAAACTCAATTAGCTTGATCTTGAATGAAAAAATTATGACACCACTTAAACAACAATTTGACAATTGTTTAGGGGAACGGAATGATTAATCCTCATTGGCAATTGGCTTAATAATGACAAATAGAGTTTTGAACTATATGCATAAATAAATTAGTCTAAATAAATTAGCAAGGTATAAAATTATGGTATTAAAAAAAAGGTAAAACTTAAAGAAACTATTAATAAATAACAAAAAAATACAATTGACTCGATAGTCAAACAAGCTAGCTTAGTATATTTTTTATACGACAAAATGATTTTCTTGTATGTCATTTTTGTGGATTGAATTAAAAAATAAAATAAAAATTAATAAACTTTTACAGTTTTAATTAATCAATTTTTCAGCAAAATTTTTATAGAAGAATTGACTTAGTTAATTGTAATTGTTGTGATATATGGCTCATATACTGAATGGGATGCATGCAGAAAAGAGAGAACATGGTGGAAAATCAAAGTGCTGGGAGCAGCAAGGAAAATTGTTGATGGATTCATCCTAACCATCGATGGTTTGGAACCTGATTTCAGATAATTTACATTCTATCTGAAACCGTCGACAGTTTGGCTCGGGGAACCCAACGTAGATTTCAAATTTGAATAAGGGAACGTTAATATAGTTGGAGTTTGGAGGGGAAAACCTCTGAAAACTTTATATGTACGTTGTCTTAGATGTATATGGAAAAAGAACGTTAAGAGGGTTGATGTATTGTTCATGTAATTTGGACAAGAAAGATAGTCTATCTTTGTCATTTGCTCCCACGGATGTAGGCATTGTCGAACTACGTAATTCCTTGTGTTATCGTGCTGTTATTGCTTTCATATATTTGTTGTGGTTGTGGATTGTTTTGTATATTCATCATTAAGTGCTACACTGTGTGTTTGATCCTATTTATATTCCGCTATAACAATTTGTCTTTTTTTTTCACAACAAATTAATATCAGATTATTATTGTAATGGCCTCTGAAATTTCATCTACGAAATTTGACGTTGTCAAGTTTGATGGAACTGAGAATTTTGAATTGTGGCAAAGAAGGGTGAAGGATTTCTTAGTGCATCAAGGCACGGTGAAGGTCTTATACGGAATTCAACCGGAAGGCATGGATGAAGCAAGTTGGAATGAATTAGAGGCAAAGGCAGTATTAACCATCCGACTTTGTTTGGCTGATGACATGTTGTATCACGTCATGTATGAGGATTCTCCGGCAGCAATTTGGCGAAAATTCGAAAGCCGGTATATGTCTAAGTCTTTATCGAGCAAACTATTTCTTAAGCTAAAGTTGTATTAGCTTAAGATGGTGGAGGGTTTAGATTTGATCCAACATATCAACGCATTCAATCATATTGTGATTGATTTGATGCGTGTTGGTGTAAAGTTTGAGAAGCAAGACAATATGCTGATGCTATTGAATTCCCTACCTGCATCTCACACGTATGAGAATTACATATTTGTGACTCTAAATGTTATCTTCCCTTTGGAATAGTTAAGTACTAAGGAACTAAGGTTGATCTCATAAGTAATAAGGTAAGACCAGTTGGGATATGCAAGTCAATTAAGATATGCATGTTAAGGTTTAGGAGCATGCATATTACTATGCTACACATTCATACTCGATCTATGCCATTGAGTGTATTAGTGTGGTGACCATTGATGGGTTTAGTTATGAATATGAGTGTAATGAATACTGCTTTGATCTCATGCTAGTATATGAGATGAACAAGATTGAATTAAGGAGATGTTGTAAGGATAATAACCATATTGTGTACACTTAAGGTTTGGGTAATATAATTGTTTCCTATATTTATGTGTCGACCAAGTGGAAGATTGTTAGGAAATTTTAATTTCCTATTGTGGGCTCACATATTTAAAAGCAATTATGTTACTTAGCTATTTTAACATCTATTAAGTAATAGCTTTGCAATGTGTAGAAACTCAATACTAAGTTAGAAACTCAATACTAAGTTAATTTAGGACTGATGGGCTTTTAAACTAACCTAATATATAAGGAAAACCTAATATGGCTATGGTCCCCAAGTCAAATCAAAAACAGTTTTCATGTTCTTTCTTTTCCCCATCTAAAGAGAAGAGCACAGACGGGGCACTTAAGGATTTGACTGTGGAAGATCAAAACTCTCCGCTAAAGGCTGTTAGATAATCAATCAAATTAGACACATCTATGGATCCATGTATTTATTTCAAGTTTAGTTTTCTTAATTGAATAACATGATGATTTTGGGTTATTAGATTTTATGGATTAAAGTTATAATCTAACATAATAAGCTAAAAGAGGAAGGATTCCTAGGAAGTCTATCCTATGAGGCCAATATGATCTACTCCACCTAAAAATATTTTTGAGTGAAGACAAGAACACTTTGCCTGAGTCCCTACTAAAGTTGTGAAAAACTTATTGTTATGTTACCTCCAAATTTCTCATATAATTGCTGTAAGATAGGATACCAAGTGTGTATATGGGATCCTAAAAAGGATGCTGCACACAAAGCCATGAAAAATTTCCAATTCTGTGGGCAAATCCATTGTATCATGCTTCTGTTCTAGCAAATAGATTGGGCATTCTTTGCAAAAGGATAGTGTAAGATTAAGTAGCTGACAGATTCCTCAACTTGGAGGCATATTAGGCACATATTAGTAATCAACTATCTCATTTTCTTCAAGTTATCCTATGTTAAGTACCCTTTTCACGAGTTCTAAGACACAATATGAAGCTTACCTTAGACAAAAGAAGGGAAGATCATATCAATTTGTAATGTAAAAAAAAAAAAAAAAATCCCTTGTGCTCTTTGAAGGGGTCTTATTGAGTTGTGTTGTCTCTTAACCATGAAGATACCATTTGGGGACACAGTCAAAGTATCTTATTGTTAACCAAAGGCTCTAGGAAGAATGACTATAGCAATTTGATCAAATTTTTGCCTGAAAACCTCTTGGACGCCTAACAAGATTCAGATTCTAGACAATACTTTGATTACTAACATTGCCAAGTTTGCCACTATCATTCCTTATTTGTGCACATGCCATAAATTTTTGGAAACATGTATTCTAGCATTGCATTTGTTGCCCAATTGTCCTTCCAAAATAAGATTGTTGCCCTTGAATTAATCCTAATGTAAGAACCACTCTGGAAGCCTTTTCCTTGGCTAAGAGTTTGTCTTCTCAAAGACCTAGCCTATAGGTGTTTCTAGGAATTTTTGGGATTCAAACATAGTGATTGTACTTATATTTGATACAGATGGGGGTACACCAAAGCCTATCTTTTTTTGTATCAATCGCCAACTCCATTAACTGAGCAACACCATGTTCAAAAGGCAAATAGGCGTGACTCCCAACATTCTATTGTGTTTAGGGAGAAACACTAAGTCCAGATTAGCCAAGGGATATTTGAAGGTGTTTGACTTGCTTTCTCACTAGAAAGATCTTTGAAGAGCCTTAATCTTTTGAGGGCCTGACTTGGAGATAGGAAGTAAGGAGAAAAAAAGTAAGTGGGCAAGTTGGAAAGGGTGCTCTTTAATTATGAGAGTAGGCCTCCTTTCAATGAAAGGTATATTATTTTCCAAGTTTCCATCCTCTTCTCACATTTTTTTATAATAGGATGCAAAGCTGACTTGTCTCTTAATAAGAACCCGATAATAGTTCTAAGTATTTTATTAGAAGCTTTGTCAACTTTGCATTTGAAGGAGCTGCAAACTAATCGAGACCCTCAAAAGTTCTTATAGAAAAAAAATATATTCTTCAATGTTCTTCCGCATGTTAATCTTGATCCTAAATAGCCTCAAAGCATAAGAGTAAGATTCTCAATGAGTTCCTGAAATGAGCCTGCACAAAACAAAATTAAAAAATGACAATGTCATTGATTTAAAAAAAAATTAAATAAGTGATAGATGCATAATTAGGTGTTAGTACCTACAAAGAGAAATTCAAAAGCCAAGTTTTTATGAACTACCCTCTTAAGCATCATGCTAGGAACATCCATGACAACTGTAAAATGTAAAAAGGGGAGAGGTGTCTCCAAGGCCTCTCAAATTTTTATTTTTATTTTTAAATCCTCCAAGTTCACCATTTATTATTACTTAAAAATTAAAGGAAGATATACAACTATGGATGCAATGCCTCCATTTTGACCTAAAGCTTATGGTCCCCTTAATGGAGATCGAGAAATTCTAATTTATGCAAATGAAGCTTTTTCTAAGTCAATCTTGCAAAGAATTGTGTTGTCCCTCCTACCCATTACTATATGTCAAAATATTGGTAGGCCAATCAATCCCTTGAGGTTGTTTGTGCGAGTATAAACAATATATTTAAATATGATGGTATGTGCATGCGTGTGGGTTGTAGCATATTATAAATAATTTATATATAACTCAAGATTACCTACTTGTCTCGTCCACAATGCATGCGATCGATTTTATATATAAAACATGTGAAAAGATGATGTACTATTAATTGAATTTGGTCAAGTAATGTACCTTATCTATTTTACCCTTATATTAATATATCTTTTGGGTGAATAAAAAGAAGGAAGGGAGAGCATATATGAAGTCCGGTCCACTTTATTCACTTAGATAACATTTGGTTCTTGGGATTTAGTAGGATTATCGTGATTATATAATGTTTATAGTGTCATACAAGAATATTTTATAGAATAGGAGAATCATATTCCACTAGCTGTTTTGGGAATAAATTTTCTCCTATTATTTTATTTGGACATAAATGCTTCTTATGTATAGTGTACCTATACAATATTATGATATTAAATTCATACACATGTTTATATTATTTTGGTAATCTTATCCAAAAATGCATTTTGAGATGTGAATATTTCTGTGTACAAACATTTTAGAATGGACATTAAACAAAAATTCTCATGAGACAATAATCTCATTTTTGAAAATAAGATTTTTAGAAATGTCACGTTGGGAATCTTAAGTTTGGCAGTCTAATCTCATAATTTTTTTTAATAATAGCCAATTTTATTAAAGAAATTGCAATTACAACACAATCGAAATATAAAGTAATTAAGGTGAAATGATAAGAGGAAAAAAAAAATAAGATGGGGCGAACAAAACATAAACCAAATTGATGGGTGGCATGATAGTGTTCATATATATATATAACTTTAAAATTAGTAAAATGAGTCCATTTATGATAAAATTTAACTAGGTCCAAAAAAAAATCGTGAAAATGAAGATTGTATGTTAAAAGTAGTCCTTAATTATTTTTTTTTTTTTTGGATTACGTCCGGGTGTCCACCTACCGTCAACGACGTCCGTTTTACGGTCCGTCGCACCGGCCAGTGACTATTCCCACGCCCTGTAGAATGGCCCCACGCACCACAGGGAGGTTAAATCAGGAGCTCATGCGCTGAATCGAACCCGGGTGGGGAGGAAACCCTGACGCCATGAAGCGCACACCCGAAATCCGCTCAACCACCTGAGCTGCGTCCTGGGGGCATAAGTAGTCCTTAATTATTGAAGTTGAAAAGTGAGGAGTCGGAGAATCCCTTTGAGCAAGCTCAATACCAGCAAACAATCAAGAATTTAATCATAATATTTGAGAATTACTAAGTTGTAGATTATAGGCACATAAAATATGTGTCTATGATTTTCATGAACAATCATGATGGTATCACTCTAATTTTTACTTTCTTGATCGCATAACATTAAAAGAATGGGAAATACAAAAATTAATTTGTGGGGAATAGTAATAGATGAGATGATTTTGATCCAAATATCAAAATTTACGATATTTTTAAAGGGCCATAGAACAACCATCACCCCTGTTGAAGCTGAAGAATTCTTTTACCTGATCTTTAGAGAGATTTTGAATTTATATTTATACTGAATTTGAATAAGATGTCACATAAAATTGTATTGAAATTTGTGCAGATTCATTCAAATTTAAATTTAAGATTCAAATTTCAAATTCTCAAATAAAACAATACTATCAGCTAATAAAATATTTATATTATTAATTAAAAAATAATAATTTTGACATTTTCAATCTCCGGGTTTACCTTCTTGCTATTCACACAATGCCCCACGCTTGCAAATTATCATCATTTATTTCCGGTATCTACAAATCACATATGCTTAAATAATTTAATACATAGTTTTAATTTTAAGATACTTTCACAACTCCTTCATTGAATGCATTAAGACCTCTATTATTTATATAACTTTCAATTTTTATTTATAAAACTATAATTATTGAACATCTAAATTTAATGTTTTACTGACATAACCAAAACATCATTATTGATTTGTGCCAAAAAAAAAAAGGTAATAATCCGAATTTTTTTTTTTTCAAAAAGTAAATATTTTTCAAATAATTCTCAACAAAGATTTCATAAACAAATTGTATCGATGAAATTTCTAATAAATTTTTTTCTTGATATTCTAAAATGCCCCTCTCAAGTTACTGTTTATTTACAAGATTCACACAACTATAAATAAATAAATAGATTAATAAAATAATTTAAATTTTAAATTTTGAAATATTTTTTATGACCCTCCTAAAAATTCTAATTCCTAAATTCAAAACTGGGTTTAGTATTTAAAGTTTCACCTTTGATATTTTTTCAAACCAGCCTTAGTATTTGTGGACAGCATTTGTGAACAGCTAACGTTAAAAAACAGACAACGGAAAGAAGAAAGAAACTGAAGACAAAGATGGGTTTCCAGAGTTTCGACTTTCCAACTCAGAATTTTGAATTCCATTTCCTCCACTACGACCATTTTGCCATTTGGAACCAGGTCAAATCCAACCCACCCACCACCCACGGCCCCCACCAACCGCTCCATTTCATTTCCATTCCCACCGTCCCACTCAATTACTCCATCGCCGCCCCCAAAACCCTCCGGGAAAACCATCGCCGCCGCCCCTAACTGCGTCTCCGATCATAGAAAATAGAACATGCAGGCACGTCATCATCCCTGTTATATTTATCTTTGTCTTTGTCTTTCTCTTTCTCTCATGTATTCGCGTTCTTTATTTGCAGAGACCTAATCGATTCCTGAGGAATTTCCCCACCCAACTCCTGTTTCTCGCACTGTGTCTCTTCCCCTGTTCTTCTTCCTCTCTCAAGGTATCACTGTCATCTCCCGTCTTTCTCTTCATCGGTTCTTGAATTTTTTTTCCTCCATTTTTTTTTTTTTGAGTTTATAATTTTCATCTCATGGTTATCGTCCCTGAATCAGTTGGGAGAGACATGTGCTTCGGACGGCGACTGCGACGCCGGCTTGCGCTGCGAAACGTGTGATGCAAACGGGAATACTCGGCCCAGATGTACCCGAATCCGGCCACTGGAACCCACATCGAAGGTCTGTGATTTCTCTATGTTCTGATCTCAATCTCTGATTATCTAATGCGCGAACCGTGATGAATATTTTGTTTATGAGCGGATTGTACTGATACGGGTGGTCTGATGATTGATTAGGCGAACAGTCTACCTTTCAATCGGTATTCATGGCTGACGACTCACAACTCCTACTCTCTTTTGGGGGCGAAGCCGGCGCTCGGACCTGTTCTTGTTTCTCCCAGGAACCAGGAAGATTCAGTTACCAATCAGCTCAATGTAATATTTCTTCCTTTGGTTTTTCGCCATCTGGGCTGCTTTTTGGAAGTATTTTTTATGCTTCCGAAAGCAAATTTTTTATACAATTTCAACTATTGTCTTTAGTTGTTTCGGGAATATATGCCCCTCAGAATCTATTCTGCTTTGCATTATGCTTGTTTTCACACTTTTGTTCTGTCAATGACAATTTTTTATTTTTCGATTTTCAAGAACTGTTTTGGTCATTGTGAGTATTTGTCGCGTAAAAACAATTTTTTTCCCTGATAAACTCTTCATACACAATCCACTTATGCCACTCACTTGCACAACTTCTCACATGGACGCTTCCTTACCTAAATCATTGCACATTGTTCATGGCATACTATTTTACGATCAAAACATCTTAGAAACTCAGTTTATTCAGATTTCTTTTGAACTTTTTATTAAGTTACTCTGTAAGTAAGTATTTCTAATGTAAATTATCATTTTAATGAACTATTTTGATCGCTATATAGAATGGCACATTGATCAGAACATAATCCAATATTTAGGGCATTGTTTCTGTTAAAATATTTTTTTTAACAATTTGCTGTGAAATATGTGCTCATTGTAGAATGGTGTTCGAGGTCTAATGCTTGATATGTATGACTTCGCCAACGATATCTGGTTATGTCACTCTTATGATGGTGTCTGTTACAACTACACAGCATTTGTAAGTGCTTCAATACCTAATTCTGTGAGGGCAATTTCCTCAATTTGATCAAGTGCTAATTGTTATTTGTAGCAACCAGCCATTAATGTGCTGAAAGAGATTCAAGGGTTTCTAGAAGCAAACCCATCAGAGATTATTACCATATTTATCGAGGATTACGTGACATCCCCGAATGGGTTGACTAAAGTCTTTAAAGCATCTGGCCTTACTAAATACTGGTTTCCTATGTCTCGAATGCCTAATGATGGAGGAGATTGGCCTACTGTGGATGATATGGTTCGGCAGAATCAACGTCTGGTGGTGTTCACCTCTAAATCATCTAAAGAGGCTTCTGAGAAGATTGCTTATGAGTGGAACTATGTTGTGGAAAATCAATGTGAGTTTTTTCCTTTTAAAAACCTCTCTCTTAGAATGCCTTAGCTTATTGTTGAGCTGTTGATTCTTTGGTAGCATCTTGAAGCTTACCTAAAAGCCTCTCTTAGAATGCCTTAGCTCATTGTTGAGCTGTTGATTCTATGGTAGCATCTTGGAGCTTAGTTCCAGACTCCTAGAACAGGTTCTTTGGTGCAAGGGTTGACTCCTGATATGATATTAGTTGTGCAAGAGTGAGGTTGATCACCAGATGCACTCCACTTCCTTAAATTTATGAATCCGGGATCAACATGAATGCATGATATAAACCAACATTTTTTATTAAGTGGGTAAAATCAGAAAGTCCAAAATTGTAGGATTGTCCTAATATTCTAAGTTTGTACATATTTCTATATAGGCCTATTAGGTTTTCTACTGGTAAGCTGCATCTACAAATTTTATTTGCTTGTGGTGGTTTGAAATTTTGAACACTGGAACACAAATGTATACATACAACATTACAATTTGATGCTGGGTGCAATCACAGATGGAAATGGTGGGATGACAGCTGGTTCATGTCCAAATCGTGCAGAATCATCTCCCATGAATACAACAACAAAATCCCTGGTTCTTGTGAATTACTTTCCTGATAACCCCAATCGCACAGGAGCTTGCTTGGTTAATTCAGTTCCACTAATTAGCATGACAAACACTTGTTATGAAGCTGCTGGCAAACGATGGCCAAATTTTATTGCCGTTGATTATTACCAGGTACATAATGATCTGCAATTTATGGATTCTTTCAGTCAGTATACCCTATGTCTAGTCTAAAGAAGCTTCTAAGAAAATTATAAACATTTCCTTTGGTTATTGATTTGTTGTTGCAGAAGAGTGATGGTGGAGGTGCTCCAGAAGCTATAGATATAGCAAATGGTCATTTGACTTGCGGATGTGACAATCTCGCCTATTGCAAGGTTTGCAACTGATCTTATTTTTCCCCAAACGTCCTTTAGCTTTGAGTAGAAAAACAGTCATTGTTTTAAGCATGTTTCAGTTTTAGGTGATACAAACCTAAACGGAATTGCATTTGATTCCACCAATCCTATTATAATTTAAAATTTCTCAATATTTTTAATTAAGGAATACTAAATCGTGAAAAAAAAAGCGCCTACTAAATTGTGCGACGATTAGGTCCTCGTATGATACAATTTTTTCATGCGACTATTTGTAGATGGGTTGGTAAAAAAGCAAGAGGAACTGAATGAAGCACTGGCACACTACACCTTAATGCATGACCTAACTGCAATGCCTAATTCTTAATGTGCAACCATAACACCTAGACCATTGTCATGATGGTGGACTAGCGCTCACATTTCCTATATATTGTTTTAGTCAATATATGCAACCAGCTAAATAATGTCAACTTCAACACCAACAACGAAACTAGTATTGCCATTTTGAGGGCAGAATATATTGAAATAGGCTCTGATATTCTCTTCGTAATTTGTTATACATGAGCATGCAGGCCAATGCAACGTTTGGAACATGTGATGTCCCAGTGATGGTTCCTCCCCCACCAGCAGCAGGAACATCCCAAGTGGGAGGAACATCACAAAATTTCAGTATTGCTCATTTGGATAGCAGACCGCTCCTGTGGTGTTGGTTGCCTGTGATTACTCTGACCACGGCCCTTGTATCATGGTTATAGTTTTTCCCCATTTGTTTAGTTAATTATTCCCTTCTCATCCTAGTTGAAATTGACCGATGATGCACTTTGGCTTCTTTGGTCTTGTGTAATAGCAAATAATGCATCGGCATCACACACAGTTTTTATTTTTTTTATCAGATGATTTCTATAATTTAATTGATTTATTGTGCTGGAACTCGAGCTTGGTCAAGCATCTGTCTTTGTTTTCTATTTTGAAAATCCAGCCCTTCACCCCACCCCTCCCCTCCCCGGGAGGGGGGAGATGTTGGGGTTCCAAAAACCCTAAAGCCCATTTGGGGCATACTAGTAATGGAGCTTATTGCCTTTTTGATTTCTAAGGAACAGCTGTATGTTTTTTGCTTTTTTCTCTTTTAATATGCTGTAGTGGAGGGACGAGGGTAGAGCTCTGCTGCAGTCAAATTTCTATGGAGTAAAACACAGCTTGCTTATTATGAAGTTAGTTTCCTTGAATTTGGTTTAGGCTAGATGAAACCTGAACTCATTATTTGGTGCATTGTTGGAAATTTTCATTTCAGTTTGTTATGCTTATAAAATGCCTGAGCCAGCAAGCTTTATCCCATGACCATAGGTGAAGGATCCTCTCCCCTAACATGTTCAATTTTGTAATAAACATGGGTTTTAATTTATAAAAGTGTAGCCAAACCTAACCCTTGTTTATCCTGCTAAACAAATGCAGCCTAAAAATTAAAGGGTTCATTTGGGCAACATAAAGGAAAATAAAAAAGGAAGTTATTTTCTATTGTATTTTTTCTTTATGTTATATACTATTAAAAATAAAATTTATTTAAAAATATGATTAAAAATTAAGAAAGATCAAGAGTACTGATGTGTAAAATTAATTTTTTTTCACTTGATAGTTTACATTCTTTAATAATCAAATATGTAAAAATACATTTATTTGTATTTTTTTTATTTTTCTTAATACTTTCTAAGTTCCAATAAAATTATCGAAAAAATACATTCAAGAATTGAATACATTCAAAAGCTTAGTTGTAATTAGCTCAAAACAGTTCTTGTGTTTGGCATACAAAATATCTATACTTCATTTGGGCTTTATTTAAAAGTCACTAAATAGATATACGCCGATAATTTCTCTTTTTAAATATTTTCCTTTGCACAAAGGCCAACAAATTTGTTGTGGCCCAAATTATCTCTGTTTCAACGAATTAAAAGTCGAGTTTGGATAGATTTTTGCCTCTTTTTTTCAAAAGAACTCTATTTTTGTTTTCATTTTTTACTTTTTTGAAATTGAAAAGCTTTTCCTTCTCATTTATTAAAAGTGTCTAAAAAGGATCAAAGTAAATGTTTGTAAACCAACTTCGAGTTTTGAAAAAGTTGAGGGCATTAGAAAAAGTAATCATTTCCATTTTTCTAATTTTTAGAGTAATTACTTTAGAGACGGAAAATAAAAAAATAAGAAAAATTTAATTTTCTGCAGTTGAGCTGGTCTAATTTTTTTTTTTTAATTAACTTATAATTTATTTTTCAAAAACTTTTAATAGTTGGAAATTTTTAAATTTTCAAAAGTAATTACTTACTTTTAATGATTGTTTTTTCATGCAAGATCCATTTGAAAATATGAATTTTGAAGCTTAAATTTCGATGTGGGTTTGGAGTAAAATTTTATTACAATATGCACAAATTCAAATCTAATATTCAAAATTTTACAATCCCAAACATAGAATTCAAATCTGACTTTTTTTTTCGAGTCTCTAGGTAATTTTCTATTTTTTCTTTTTGGGGAAGGGATGGCCAGTCCAATTATAGGGAGGCTCAACTAGAATAAATGGCTCATGTGCATGTTCCCCATTTCTGGCGTGCCTCTAACTTTAGAGCATGTGGGCTGTCTAAATTTGCACCTTTTTGCTTGTATCACTCAATTTAGCACAACTCATAGGTGCAGGGTCGATGTCATATGAATGGGCTATGGGCCATGGCAGTGAGGGGCATCAAGTCTCATACTGATTAGACAATCATATTCACCAGTGAATCTGTCATTTTCCCGAGAAAAGAGAATGATTATGTTGTCATGCTTTTTCTTTTTTTTGCGGGAGGAGGTGTTCTCTGAAAACTGTTGTTTCTAGAAAGGAACCAAGAAAAATAGACAACAGATTAAAAATAGCTAACGGGGAACGTCTGTCAGGGCCTTCTCTGCTTTTCTTATTAAAAAAAAAAAATCCCCCAAAGGGGATAAAAAGCCAATACCACCAAATATGAACAACTAAGAAGGCCTCCCTGTGAGTTTTTGGAGGGGACAGGTCCAGCTAACCCACCAGTGGAGGGTTCCAAAGATCTCAAAACAGGGTACAACAAAAGTTGTCCAGCTTTCCTGCATCACAAACTCATCATTCACTACTGCTAAGGGGAGGAGGACGGCCATTTACAATCCAATGAGGCAATAACAATGTAGTCCTGCGTGTTGTTTTGTATTCATGGTGACAGTTTGATTGCTGAAATATGTTTGATATGAAGTTACTATGGAAATAATGTGTTAAATCACATCTCTCATATGAATTTCTCCCTGTTCTTGTTTAAAAATCTGAATGCATTTTGACGCATCTTAGATCAGATCAGGCAGGTGTTTTTCTTGGCAACACAGCAATGTTAATGATGAATCTTTTCCGGAAATTAGGAAAAAATGTTGCTGCAAACATGCACTAAAATACTCAAAAACATCTCCCTGGAAAAGATCTTATTAATGGAGGATTTAAATTGAATCAAATGTTGAAGGTAAAACATGAGCAGAGAATAGCAACAATATACAAGATAATAAAACACACAAATAATGTGAAAATGTACAGATAACTGAATGCTATTTATGCAGGCCAGCCATAGGAACACGCCTACTTGTGCGAATGATATTGCAAATGTTCAAAACTTTTTTTCTTCGCATTCTTGCCGTTGACATCTTGCCTGATTATCCAGCACCCCACTTTAGCACCCACTGCTACTATCACCTGATTCTGTCACCTGCTTCTCTATCAACCCATCATTTGAGTTATGAAGTGCACGAGCTGGGTCCCTTCCAGCTCTTCGTTCCTAAAGGCAAGTTGATCAGATGATGAGTAAACAAACTGAAAAAGTAGCCATGAACAAAGAGATGGCTCCAACAAGTGAAATAATCATATAGAGCTACAAAGTACAAAGTGAAGCTGGAATCCGGGATACAAACTATGATCATGTGGGTAATGTTATTTATATAGAGTCTACATTGCTGATTTACATGCTTCTCCAAGCAGGGGAAAAAACTAGAGATCAAAAATGAAAATTGTTGCCATAATCAACACGTCCTAAAAGTTGAAAGTTCCTTCTAACTACTAAGGATTGTTCTATTTGTATGCATTCCATTCTAGTGTATTTGGAGCATCACTTTCCATTTGATTCTTTGCTTTATATTGAAGATGATAGAATTAGTACAATTTGAAACAATTCTTATGTGCATTCACTGCTACATTGAACTAGAATCAAATGTCATGCAGAATGGCAATACATACATCTCTGAAGGAAGATTCTTCAGCTTCAAGCATATGTATAACATGCCCCATTTTTGGCCGCTTCTGTGCATTTGGGTCGACACATCGCAATGCAACAAGAAGAGCACGTTTCAAAGCCCTTGAAGTGGGCTTCTCATGTATTTTAGGATCCAAGACTCCCTCCGCATTCCTGTTAGCAACCATTCTCTTAAGCCAATCAACTAAATTCACCTGAAAATTCCTGACTTGTGTTAAAACCAACATGAAAAGAAGAAAGAGAAAAAGGGAACCCTTGTGAATTTCTTTAAATTTATTGGAATATATATTTCCAGAAAATAACCATTTGAAAATGGAAACTGAATGCAAACCTCATCTGGAGGCCGGCTATAATCAACTGGGTTCCGTCCAGAGATAATTTCCATTATAAGAATCCCAAAACTATACACATCACTTCTATCATTCAACATGCCCGTACTTGCATACTCTGGAGCTACATAGCTATAACAAAATAGTGAGTTAAAAAAAGTTCAATAATTTTATGGAGGGAGCAATGTAGTTGGAAGGAAGATTCAACATACCCAAATGTTCCCATCACGCGGGTTGTGACATAGCTCCGCTCTGAGCCCAAGAGCTTGGCAAGGCCAAAGTCTGAGACCTTGGGATTCCATTGTCTATCAATAAGAATGTTGCTTGATTTTATGTCACGGTGAACGACTTTGGGTTCCAATCCCTCATGAAGGTATGCTAAACTACATTCACAGCAAAGTGTTGATGGGCAACTAATTACACAACTATACAGACAAGGAAAACGAAAGAAGTTGGAAAAAAAATATTAAATAAAAAATAAAAAAGCTTCAAGGGTGAGTTTAGCTTGATTATACCCTTTTGCTGTTCCCAATATAATACTCATTCGAATCTCCCAAGTAAGAGGACTGCAAGGCCCTACATCCCCATGAAGCCACTGTTCTAAGTTTCCATTATCCACATATTCATAAACAAGCATCCTAAGATAAAAGGGAAAAAGTAGATTGTCAATATATCCATTGAATGTGTTATCAATAAAAATGTTCAATTTTTTTATTTTTAAAAAAATAACTATATAGAAACCTGGAGAAAATTCTATATTTAATTAATATACAATTTTGCCTCCTTTTATTTGAATTTGATTGGATTGTAACATCAAGGGGTTTCATAAATTCAGATGCTAAGTATTCTCTTTCTTTCAGAGCCATTTTACGAAGGAAGAAAAAAAAAAAAAACAATGTTTTTAAAAGGCTTAATCAAGGCTCACCTCAAGATGAGGCATGTCCAAAATGCTCAAGGAGTCTGAAATACCAAATCCCAAAAAGGCCACGTACTACAAATTTGCACAAAAGGCACACCTTTTGCACTTGTTTAGTTTAGGCTTATGCAGTTTCGCTGAGTGAATATTGAGTTAGATTTAGTTAAAGAATTTTAACCACATTTTATATCAAAGGAATGTCCTAATACAAGTTGATGTCTAAAACTCTTGAACCTCAACCTCCCAAAATAATGGAGAATTGCATCATAGATCATGAATATAATTTGAATTTTTAATGTTATGACTAACTCTTGGCATAATTTACTTAATGAATTCAAATTTTCAAATTAATATCTTCAGATGGCAAACAAGTAGCTTATAAATTATATTGTATTCCAAATAAAAAATATTCATAATTTTCTTAGGATCTGTTTGGATCAAGGATTTTGGTAGGGAAAGGAAAGGAAAGGAGAATGAGAAGAAAACTCAATTTCCGTTGTACTTTCTCTTTGTATCATATACTACTAAAAATGAAAATTTTATGAAAAATTAAACATGAATGGTGTATAAAACCAAATTTTTGTTTATTGATTTGATATATTTTTTATTTTCTTTTTCAATTTCTTTGATAACCAAACATGAGAAATTGGATTCCTTTATATTTTCCTTTCCTTTCCCTCATATTTTCTATGTTCCAACAGGACCTTAGTGTTTCTTTACTCTAAAAAATTGTAATTTCTTTACATATTTCTATGCACAAAAATAAAATTCTCAATAATCTTACGCCCCAATGAGTTAAGGTTTATGCCATAAGCCTTGCTTCATAAGAGTTAAACTCGTGGCATTCACCATCTAAAACATCACGGAAAACAATATGTGCGCGTAATAGACAAAAGCAGAGTACCTATGAGCTCCTTCAGCACAGTAGCCTAACAATCTTACTAAATTTTTATGCCGAACTCTCCCAATTGCTTCCACTTCAACTTTGAACTCCTTCTCAGCTTGCCCCCTAATCAATAACAGATATTCAATTCACAAATTATGCACCAACAGCAAAAAACCCAAAATGACTAATGAAATAAACATGTTCATTCTAGCAGCAGCAGTAATAACAGTTAGCAATTATTGTCCGCTTGAGTTCCATTCATTCTAATAGTTGGAGCTATCAATCAATTAGCCAACATGCAATTGAATTGAATTGAATTGAATCAAAAAAGCAGTGTGTTTAGAAAATATAACGAATTTTAAGCAAAAACAGAAAAGTAAACAAAACAACGAAGCACCAAGAAATTAGCACCTATTATTGAGCAAGTTCTTGACAGCAACCTGAGAGTTGTCCCACAAAATGCCATGGTAAACAATACCGTACCCACCTTCGCCAATAACTCTTTCGGAGGCAAACGCATTAGTTGCGGCCTCAAGCTCCCTGAGAGTGTACCAATGTCCCCAACCCAAGTGCGAAACTTCAGGACCCGCCATGGCCACCTGATCAACCATACGACCCTCTCCGCTCCCTCCACTGCGTTCGGGATACGTTATCCGGTGACCCTTCCCAATCTGAATGTTGATTCTCTGATGGCTCTCTTCCTCCGGCGGGAGAAGCAGCGCCTGGCGTTCGATGCCCGGGGGGCTTGGATCCGATTCCGGAAACGGGTCGGCTTGGATTTGGGTCCGGCTCGCTTTGGCCTCCGGCTGCTGGTGGGGGTTGCTCCGAGCATGGTCGATTCGAATTTCCCGAATTTCTTTAGAGACAATTGGGATCGCGGGATTGCGAGAGGCCTTGTTTTTGGAGGTGTTGCGCTTGGAGGCGAGCCAGAGGGAGAGGAGAAAGAGGAGGAGAACGAAGGCGGCTCCGAGGCAAACTCCCAGAACCACCCACATCCGGAGACCAAAGATGGAGGTTGGCTTCGAGAGCTGGTCGTTCATGGCCGTCGCTCTGTGATCGGACATTGTGTCTGCTTGATCCTTTGCCGTCGTTGAAAGGAAACAATCAGACGCACACGCACCCGCACATCGAGAGAGAGAGAGAGAGAGAGAGCGCTTGTGTGAGTGAGCGAGTGTCGAGCCGGAATTTAGAGAGGCGAAGTCAGTGCGGCCCTGCGGAAGGAAGGGAAGTGAAGGGAAGACTAAGAGGACTTAGAGGAGGAGGAAACTAGCAGCTGTCATGATGGGACATTTCGGTTGTTTGTAACATAAATTAAATTTTGTGATTGGCTATTTTTGTTATTTATATTAAAAATAATAATTACAATATTTTTTTATGAATAATACAATATTTTTAAATTAATTAAGTTTTTTACACTCAATAAATTACAAAACTTTGCATAATTTATGAAAGATTCTTGCAATAAATGAATTTTTATTTTATTTTTTACTATTTAAAGATATATGTATTTTTCCTTTTTTATTAATATACTTGGGTCTAGAAATATGATGTTATTGAAATAATAAAAGAAGGAGAACATTCAAAATTAAAGTCATCAAACAAGGCATACGACAAAAATATAAATGGAAAGATTGGGTGTTGATTTGATTTAAATAAACTTCTTTAATTAAACTAGAGCTAAATTTGTAATTAATTAAGCAAGCTCGGGATTAATTGTATTAAGAAATTTTTTTTTTCTAATGTATTGGAGATCTAAAAAAATGGATAAAAATTCTTTACTCTGAACCGAATCTGACCCGCTTAAATTGATTCATTACCGATCCGTACATTTAATTAGTCGAATATGGTTTGAACTTTTTTATTCGCATCTAAATAAGTCGGTTGGCGGATTTAGGATTTTATCCGATAGATATATGTCTATCTAGTAACAACTAATGTTTAAACTCATTGATAATCTCATATACTTATGCTTAATTATTAAGCATCAAATCAATTACCATAGTCTTTATAGGCCAAGGTCTAGTCCCACACTCTCAACTCTGCATACTTGAGTTCAATAATTAGTTTTTGTGTAATCAAAACAAAAGTCTCCAAATTCATGCCCTAAAAAATTTATAAAAAAAAATTATAATTTTGTGGTTAGTTGTTAAATGTTTAATAGATTACCAAATTATAATTTTAAAAATAATTTTAGTTATTGTGTTACAAAATAAATTTTTCATTGGATAATAAAAAAAATTATATTAGGGAGGAGAATGATGAATTATCCGTCATCTACCGCGGATTATTCGATCTGAACCGTCATAAATATGCAACTTAAATGAGTCAAATATGACCGCAATTTAAATGAGTCGGATATGGATTGTAATATTCTCACCCGATAATTCGTCACGGTTTATCCGACCCAATCCGCTTTGTTAGCTCTAGCTCGCATAAAACTTCGGTTACAAAGCATATTTTTTTAGATTTATTTTTTATTTTTCTAAAGTTATCCACTCTCCTTAAATTCAACATAAAATGTGTTAGAATTGCTTATAATTTTAAATTTTAAATAACTTAAGTTCTTCTTAAAACTCAGTCTCTTATTTGAAATTTTAATCTTAATGTACTCTTTTTTTTAATTCTACTCTTGTAATCTCTCTCGACTATTTCTATCTTGTTTTTAATCATTTTAAAAAATAAATTTTGGTGATTTTATAAAATAAAAAAAATTCAAGTGCTCTATCTAGTAAAATATTAATTTAAATATTTGTAGTATAGAATTTGGGACTATTAAAATAGAATTATAATGCAATTTTAAAAATCTTATTTACATTTATGTATGGGTAATATATTCTTCATAATTAAATTTATATTAAATGTTTAAAATTATCTAAACTCATAATATAAGTTAGGCTAGTGCTATGATCAATTCCGTACAAATTCACATTGTGATTTTAAATATAGGAGAAATTAATTTAGCTAGTGAAAATTATTTTTTTATCTTATAGTATACCAATATTTGAAGTTTTTTATTAGATAAATTCATGTGGGCAATATTAAAGAAGTCATAATTTTATAATTATAATAAACTAAAAAATTATTTTATTACTGTAATCCATTGTAGCTGTTTGTTCAAATTAATAAATAACCCACTTGTTTAAAAATATGTGTTGAACAAATTGTGTCAAGATTCTAATTAATATCACAATAAATGATTGTAGTACAATGTTGAAAAATTGAAAGGCTTAACTTGCTGAACCACTTGCAAGTCTGTTTCACCACCTTTTCATTTAGTATAGATTTATTAAATAAAAAAAAAACACACACACACACACACACAGCACATTCTTTTATAGTTCTTTTAAGGAATGGAGGTATCTTTTTTTTTTTTTTTGTAATAACGTCGAGTGTCTTAGGCTTACGCATGAGACTAATTTCACGCTTACACCAACAGTGTCCTCCACCAGCGTAGGAGGTAAATCGTGGTTATGCAACACAAGTGGTAGGAATCGAACCCAGGGTTATATCGACAGGTGGCTCTCTCCGACCTGACCCCAGGACACATATTACTTTACCATACATAGCTGGCTCCACAATAAATTGCTTTACCATCCACTGTTGGCTCGATGAAGCATCAATTGGAATCAAACCCGGGGTACCTACAAGCGGCCCCCCCAGACGCGCCCTTACCACCCGGTCTTATACCCAAGGGTGGAATGGAGGTATCTTTGGTCCATATATAATTGAATTATAAATAAAGAAAAAACAGAGCAATAGAATTATAAGGAGTAGAACTCATAGTATTCAAAGGCTTAAAAAGTATGACTTGCTCTGAGCAGGTCAATTAGCTTTGAGCAAGTTGGTCACATGCAAGTTAAGTAAGATGCAGATCAAATTTGAGCAAGTTAGTCATGTACAGATCACATATGTTGTAATATGTGGCTCATATGATTGAGTGGAAGACGTGTACAAAGAGAAAATATGAATAAAACATGAATGCAGACTTATAGGAGGAAATCGTCGATGATAATGAAATAATCGACGGTTTTGAACTTGTTACATCGATTGTTTGCTCTCATATTTAACCGTCGGCGGTATCTCTGCAAACCGTCGACGATTTGGCTTCGCTACTCAGTGTTTGTTTTCATATTTTTAATTGGGACGTTAGACATGTTAGGTTTTGGAGGGAAAGCCTCCGGGAAACTTACAAGTATATGTTGTACCATGTAACAAAGTGTCTTTAGACATAAGATAGTGAAAATCACATTGTCGATTGCTCACATGGATGTAGGCATTTGCTAAACCATGTAATTATTTTTGTCATTATTATTACTTTCATTATAATCTGCGTGATTATTGTTCTGTATATTTCACTGTTGGTTGTTGCGTTTGTAAGATCGTTTTATTCCACTGTGCATTCAATTTTCACAACAAATTGGTATCAGAGCATTATTGTAATGGCCTCTAGAACTTCTTTTGCAAAGTTCGATGCTGTCAAGTTCAATGGAATGGGAAACTCAGTTTATGGCAAAGAAGGGTTAAGGATTTGTTAGTGCATCATGCTATTGTGAAGGCTTTATACAAAGTTCAACTGGAAAGCATGGATGAAACAAGTTGGAATGAATTGGAAGGGAAGGTTGTGGCGACTATCAGATTATGTTTGGCCAATGACATGTTGTATCACGTCATGGAAGAGGATTCTCTTACGACAATTTGGAAGAAACTTAAAAGTCGGTATATGTATAAGTCTCTTACGAATAAATTATATCTTAAGCAAAAGTTGTATTGTCTTAAGATGGTGGAAGGTTCGGATTTGAACCAACACATCAACGCATTCAATCAAATTCTAAGTGATTTAATATGGCTTGATGTGAAATTCGAGGAAGGTGACAATGCGTTGATGCTATTGAATTCCTTACCTGCGTATCACACATATGAGAACTTAGTTGTTACTCCAACATGGGGCAAGGAAACCCTGAAATTTGGAAGAGGTAACAAGCGCATTGTTGGGTTTTCATCAAAGAAAGAATGCCAACAATGAAAGTTCACAAGGCAAAGGGCTTGTGGTAAAGGGTAACCAAGAACGTGGGAGAAGCAAATTCCGAAACAGATCGAGTGGTAATAAGTCTCAGTCGTAATCCAAGTAGAAGAAGGATATTCGGTGTTTTAAGTGTGGTAAAAAGGGGTACATAAAATCTCAATGTTCAGAATGAAAGAAGGGGAATGCTGAAAAACAATAGGACACTTCAAAATCAACGAATGTAGTAGAGGAAGGAAACTCATAAAGTAGTGATAATGATATGCTTTCAGTTTTATCAGGGTCAGATCGCCTCGTGGATTCTTGGATCCAAGATTCGGCACATGACACCAAATAAAGAATGGTTCGGCCCCTACAAGTCGGTTAATTCTAGTTCCGTTTTAATGGGAAATGATGCTACGTACAAAATAATTGGAATAGGAAACATCTAGGAATGTGGGAGAAACAAATTTCAGAACAGATCGAGTGGTATTAAGTCTCAGTCGCAATCCAAGAAAAAGAAGGATATTCGGTGTTTTAAGCGGGGTAAAAAGGGGCACATAAAATCTGAGCGTCTAGAATGGAAGAAGGGGAATGCTGAAAAACAAGAGGACACTTCAAAATCAACGAATGTAGTAGAGGAAGGAAACTCATAAAGTAGTGATAATGATATGCTTTCAGTTTTATCGAGGTCAGATCGCCTCGTGGATTCTTGGATCCAAGATTCGGCACATGACACCAAATAAAGAATGGTTCGGCACCTACAAGTCAGTTAATTCTAGTTCCGTTTTAATGGGAAATGATGCTACGTACAAAATAATTGGAATAGGAAACGTCTAGGAATGTGGGAGAAACAAAATTCAGAACAGATCGAGTGGTATTAAGTCTCAGTCGCAATCCAAGAAAAAGAAGGATATTCGGTGTTTTAAGCGGGGTAAAAAGGGGCACATAAAATCTGAGCGTCTGGAATGGAAGAAGGGGAATGCTGAAAAACAAGAGGACACTTCAAAATCAACGAATGCAGTAGAGGAAGGAAACTCATAAAGTAGTGATAATGATATGCTTTCAGTTTTATCGGGGTCAGATCGCCTCGTGGATTCTTGGATCCAAGATTCGGCACATGACGCCAAATAAAGAATGGTTCGGCACCTACAAGTCAGTTAATTCTAGTTCCGTTTTAATGGGAAATGATGCTACGTACAAAATAATAGGAATAGAAAACGTCTAGGAATGTGGGAGAAACAAATTTCGGAACAGATCGAGTGGTATTAAGTCTCAGTCGTAATCCAAGAAAAAGAAGGATATTTGGTGTTTTAAGTGGGGTAAAAAGGGGCACATAAAATCTGAGCGTCTGGAAGGGAAGAAGGGGAATGCTGAAAAACAAGAGACACTTCAAAATCAGCGAATGTAGTAGAGGAAGGAAACTCATAAAGTAGTGATAATGATATGCTTTCAGTTTTATCGGGGTCAGATCGCCTCATGGATTCTTGGATCCTAGATTTAGCGTGTTCTTATCACATAATACCAAATAAAGAATGGTCTAGCACCTACAGGTCAGATAATTCTAGTTCCATTCTAATGGGAAATGATACTATGTGCAAAATAATTGGAATAGGAAACATTAGAATTAAAATGTATGATGGTGTTGTAAGAACAATGTGTGATGTAAGGCATATACTGGCCCTACGGAAAAATTTGATTTCATTAGGCACTTTGGATTGTAACGGATTTAGTTACAAGTCTAAAAGTGAGATTATGAGGGTGTGTAAAGGCATTCTAATAGTGATGAAAGGGCAGAAGTTAGAGGGAAACATTTATATACTGTTGGGCACTACAGTTGTAGGTGGAGCTGGAGCTGTAGATTCTAAGTTGATGACATCGTTTTGTGGCATATGCGATTAAGGCATATGGGTGAGCATGGTGTTAACTTTGGTGCAATCCCAAGAGGGGGGTGATTGGACATTTAAAACTTTTTGGCTAATTTAAAACATTTCACTAATTTACCACAATTCATATCCCATTCAACATTGAAACAATTAAGTTATCAGTGCAGGCATACACGTGTATCTTATTTAAAATAAATGTGCATGCAAATAATTATAACTGTAAATGAACAGACATACACATATGAAAATTATAGTGCGAAAAGTAAATGAGATAAGGAGATAGGAACACATGATATTTGTTATCGAGATTCAGCCAAACCAACCTACGTCTCCACCTTGGGCATACCCCCCAAGGATTCCATTATACCTGCTCACTTAAACGGGCGGAGCAGAAGTCGTTACATCCTCTCCTTACGCAGCGAGAAAAACCCCAGTTCAATTTCTAGGCCGAACCATACCGATCACACTTACGGGACTGAGACTCCCCAGTTCAATTCTAGGTTGAACCCAATCGGTCTCACTTACGGAGCTAAGACTCCCCAGTTCAATTCTAGGCTGAACCCAACCAATACACTAAATAGTACTTCTAAAAATACAAACTAAAATGTACACATTTAAGCTCAAATAAATGCACTCTCTAAATATATAAAATAATGCTCAGTAAAGTAAAGAATGTTTTTCTAAAAATGATTTTGCACAAAACAAAAATACAAACATTTGATATTCAATGTGTTATAGCCAAAAATGTTGGTGAACAACACAAGATAAGATTTTATGTTTATATGTTCCCCCTATCAATTTGAATATGTGCTTAGATACTATATGGATAACACGTGCACTAGAAAATGCAAACATTAAGTTATGTGTAGTGTTCGTGCATACCAGGAACAATCCAAATCAAAGATGATTTAATAAAGACAGGATATAATGTTCAAGGTACTTAAAACAAATTAGGACTCAAAAAGTGGAAACAATAAAAATAATTATAACATGAGTCCATGGGTCAGGTGCTATTAATCCTTTTTCAAGAATGAGGCTTAAACTCACCGATATAGTCTCAAACATACAAGCGTGCATTTATGCTCAAGGATGAATTTTATTAAAGCACACTCCACATGTCCATCCTTATAAATATTACTCAGCATGTAAGTGATTATAGACGTTAATCTCTTATTTTATTTTTCCTAAAAATGGGGCTTAAACTCCCCCTGTATATTTGCTTGCACACATACTTACATTAAGTTCAAGGATGATAGTCATTCAAGAGCATTCATAAAAATTCATCATTTCAAAAGATTTTCAGCTTGCAGCAAATATAGGCATTTAGCACATACTAGCATGACATATTGCATTTCGTTTTAATACACGATAGTCAATCAAGGCTATGCTAAAAGGTAATGCAATAGGGAATTAAAAAGAATGACACAACTCATAATGCTCAATGAGTGTGTGCAGAATGAATGCTCCCCTCCCCCCGAGTCATGCGAAATTCCTAGTCACATGGACTTGAATATTATAACATGATGATTGACCATTTGGGTCCTTCATGAAGTTCATATCTCAAGGTTAGGACCAAATGGTATCCATGAACTAAGTTTCTCCTGGGTCCATAAAATGTGTACATATTTTCAGTTCAGTGCAAAACAATATGATTTAACATGTACTAATCTATTTAATTTTCTAGCAACCTAGAAAATGACATGAATATTATGCATGTTTTTTCTGTTAAGCACATACCATTTATAATTCAACATGCACCAGCTAACTAATTAATTATTTTGCATGCATTATTTAGTCTAGTACATGACTTCATTTTTGGGAAAAGTTCTACCGAAATTTCGGCAGCATGCCATCTGTAAATTGAACATTTTCCCATTTTTGCATATACCTAAAACCTAATAGATTCACGCAACTAATTTATAATTCAGCTCAAGCATGCGAGAACCTATATCCACTAACAGCATGTAATTCACTTCACTGCATCCGCCATGCAAGAGGCATTCAAGACAAGCATGCATTCAGCAGTTCAAATAGTAATTTATAAAAATAAACTATCCATTAAATAATATATTCACTTTTACAATCAACGGATAGTGGCATTCAATTCAAAAAAAATTTTAAAAAAAAATATCCATTCATCAGAGAATACAATCATTTAGAGAAAATGGATATATGCGTTTAGCTCATACAAAGCATCCAATATGTATGAAATGATAAGCACAATACAACAAAATGCATATTGGATGAATTTTCAAAATTGCTGCTCCCCCTCAATTACGCAGGAAGAGCATCAAATTCTTAGCCAAAAGTATTGGATTTTCAATAGACAAACTTTGGCATTTTATTGCAAGACTTAGGAAAATATGATATACAATATATAGGTTTTAATTTCCAAAAGCCCAACACAATATGATGGACAAAGCGATATGCTATATTTAAAATATTTATATTAAAGCTTATATATAGCATCATTTTACAAATTAAACACCATTGTCCATTTGAAGGGAATATATTTAAACATGTTTATGAGATTTAATTTAAGAACTGATAATTTGATATAAGCATGCACTAGCCAATATTATCATATATTAACCAATCATAAATATATGTATATATTGAGCAAATAGATTGGATATAATCAATTTAGATTCTCATATTGGCTTGATTTTCTTAGGGTTCTCAATATGACAATAGTTTATATTAAGGTTTAGAATTTTAAGCATTATACACTATTTAGGCATTTAAAGTATTCTAACCCTATATACAACAATTTCTAAGATCTTATGAGTATATGGAATTTCCTTGAAGTATTTCTCATAAGATGACATGTTAGCATTATCCAATATATCATGATTCATAAAAATTTAACACAATACAAATCATACAAATCATGACATAGAATTTTCAGTAAAGTTGAAAGAGAAAGATATACCTTTACAATTTACTCCTCCATAATAATTTATGCTCAGAGCTCTCTCAATTTTTCCATACCGCTTATTTTTCCCAAAATTTCCTTAGCATATAGAAAGATATAAACTTGCAAAAGCATTAGTGACTAAGACACAGTAAAAGTATGCATAGCACTCAAATGATATGCATTAAAACACATGTTATGCACATTCAATTCATGTTCGGATTTAGGAAACTTTGTATTTTAAAAACATTTTCAATGGGATATGAAAACCTTCGATAAACTATTTCCAAATCCTCCAATCATTTGATTTTACAAAAATCATTTTCAATAATCAAACAGTAAAATCTAGGCAATGAAGATAGTGGAGGATTCTCAAAGGATTGATCCTCAAAATAAGGAGACACCAAAGATAAGCCGATGCAATCTTTATGCAAATGCGGTTAAGCTTATTGCAACTAGACTCTGATACCAATTATTGACTTTGGTTCAATCCCAAGAGGGGGATGTGTTGACTTTTTGAGTCCGATCCTTGTTTTGATAATGACAAACCATAGTATCCCACTTGTGTAACTGAGTGTGAACAGGTTTATATTTCTGTAAGCACAAGTGATGAATGCAAAATGGAAGTCGTAAAGAGTACTGAGAAGAACACCAATCGGAATATTCCATGGAGCATTAAGGAGCGGAAGACACGAAAACTTTATTTATTTTCTGGGTTGTAATAGTAATTAGGGTTGAATGTGCATGCGTCTTACATGATTTAAAATTGAAGCTCTACCTGACCTTAGATTGACCATAGGACCTCCAAATAACATGAAAAACTCTTTTCATAAAATTCCTAACTTATACAAAGGTTTTTAAATGGTTTTAAAGTAAAAGAAAGTAAAAACTAAATTTTTCAAAGGGGTCGGTCAACCGGCCAGTCGACCGAATGTTAGAAATAAGCAATTTTATCACTTAATTCGATCTCATATCAAACCATGTTCAACATGAAAATTGTGTAATTTTCCCATAGCTTGAGTTTGATACCAAGAATGTCCAAATTGGAGTTAAAAAGAAAAAGTTATAGCCAAAACACTGAAATGTGTCCATAAGAGAAAAACTCCCTTCATGTTTCTTCTGTCTCATTGATGGACATTTTTCTCAAACCAAAAATTATTATATTAAAATGTGTTCAACATAAAAGTTGTGATATTTTCTCTTACCTTTCTATTGATATCAAGAAAATCTAATTTAGAGTTGTATAGAAAAAGTTATGGCCAAAACACAGAATAGTGTCTGCGTAGAAAAGTAGAGGCCGGTCGACCAAACCTTCACTACGGTCGACCGAAACTCGTTGATTTCAAGCTTCGATCGACCGTACCTTGAGCATGGTCGACCGACCTTCTCGGGAAAGGATCCCAACGGCCAAAAAATAGCTAGTTTTCAAAATAAAAATATATTTTAAGGTCCCAACGGCTATATAATGGTCACAAGGGGTTTTTGCCTATAAATACAACCCCAAAAAACTTGAAAATTGTTGAAGAATCCCTTTGTTAATTTAGTTTATCATTATTTGATTCTCCCACACTTCTATACCCCATTTGTTCTTTAAATTCTCATTTTTCTCCTACTCTTCTTTTATTTGAAAATCATTTTGGGAGAAAATATTCTTGGGGGTTTTATGTGAAGAGGCTTGAGCATATATCATATACATATATATTGCTTGATGGCCTTCTTCTTTCATTTGTGGTATATTTTCAAAGATTAAAATGTCTCCTATTCTCTTCTTTTGAAAACCATTTTTGAGAAAAATATTTTTGGGGTTATATTTGAAGAGGCTTGAGCATATAACATTCTCGATATGTATATTGTTTTAAGGCCTTTCTATTTTTCATGTTTTCAAAAATTAAATTTCTCCCATATTCTTTTATTTGGAAAAATATTTTTTAGAGAAATTTATTGTGAATAATGTCTTGAAGGCTTGGGCTAATATTCTTACTCATATATTTTGCTTGAATGCCTTCTTGGGATTAATTTTACTAAGGTCAATCATTTTGAAGAAAACCCTAATATTCTCCTACTCTTATCTTGACATACATTTGTTGGAGAATTTCTTTGGGTTATATAAGAGGGAGCCTTGAGCATATATCAATTTAATATATACTTGCTTGAAAGGCTTCTCGTTCTATTTTATAAAGGTCAATCATTTTAGAAAAGAAAATCATTTTCCAAACTCTCAAGTTTTACTTGAAAAATATTTTGAGAGAAAACCCATACTCTACATGAGCTTCATTTCAAAATCATATGAGAATGCATATTAGATTTTAATGTTGTACATCTCTGCTTGTATTTCAGAAGCATATTTTATGTACAAAATAATTTTATTGTAACGGTTCGGTTCAGCCCATTAATTAAACTGGGGAGTCTCAGCCCCGCAAGTGAGACCGGTTCGGTTCAGCGCGGAATTGAACTGGGGAGTCTCAGCCCCGCAAGTGAGACTAGTTTGGCTCAGCCTAATAATTGAGCTGGGGTTTTCCTCACCCCGTAAGGAGAGGATGTAAAAGGCTTTTGTTCCGCTTAGTTAAGTGAGCAAGTATAGTGGAATCCTTGGGGGTAAGCCCAAGGCAGGGATATAGGCTGGTTTGGCCGAACCTCGATAACAAATCTAATGTCTCACTTTCTACCTTATTTAAATCCTTGCATTTTAATTTCAGCATGTGTATGAATGTTTATTTAATGTCGAAATTATTTTCATGCACACATTTGATTTAAATAAGATACTGCACACGTGTATGTTTGCTTTTATTGTCAAACTCACTTTACATACACGTATACATGTTGAATGGGATATGATACTTTGGTGAATCGGTGAATTGTTTAAACTAGCCAAAAAGTTTTTAAAACCCAATTCACCCCCCCCTCTTGGGATCACACCAATTCCAATAGGATGAATTGGACATTTAAAACTTTTTGGCTAATTTAAAACATTTCGCCGATTCACCACAATTCATATCTTATTCAACATTGAAAGCGTGTATGTAAAATAATTAAGTTATTAGTGCAGACATACACATCTATCTCATTTAAAATAAACGTGCATGCAAATGATTATAACGGTAAATGAACAGACATACACATATGGAAATTACAGTGCAAAAAGTAAATGAGATAAGGGGAGAGGAACACACGATATTTGTTATCGAGGTTTGGCCAAACCAGCCTACGTTCTCACGTTGGACATACCCCCCAAGGATTCCACTATACCTGCTCACTTAAATGAGTGGAGCAGAAGCCGTTACATCCTCTCCTTATGAGGCGAGAAAAATCCCAGTTCAATTTTCGGGCTAAACCGAATCGGTCTCACTTACGGGGCTGAGACTCCCCAGTTCAATTCCGGGCTGAACCTAACCGATACACTAAAATCATTTTTGTACGTAATAGTACTTCTGAAAATACAAGCTAAGATGTATACGTTTAAGTTCAAAGAAATGCACTCTCTAAAGATATGAACTAATGCTCAGTAGAGTAAAGGGTGCTTTTTTAAAAATGATTTTGCACCAAATAAAAATACAAACATTTGATATTCTATGCAAGCAAGAGAGAGTAAAACACTTGAAAATGAATGACCAAATTAATGTTCTCTTCAAAGAGATTTTCAAAATAATTAATGGAAGAGAATGGAGAGTATAAAATATAACCCCAAAGAGATTTTGCAATAAAAATATGTTTTGGGGAAACTTTGATTAGGATAAAATTATAGAGAAGAGATTGACTAATCAAAGTTACTAATCTTGGCTTATGAAATGGTATATATAAAGTTTCTGAAAATTATGACCATTGGGAACACGCTAGGTATTTTTTAAATTGTTTAATTAAAAGTTAACTACATTTAAGCTCTTAAAAAATTCGTAACCTGAGAGGTTCAGTCGACCAATTTTTTGGTTCAGTCGACCGTGGTGCCAAGTTTAATCAACCAGGATGAATTTGAACTGAGTGTTCGGTCGACCATTCTTAAGGCGATTTTAGAACCTCCGCGATTTGGTCGACCGTTTTGGGTTCGGTTGACCAAACTTGGGTGTTCGGTCAACCAGGCAAATTTTCTACTAAAAGTTTGGTCGACCAAGGAGTTGGGATCACCCCATGTGTCAATTCGGTCGACTAGGGCGTTGCAGTATATTTTGGTGACGGTCGACCGAAGGGTCAAACTATTGACCCTGGGGAGGTTTGGTCACCAAAGTGCTTTTAGTGTTGGGGTTCGGTCGACCGAGCATGCCAACCTTGTCCTATTCTTCTTATGAAGTGCCCCTATTCATATGATAATTATTTCTAAGATAATAGGGGACTTTTACATGCAATAATGAGAGTCCTATGGTCAGTCTAAGGCCTTTAAGAGCTAATCCTAAATCCGACATCGACAGAAGGGTGTCCTATGGTCATTTGGTTCCCTATGGTCAATCAACGACCATCTGAGCATATAATTCATATCATGCAGATGCATGCATTATTACAAACTAGAGATATGAAAATTAAATGCATTATAACTAAAAGAATAAACGTCATCTTCGTCCTTTTGCTCTTCTGACTTCATGGAATGTGCTTGATTGTATAGGCTTTAAGTCTTGCAAGCCTCCATCGTTGTTTTCTTATGTGTGTGATAAATTAATGGACATGTTCACATGCTAAATACACACATAAGAGACATGTGTTTTGTCAACATCAAAACATGGAACATACTCAAAAAGTCAACACATGGGATGAAGGAACTTCATAAGAGATCTCTTAAAGGGTATTAAAACATGTAGACTAAACTTTTGCAAGTTTTGTGTTCTTGAAAAGCAAAGTAGGGTGCATTTCAAAATTGCCACTCACAAAATGGAAAGTATCCTTGACTACATGCATTTGGATGTTTGGAGGCCTGTGAGAGTAGCATCACGGGGTGGACATACGTACTTTGTGAGTTTCATTGATGATTACATCACGGAAGGTCTGGGTGTACTTTATGCGGCACAAGTCAGAGACATTTGCCAAGTTTAAATTATAGAAAGATAAGGTGAAAAAACAAGTCGGGAGGAGAATTAAATGCCTAAAGTTAGATAATGGGACCAAGTACGCTGATTTGAGGTTTATAGAGTTCTGTGAGCAGCATGGCATAAGGAGACATTTCACAGTTTGTCTGACATCACAACAAAATGGTGTGGCAAAAAGGATTAACCAAAATCTGGCTGAGAGAGTTCTGAGTCTCAGGTTGAATGCAAGGCTAATAAAGAACTTCCGGGGCTGAGACAGTTAGTATGAATTGTTTCTTGGTAAACTGATCACTAAGGGAATCAATATAGGGGAAAGTTATAGAGGAGGTATGGATAGGTAATGTGGTAGACTACTCCAGTTTGAGGGTATTCGTATGTCCAGCCTATGGGCACATTTCTAGTGAGGAGAGATCAAAGCTTGATGCAAAGTTTAGACGTTGCATTATTATAAGGTATCAGAAAGGTATGAAAGGGTTCAAGTTGTGGGATCCAATGGAAAATAAAGTGGTGATCATTAAAGATGTGATTTTCGAAGAGAAAGTCATGGTGAAGCATACTCAGGATAAAGATGAAGAGAAATAGAAGCTAGAAAATTGGATTAGAGATAAGCATGTTGTACAGGTGGAGTTAAAGACTCAGGGCAGTGATGACAGTATTCAGAATGCAGAGAGTCGTTCTAGCTCAGAAAATCAACAGTATCACAGTATCCCTATACGTAGATCCAAACGTACTATCATGCCATCGCCCATATATGGTTTTGATGATCTGGTGTCTCATGCTCTT
Source organism: Malania oleifera (assembly GCF_029873635.1). Taxonomy (NCBI): domain Eukaryota; kingdom Viridiplantae; phylum Streptophyta; class Magnoliopsida; order Santalales; family Ximeniaceae; genus Malania; species Malania oleifera. Next base: position 17,015,676 of record NC_080417.1, on the reverse strand, counting down.
ATTACCAGTTGCAAGGATCCAACTATTTTTCAAGAGGTAATACACGGTCAAGAGAAAAGTAGATGAATGGGTTCTATGGTGGAGGAAATTGAGTCATTGCATAAGGACCAGACTTGGGGTTTGGTGGAGCTTCTAGAAGGGAAGATGGCGATAGGCTACACATGGGTGTATAGGAAGAAGAAAGCAATTTTAGAAAAGGAAGGAAAGAAGTTTAAAGCACGGTTAGTAGTAAGGGGATACTCACAAAAAAAAAAGGTTGATTATGATGAAATCTTCTCCTCTATGGTCAGACACACTTCTATCAGGGTAGTGCTAGGATTAGTGACGCATCATAGTATGCAATTGGAGCAAAGGGATGTAAAAATAGTGTTTCTACATGGTGATTTGGAGGAGCAGATTTATATAGTACAGTCAGAAGGGTTTAGTCAACCCAGACATGAGCATTTGGTTTGGAAACTGAAGAAGTCACTTTATGGGCTAAAACAATCTTTAAGGCAATGGTACAAATGTTTTGACTCGATAGGCTACAAGAGGTGCGAGTGTGATTTATGCGTGTATGTAAAGAATCTTAATGATGGTTATCTCATTTTCTTATTGCTTTATGTTGATGACATGCTAATTTTTGCGAAAGATATGACCGAGGTAAATCAGTTGAAGACTCTGTTGAATAAAGAGTTTGATATGAAAGTTCTTGGTGCATCCAAGAAGATGCTTGGGATGGAAATTCGCAGGGACAAAACTGCAGAGATATTATAGTTATCTCAAGGTGGTTATGTGGAGAAGGTATTGGAAAGGTTTAGCATAGTTGGTGCAAAACCAGTAAGTACACCGTTAGCGAATCTTTAAATTGTCTACCGCTCAATGGCCAAGGATGGATGATGATATATGTGACATGTCTAAGGTCCCCAATGCTAGTGCGATGGGGTGTTTAGTGTATGCTATGATATGTACAAGGCCGAGCCTGACACAAGTTGTCAGCGTGGTAAGTAAGTTCATTTCAAATCTGGGTAGACAACATTGGGATGCCATCAAATGGATTTTCAGATACTTACTATGGCATCATGTTCAACAAGCAACAGAGTAATCCATCGGTTGTGGGGTGTTAATGCAAATTATGCGGGAGATTTTGATGACAGGAGGTCTACAACAGGGTACGTGTTCACCCTTGTGGGAGGACCCATTTGTTGGAGGTCCATGGTACAATCTCTTGTGGCATTATCAACAATTGAGTCAAGTATATGGCAGTCGCCAAAGCTGCCAAGGACGCATTTTGGCTTACTTGTTTAGTCAAGGCGCTAGGCATGCTGCAAAGTGGAGTTAATCTGTGTTGTGACAATCAAAGTGTCATCTATTTGGTGAAGAACCAATTATATCATGCAAGAACCAAACATATAGATGTCAAGTTCCACAGGATCCAGGAGTTGGTTTCTTCAGGTGAACTTGTACTTAAAAAAGTTCACACTTCTGAGAACGCGGTGGATTTCTTGACAAAGTCGGTTACCACAAATAAGTTTAAGAATTGCTTGAACTTACTGAATGTCTCCAGTTGCTAGACGGGAGGCAGTCCCAACCTAATGTCCCAAGGTTAAGGTGGAGCAGCAGATTTATGTTTTCAGTTTCTCCTAAGGGGCATATATTCGCCAAGGTGGAGATTGTTATAATATGTGGCTTATATAATTGAGTGGAGGGATTGTACGAGGAGAAAACATGAAGAAAACAGGAATGCTGACTTGCAGAAGGAAACTGTAGATGACTTCCCTGTAACCGTCAACAATTTGGGCCAAATTCAGTGACACAATCGATGATTTTGAACTTATTACATTGAATGTTTACTCTCGGTATTTAACCATTGACGATATCTCTGCAAACAATTGACGGTTTTGCTCTCGGTATTAAACCCATTGAAGATATCTTTGCAAATCGTCGACAATTTGGCTCAGTTACTCAGCGTTTGTTTTCAAATTTTAAATTGGGATGTTGGAAAGGTTGGGTTCTAGAGGAAAAGCCTCCAGAAAACTTATAAATATATGTTGTACTATGTAACAAAGTGCCTTTGGACGCAAGATAGTGAACATCACATTGCCAATTTGTAGTGCCCCGAACTAGGTGGGGCCCGGAGTGCTATTTCCTCTACATATATATCTCTGATACTATAATTGTAACGACCCAAACCCAAACAGGGGGTCCCTAAGTGTCCCTGTCCATAGACTCAATTTCAAACATGCAGCGGAAGATATTTAAACCTTAAAGACTTTACCTGAGTTCCAAAACCAACCCAGATACTCATATGTGTCTCCATGTTATATATATTACATGCCAAAATAAACCAAAACATGATAAACTAATGTCTCACTTACACTTACAGTAACTACCAAAATCTAAACCCAGCCCCATAGCACGCTAGGCTCTATTTCCTGTAGGACCTGAAAAATAAGTTGGATATTGGGGTGAGACACTTCTTAGTAAGACGGATTAGATTATCATCAGTGTGTGGCTAACATGAGTTTTAGTGTGCACATAATACATTCTTTTATTTAACTGTAGGTGAAATAGCATTTGAAAACTGTAATCACACATGTATAACTGAAATTACATAATTTCCCTAATAACATACTTTCGGCTCATTATAGCCCATTTTTCATTAATAACATATATGAATAGAGAACCTTCCTTATTGGACCATCATATAACATCATGAATAACCCTCATGATCGGGTTGTGCGGTATGAAGACTAGACCTAGCAAACTAGCTAGCCAACCACTGCTAGGTCAACATAACATGCTCTGAAGAACGATTTGCCTACCCCAACCTGGTCCGGATCCAGGAGGATATCCTACTCTTCTCAAGTTAAATCAACTGTCTAATACCAACACTCTCTGAATAGTGTGGTTGCACTAACAATATCCCTAGCTATGGTACCGAGCTTCCATAAGATATAGTCCCTTAGGGTTCATAAACCATGTATATAATTTACGTAGCAAAAATAGTACATGACCTCATTTCATAAGTCAGTATAAAACCTGTCATGTTCATAGTTCTACATAGAACCTGTCATATCATAATTCGATATAAAACCATTCTGTCATATCTCGATATAAAACTAGCATATCATAACTCAATATAAAAACCATATCTTTCATTGTATAATACCATGAAAACCACTAGGTTTAATTATGCAATAACTATAAACATTCTCATGCCACACGATTTGAGTGATATTTCATAATATAATAAACTGTCCTGTGAAAATATACTTTGCTAAAGGAGATGACCACCCCATTCACTTTAGTTTTCCCCAAATATGTATATAATACCAAAACCCTCATTTTCATACGCATGTTTCAATCATAAAATCATACATAGTGTTCCTGTAACCATATATTTCAGTTTAATCGGTTCACATTTCAAAAATAACTGATATAATCTAATCCCCTTATCTATTCTTGAAAATATGCCTACAATGTTCAGAGGAAAAACCCTAGCTTCTTAACTTGGCCGAGGAACGAGAACCGACAATTCAGGATGAGAGAGAGAGGAACGGAGAGTACGTGTGGAGAGATCCTGGGCTAGAGAGAGTGTGTGAGAGAGTGAAACCCTAATTTGGAGAGAGAGAGAGAGAGAGATGAAAATTATAAAATTTTAAGCTTATTTCTCACTCAAGTAAGCTTAGCCTGGGAGAAACCGTCGGTTTGGTCACTTACCAAACCAATTTTCCCATTTTCTTATATAAAAACTCTCAGTGGTTGAAATTGTCGACGGTTTGGTCCTGTGCCAAACATTTTTCCTTCTTTTATTTTTCTTTCTCTTTTTCTTTTCTTTTCTCTTTCTTTTCTTGGTTCGGGTTCCTACACAATTGCTCCTATGGATGTAAGCATTGTCGAACCACGTAATTCTTTGTGTCATTATTATTGCTTTCATTATAATCAATCTATGTGATTATTGTTTTGTATATTTCACTGTTGGTTGTTGCATTTCTAAGATCGTTCTATTCCGCTATGCATTCAATTTTCACAACACAATAAGATATAAATATGTTCTAAGCAAGTCGGCTACGCACAAGTCACATAGGATGGATGTAACGACCTCAATTTCCTTAACATAAAATGAAATATAATGATAAAATGGTCAACCCGAACTCGGGGGTAATGGGGACACCTGTCAATCACAACGGAAACCTAAGCAGCAGCAAACATAAAATTGAAACCATCCATTCATCAAGCATAATACCAGAGTTTACTACAACATCATAATACTGTATTTTTATACATCCTCATAAACATCAAAATAACTCTAGGGTCAAATACAAAATAATTCTGACCCTAGTACAAAAATCTTACCCTTCTAACGGGGTAATATCCCTAACTCAACAGCGGCCACGACCCGCCAGTCACTCGGGGTCTCCTGAAAAAATTAATTAATGTTGGGGGTAAGACACATCTCAGTAAGAGAAAATAAACTAAATACAGCTGTGTGGCAACATGAACATTTAATGCAATTATACATATACATACATTTCATATTTTCGTAAACGTTCATCATATTATACTGAATAATCACATGCTTTCATATTTTCTAGTAAGTTGTATCGTACATAAAACATCTGTTATACTGATAATACTGAAAACATACCCAGAATGAATAGTTAGCTAATGTCATGTATTACCCCCCATGACGGGTTGTGTAGCCCAAAGGCGGGACCCAACAATGGCTGTTCGACCACTGCCGAGTCAAAAATGTCTGTAAGTACGATGGGCCCACCACACCCTGGTCCGGACTGCCAGGTGGACGTCCACACTCTAATGAAAGCCACATCGACTATCCATCTCCTACTCCCTCATGGGGTGCACTAATCTGAACATAGATATCTGATCTATATAGCTACGATACTGAGCTCCTAAACTGAATTAAACTAATATTTGGGTTCTGATAACACATAGTACATGGTTATATAGCATCTTTCATAATTACGGTCTCGTGTCGAACATATCATAGTTACGGCCTCGTGCCGAATATATCATAATTACGGCCTCGTGCCGAACATATCATAATTACGGCTTCGCGCCGATCATATCATAATTACGACCTCCCGCCGATCATATCATAATTACGGTCTTGCGCCGATATCATACATAAATACGTCATTTTGAAAATAATCATTTTATCATGCATTTATAAGAATCATAATGTACTGTATACCTTCATAACTTCTCATATCATACTGCATTTACGTCATTATCATATCAAAATATTTCTCCACGTAAAATAATATTCATGCCACACATTTGCTGCATTAAAACTATTCATTGCATTTGGAAATCATGATTTCTGGCATCTCATACGTATATACTCATTCCAACATAATAATTGTATTTTCCCAAAAGTGCATTAATTCCATAATATACTAATATCATACATATTTTTCGGAAATCAATTTACTCATAAATAATAATAATTTGTATGAAAAGTAACTGTTTTAGTTTATTCCCTTACCTGGCTACTGAGAAAAGCCCCTATAAACTCTAATCTCACACCCGTAGGGTTTCTTGATCAATACCCTAAAACTGAAAACTTCACGTATTAAACTTCAGTATTTTTACGTGTACATCATTTCCTATAACTGTCGTAAGACCAAATTTGGCTTAAAAAGCCTTACCTCAACTCAGGGATGATTTCCAACTTTTTCCGCTTCGGCAGATTTGGAGAGAACTTCCCTAGGAGTATCATGGTGACTTCGGAATGTTGAATCAGCGTAAATCCTGCCCAAAATCAATGAGAGAGAGAGAGAGAGAGGACCGAAGGGGAGATAGAGAAGGCGAAGGTTGCTTAATAATGAAGTTAAAATCCAGATTTTTCTATTTATAGAACTGGATTCATCGACGAGCCATGTCATTCGTCGACGAATCCTTCAATAATTTCATCGACGAATTCAGTCGGGTCAAAACTCTCTCGGTATTTCTTCGTCGATGAAATTCAATCTTCGTCGACGAATTTTCTTAAGCCCTCGTCGATGAATCCTCTGTATTCGTTGACGAAACCCTGATGATTCCTTTTGGTTTTTCCTTCCAAAATGCAATGCGCGTTCGTCGACGAAGTCGACTTCCTCCTTCTATTACTGTTTCCATTTCCCTTCCTTTTTATTATTTAAATACTGTTATTATTCGGGTTGTTACAATGGAGGCCTGTTCTAAGCATATTAACTACATATAGGCCATTTGGAGGGAAAACCTATATTACGTAGGTCAACTATGTGCACGTTACGCGAATTGTAGACTTGCTTTAGGTAGGTCAGTCAGGTACAAGTCACCAAAAGTGAAGATATAGACTTGCTTTAGGCAAACCGACCATGTTTTAGTCACGTGGAAGACATACCTAGTTTAGATACGTAGTTATTCATAGGACGAGACAAGGATTTCCACCCATTATGCCACAACCAAGGCAATTATGCCCACGCACACCTAACACGCGTATATATGGGCAATTACCAACCTACCATGCAACAACCACCAATGCTAGGGCTAGAGGACACATATTCAGAAGGGAAGAAGTAGGGATGAGCATAATTTGGCCAAAATAGAATTAACCATGTAAATTCATTTAGTTTGGTTCAATTAAAATTTTACTCGATTCAATTCGACTTTTATTTTCATTGAATTTTTTTTTTCAATTTTTGATTTAGTTTTAGAGTTTAATATGTTCTATTAACCAAATAGTATATATTAGTAATTAATAATTTCATGTATTATATATATTGAAATATTTTTTATATATTAAAATATTAAATCTGCTAAAATCGATTAACTAATTTAACCAAAATTCAATTTGGTCGTCTTGGATTCGATAATTATGGAATTTTGGTTCGATTCGGAAAATAATATTATTTAACCAAAATTTTTTAATTAGTTTGGTTAATTAATCGAATTAACCATACCAACTGAATGTTCACCCTTAGTAAGAAGTCATGTGGGAGGTTGAGCCATGAGAACTAAAAATTTACCTCTCAAGATAAATACATGCAATTAAGTTCATAATGTAAAAACCCCAAAAACAGAGATATAAAAAAATTAGTTGATTGATTTCCAAAAAATAAAAAAATAATTAATTAACTAATTAATTAATCGGATTTAAAAGAAAAAGAAAAAAATTAATTTAAAATTTATTTTTATTTTTATTAATAAAATATATTATTATTAATTAAATATATTATTATTATTATTATTATTATTATTATTATTATTATTATTAAATTACCTGAAGTTTGAAGCTTCAGGTAACTTCTTGAACCCCCCACCCCCATCATCTTCTTCTTCTTCTTTTTCTTTCTTTCTTTTCTTTTCTTTTCTTCTCTCACGCGCAGCCCCTATAACCTCTCTCTCTCTCTCTCCTCACATTCTCTCTCCCTCTCTCCTCGATGTCGTGACGGATTTTCGCCCGATCGAAAATCTGAAAATACCACTGGACTCCATTCGCCGCTGCCGTCATTTCTACCGAAGCGGATTAGTGGTAGGAGCGGCGTAAGCGTATTCCCTGGGGTAAGTCATTTTTCCTTTTTTCTTTAATTTCTTGCAAAATATAAGCCCAATTGACGAACAGACACCACCACGAGAATCTAGGAATGATTCTCTACAAGTCTAGTGGGACGGAATTCTTGTGGGGGTGTCGGGCCAAAACTCCAAATTTGGGGTGCGGCGATTATTAAGGGACTTATTTTTAATTAATTAGTATTAATTTATAAATGCTAAAATATTAAGCATCTGGGACTGAAGTAGGATTTTTGAAATTTAGGGCCTGAGTGAGTGCCGCGGGTGTAATTTTAGGACCCGCAGGCAAAATTCAGAAAATTAAGTGGGGATATTAAATAATAGTTTAAATATTAATTTGAGGTATATGGAGCTTAGGGAAGGCTAGATGAGTATTATTTTAGAGAAATAGATTAATTAATCTGGGGAAAATGTAAATTTCAGGAGTTGAATTTCGGGCACTAAGGGCGTAGGATTTGGGTCCTAAGGAATTTCTTAATAGCCAAGTAAGGGAATAAACCAAAGCAGTAATTTTCCATACAAATTATTATTGATTATGAGTAAATTTATTTTCAGAAAAGCATATGCTATATTGTGTATTATGAATGAAATGTACGATTGGGAAAATACTGCTATGATGATTAAAATGTATATGTATGTATGAGATGTAAGTAATTCACGATTTTAGAATATGAAGTATGACTTTTAACAGCATATGTGTGGCATGAATATTATTTTGTGTGAAATGTATTATGATGTGAAAGATTTTACGAACAAAACATGATTTCAGGTATTATGAAAATATGAATTATGTTGTGATGGTTTTGACGATTATGTGATAAATGATGTATTTTCAGAATATATATACCTGAAACAATTTTGGCGCGAGGCCATATATTTATGTTATCGACACAAGGCCGTATTTATGTTTTTGGCGCGAGGCCATATATTTATGTTATCGGCACGAGGCCGTATTTATGTTATTGATGCGAGGCCATGTATTTATGTTATTGGCACGAGGTCGTATTTATGTTATCGGCACGAGACCGTATTTATGTTATTGGCGCGAGGCCACGTATTTATGTTTTCGGCACGAGGCCGTAATTACTATATTTTTGGCACAAGGCCGTAATGATGTTATATATATGATCATGTATTATATGTTATCACCACCAAGATATTAGTTTAGTTCAGTTCAGGGGCTCGGTACCGTAGCTATGTGTGTAGATCAGATATCTACGTCAGATTAGTACTAACCATCCCACGAGGGGATGGGAGATGGATAGTCGATGTGGCTTTCAGTAGAGTGTGGATGTCCACCTGGCAGTCCGGACTAGGGTGTGGCGGGTTCATCGTACTTACAGACATATTTGATTCGGCAATGGTCGGCCAGCCATTGTCGGGTCCCACCTTTAGGCTGCACATCCCGTTATGGGGGGTAATACATGACACTAGTTAGCTATTCATCCTGGGTTTGTTTTCAATACTACAGTTATAACAGATGATTTTATGTATGATATGATTTATTAACAGATGTGAAAATATATGTTTACCCAGTACGATATGATTATGTTTATAGAATTATGAAATGCACTGTATACGTACAAATGCATTAAATATTCATGTTGCCACACAGCTGTATTTAATTTATTTTCCCTTACTGAGAAGTGTCTCACCCCCAAACTTAATTAATTTTTCAAGAGCCCCTGAGAGACCGGTGGGTCAGGGCCGCCATTGAGCTAGTGAGGTTACCCTGTGAGAAGGGTAAGATTTTGTAATAGGGTCAGAATTATTTTGTGTTTGACCCTAGAGATACTTTGATGTATATGAGGATGTATAGAAGTATAGTTTTATAATGTTATAGAAAGCTCTAGTATTGTGTTTTATGATTGGATGTTTGAGATTTTATGTTTACTGTTGCTAGGTTTTTCGCTGTGTTTGACAAGTGTCCCCGCTACCCACGGGTTCGGATTGACCATTTTATTTATTATGTGATAATTTATGTTAAGAAATTGAGGGACGTTACATTTGGTATCAGGGCCTAGGATATTAGGTTCTATAGACTCTAGAGTGCAGCAGTAATAACACTAGAGTATAGGAAAAGAGGATTTGAGGTCTGGTTTTGTAGTCTAGATGCAGGACTTCCGTGGTGGTTTGTATGATTTTCCTAGGGTGACGATTTCAGGAAATTCATTGTAAACTATCGTCGGGTTGGGTATCTAGGTTGCAGAATTGAACTTTGAATTAAGATTAGGAGTGATAAGTTAATTAGGAGAATATACTATATGAGTTGGGGGATACACGTAGGAAAAGAGGTTTTGAGTTAAGTTATTTCTTCTTTCAAGATGGACCACGGTGGAAATAGTGCCCACGCCAGTGGGAGTGAGGGTGCTGGACCCTCAGGCGCTGCGGGTAGTGATTCAGATGCAGTCTTACGCAGCGTAGCACAGCAGGTTATGGCAGAAATTGCTAAGAGTTCGAGAGAACATGGTGGTCCATCTATAGGCCACGGTAGCACGATTGAGAAATTTATTAAATGAGTCCTCCAGCTTTCTTAGGAGGGACAGATCCTGCAGTTGCTGAAAACTGGGTGCAGGAGATGGAGAAGATATTTTCAGTGCTGCAGTGTTCGGAGGAGCAGAAGGTGTTGTTTGCCACCTATAGACTAACTGGGGAGGCCGAGAGATGGTGGTTAGCAGTGAAATTGTTAAAGCAACAGAGGACTGCACCTATAGAGATGACGTGGGAACGGTTTAAAGAGATATTCTTCGACAGGTATTTTCCAGCCTCTTCTAGAGAGGCTAAGATTGCAGAGTTCCTGAATCTGAAGCAGGGACAGCTATTGGTACAATAGTATGCAGCGAGGTTCATTGAGCTATCTCATTTTGCCCCGTACATTATTCCAGATGAGGCGAAGAAGGTACGACAGTTTGAAAGAGGCTTGAGGAGAGAAATTTACAAGCAGGTATCGATATTGAAGTTGCAGGACTTCACCGAGCTGGTTGACCGAGCCACTATAGCAGAGATTGGTGAGCGATTGGAGGCCGAGGAGCAGAGGTAGAAGAAGAGATCCATACCTTTTGATTTCCAACAGGGAGTCGACTGTGCCGCATGGAAGAGAGGTGGCTATTATAGGGACCGGAGACAGAAGACTGAGAATCGCGGTTTCCAAGGTGCACAGCCATCTCCCGCTTGCCTATCTTGCTGGAAGAGACACCTAGGAGAGTGTCGTGCTGGGCGAGGTGTCTGCTACAGGTGCGGGGAGCCAGGACATATGATGAAGGAGTGTCCGACACAGACTGGTACTGCTCCTAGACTTGCACGAGGAGGTTACCAGGCACCACGAGGAGGCTAGCAGAGGAATATGGCCCCAACAAGAGTTTTTTCTTTGACAACGAGCGATGCTGAGGCGGCAGGAGATGTGGTGACAGGTACTGTTTCAATACTGTCATTTAAAGCTACTATTTTGTTTGATCTGGGGCGACGCATTTGTTTATCGCCCGGGATTATGTTAAATTATGTGGGTTTGAGCCTCAACAGTTAAAAATTAGTTTGTCTGTTGCTACGCCGACTGGGACCGTAGGGGTATGCAGAAAGGTACTCAGGGACTGTCTAGTGGATATTCAGGGAAGGTCTTTGTTAGCTAATCTGGTGGTTTTAGACATGCATGGGTTTGAGGTAATCTTGGGCATGGATTGGCTAGCTGTCCACTATGCTAGCATTGATTGCCATCAGAGAGTGGTAGTGTTCAGACCTCCAGAGGGACAGGAGTACAGATTCGTGGGATCATGTGTGCGCACCCCACCTCAGTTATTATCTGTTATTCAGGCACATAGATGGCTATCAGAAGGTTGTCAGGGATATTTAGCCTATGTGAAGGCTGTATCAGAAAGGGAACTGAGGGTGGAGGATATCCCAATGGTGAGGAATTTTCCTGATGTATTTCCCGAGGATTTACTGGGACTACCTCCTGATCTTGAGGTAGAGTTCGTTATTGACCTAGTTCCAGGGACAGCGCCGATTTTGAAGGCGCCGTATAGAATGGCACCGGCAGAGTTAAAAGAATTAAAAGAGCAGTTGCAGGAGCTGTTAGATAAGGGGTTCATTCGGCCCAGTGTGTCACCCTGGGGAGCACCAGTGTTGTTTGTGAGGAAGAAGGATGGCTCGATGAGATTGTGCATCGACTATCGAAAAATAAATAAAGTAACTATCAAGAATAAATACCCGCTCCCACGTATTGATGATTTGTTTGACTAGTTATAGGGGACACAGATCTTTTCGAAGATTGATTTACGCTCTGGGTACCATCAGGTGAAAGTTAGGGCGGAAGATATTCTGAAGACAGCATTTAGAACACGGTATGGTCACTATGAATTTCTAGTTATGCCGTTTGGGTTGATGAATGCTCCTGCAGTGTTTATGGATCTTATGAATAGGGTTTTTCACCAGTATTTGGATCGGTTTGTGGTAGTATTTATTGATGATATACTGGTGTATTCGAAGAGTTCAAAGGAGCATGAGGAGCATCTGAGTATAGTGTTGCAGGTGTTGCGAGAGAAGAAGCTATATGCGAAGTTCAAGAAGTGTGAGTTTTGGCTGGAACAAGTTACCTTCCTTGGACACGTTATATCCAAGGGTGGTATTTCTGTTGATCCGAGTAAGATTGAGGCGGTAGTTGACTGGGTATGACCAAAGAACGTGCATGAGATCAGGAGTTTCCCGGGATTAGCTGGGTACTGCCGCAGGTTTGTTGAGGGCTTCTCTCGATTGTCAGGCCCGTTGACCAGATTGACCAGGAAAGGAGCGAAGTTTGAGTGGTCTGATGAATGTGAACAGAGCTGCCAGGAGTTGAAGCAGCGACTCATCACTGCACCTGTGTTGACGATTCCTTCAGGAGAAGATGGGTTCGTAATTTATAGTGATGCGTCTCATAGAGGGCTCAGATGTGTATTGATGCAGCGGGGGAGAGTGATAGCCTATGCCTCACGACAGTTGAAAGAATATGAGAAGAACTACCCTACCCATAATCTAGAGTTGGCGGCGGTTGTTTACACAGTGAAGATTTGGAGGCACTATCTATATGGGGGAAGGTGTGAGATATTTACTGACCATAAGAGCTTAAAATATTTCTTCACGCAGAAGGAATTGAATATAAGGCAGAGGAGATGGCTGGAGCTAATAAAGGATTACGACTGCACTATTAGCTACCACCTGGGAAAGGCTAATGTGGTTGCTGATGCTTTGAGTCGGAAATCAGTGGAATCATCTGTATCTGCAGTGGAGATTCAGCATCCGATTTAAATGGATCTGGAGAGGCTCGGTGTGGAACTGGTAGAGGGTGATCACCAGGCATTCATTGTTGACTTGGTTTTGCAGCCGACTCTACAGGAGAGGATTAAAGCAGCTCAGAGGAATGATGCAAAACTAGTAGAGCTTATGGGAAAGGTACAGGATGGTCAGGAACTAGAGTTCAACATTTCAGATGATGGAGCCCTGAGGTTCCATACCAGGTTATGTGTTCCTGCTGATCCTGAGATCAAGAAAGTCATTCTGGAGGAAGCACATCGATCCCTATATACTGCACATTCGAGTAGCACTAAAGTGTACAAGGATCTCCGAGAGTCCTTCTGGTGGAGCAACATGAAGAGAGAGATAGCTCAGTTTGTAGATCAGTGCTTGACGTGCCAGCAAGTGAAGGCTGAGCACCAGAGACCAGCGAGATCATTGCAGCCACTCCACATTCCCGAGTGGAAGTAGGAGCATATAGTGATGGACAATTTACAAAACATTAATAAATCACGCAAGTATTCACAATTTTTATATATTATACTTATAATAATATATCACTTAGAACTAGGGCACATGAAGCTTGAAAAGCTCATGCCCTTTTTTGAAATCATAGGGAAATAAAAATCGAGAAAATATGTTATGAAAAATAAACTCCTAGATTTGTTTCAAAATTTATAGGATTTTTTTGAATATTAAATGATATTTTCTGGGAGATTTTTAGGAGTCATTTTCTATTTTTTTGGATGAAAAGTGTGCAAAAATAATTTCTTGACCTCAAAAGTATTTTTTAAGAATTTTCCCTGAATTTTCCTTCTTCTTTTTTTGATTTTTCTATATTTTTTCCTGAATTTAAAATCAAATGAATAATATGATATAAAAAAATTATGAAAATAGAAGAAACTGATTCGGAATCGGTTTAGGAAGTCAACTAGTTCGAGGGGGAACCGGTCAAGGGGTCAACCGGTTAGAGGGACTAGGCCACGTGTCTCCCTCAGGTGAAGACATGTGATGATTCAAAATACTCTCTCTCTCTCTCTCTCTCTCTCTCTCTCTCTCTCTCTCTCTCTATTCATTCGCTGCAAGAGATGACGTCATGATGACGTACGGAGGCCACACGTTGGCCAGCGAGAGGGGTGATGAGGAGTGACCAAGATTAGCTACGTGGCACAATCTCGACCGCTTCTAGGAAACACAGATAGGATGGTTGAGGGGAGGCTGTGCGTGGATCGATGATGTGGCAAGATCGTACCCATCTTGAAGAAGCACAAATCGGACGATTGCCCAGGGGTCGCGTAGTACGCTGAAGGAGTGGAGGAGGGTAGGCCACATTTCCCTCAATGATGGTTTCGAAGCTAGGCATACAAAAGCTTTTTTTTTTTTTTTGTTCATTTTTCACTTTCTTTCTCTCTCTCTCTCTCTCTCTCTCTCTCTCTCTCTCTCTCTCTCTCTCCACCCTCTGAAATCCTCTTTGAAACCCTCTCTCTCTGAAACTCTCTCCTGAAACCCTAGCCCCCTGCAATTTTTTTTCTTCTCTCACTCATCTCTCTCCTTCTCTCTCAAGCTCTTTGTGATCGAAACCCTTGCCCTAGTCCACCTTGAATCCCCCTATACTTTAAAGCTCTATCAATCTCTCTTCTCTCTCTCCCTACTCTATTCTCTGCGATTCCCTTTGAGCAAACCCTAGGGTTTCAAGTATCCCTGCAACCCTCTCTCACTAAAGCTTTTTGGTCTCTCTCTCTCAGAGGCCCTCTTCGAAACTCTTTGATCTCTCTTTCTCAGAGGCTCTCTCTTCCTTTCTCTGAAACCCTCCTCGCACAATATGAAACCTTAGGGTTTCAAATCTTGTCTTCTTAGTATCTCTCCCTTCTCTCCCTCTCATGAATCTTTCTTCTCTCTCGCAGAAGCTCTCACTCGAGCTCTCACTTTTGCTCTCATTCTGAAATCTTAAACTTTATTCCGAAATCCTCACCTCTACTCTCTTAGTTTCTCCCCGAAGCTCCCTCTGAAACCCCAGCCCCTCATGATTTTGATTCTAACTTCTCTCTATCGGATCTAAAAAAAAATTGTTGGTCTCATAAGGAACTGGAGCATACAACTTCGTTTGCCTAAACTTTGGTGAACACGAAATGCTCGAAGGTGCTTAGAGGCTGAAGGATCATGCCACAGAACCCAAGAGGGGATCTGATTGAATGCCAAAATAGTTAAGAATATTTTTTTATTATTATTATTATTATTATTACTCTGCTCTTTTCTATTGCATGAATGTCTGTGTGTACTAGATTGCATGTGTGATGAGTGCTGGCTGCAATTGGGGGTGATTCTAGGGTTTCATTTTTTGGGGTTAGGGTTCATGTTTGTGTCAAGTTAGGGTTTCAGGTTGAAGACGAGTTAAATTGTCTTAACCTAGTGAGTTGGTACCGGGTTGACTCATATGAGTCAACCCGTGGGGGCTGTGTGGACTCGGAGACACTCCGAGTGGGCTAGTGGGTTATTTTTAAATTGTGTGGGCCTGGGTTAGTTTTTAAGATGGGCTTGGGTCAGTTAACAAATGGAGGTTGGCTTTGGCTTAATTTTTTAAAAAACAGGTTGGGCCTTGGGTATTTTAAATGGACGTTGGGCCTCGACTTGTTTTTTAAAACATGGGTTTGGGCTTTATTTTAAAAATGGGAGTTGGGCTTTGTTTTAAATGGTCCTTGGGTGTTTCAAGAAGAAAATGGGCTTCGAGCTATTTTAAAACGGGTTTGGGGTTCTTAAAAGAGTTTTGGGCTCAGGGTTTTTTAAAGGTTTTTTTTTTTTTTTGGGCTTCGGGTTAAGGGAGTCTGGTTCAGGTTAAGGGAGTCTAGGTGGAGGTTTCTGGTTTGGGGGTTCAATCAGCGTTTAGGGCTCAGTACTGGGTTCTTGCTCGGAGGGGATTAGTTCAAGGGGGTATGGTTCAGGCTCAGTGCTAGATTTTTGCTCAGAGGGGTTTGGTTCAAGGTTCAGTCAATGCTTGGGGAGTTGGTTTGGGGTTTTCAATCACCTTTCGAGGATCAGTTTAGGTTCAAAAACTGGGTTGTGGATACCTGCATTCACAATCTCAGATACAATTTAGTATTGCATACTTAGAACATAGAAAGAGAAGTCAAAATTATCTGTGATCTTTTAACTCCTCCGGTCTTCTTTTCCCCTCCTCTAAGTCTGTCAAGTATCAGTATGGGTATCCTTCCTTCTATGTGCTTCTGAATTGGCCTCCGGGTTCTAAATGGGCAACTCTAACTTTTTGGAGCCTTGTGAGGTTAAGGCAACTTTAGGGATTGCCTCTGAGGCTCCTCCCTCTTCCTTCTCTCGATTCTAACTCTCAATCACTCAATTATTTTCAATTGCTCTCTTTACTTGCACCATTCTCTCTCTAATGGCTCTCTCCTCTTTTTTCTCCCTAATGACTCTTTTTCTCTTTAATGACTCCCTGCACAATTATCTTCCCCCCTACCAATTTCTCTTGCTAATTTTTTTCTCCTCCCGATTTTTCTCTAATGCTCCCCCCCCCCCGGCAGGTCTGTGTGAGACTCTTTATTTATAGGGAGTCTGGGTAGTTCATTTGGCACCCAATTGGTTTCCCTCCAAAAGAGAATCCGTTCCAACAACCTACCCATTTATTCTCGCGATTCAATTAGTGGGGACTCTGGCAGGGAATATTTTAACAGCTTTCATACTCTTCATTGCGCATATGTGTGTTTTTTTTTTTTTTCATTTTAACAGAACTGACTTACTCATTTTATTTCCAATTTGGTGAACAAGAAATCCCGAAGATGCTTTGGAATGTGTTGCTCGAGCTCAAATGAGGACTTTGATTTTCTTTATATTTCCTTTTGTATTTTGTGCTTATTTGTTCTATATCCTTGTATTTGCACATTTTCCTGTATTGCCTTTGTGTAGTTGTATTTCGTGTATTTTCTATATTTGCACCATTTTTCCTGTATTTCATGTATTTCTGTATTTCATGTACTGATTTTATTTCCAATTTGGTGAACAGGAAATCCAGAAGATGCTTGGAATGTGCTACTCAAGCTCAAATCAAGACTTTGATTTTGTTCATATTTCCTTTTGTATTTCGTGTTTATTTGTTCTATATCCTTGTATTTGCACATTTTCCTGTATTTGCCTTTGTGTAGTTGTATTTCACGTATTTTCTGTATTTGCACCATTTTTCCTGTATTTCATGTACTGATTTTATTTCCAATTTGGAGAACAGGAAATCCAGAAGATGCTTTGGAATGTGCTGCTCGAGCTTAAATCAAGACTTTGATTTTGTTTGTATTTCCTGTTTATTTGTTCTATATCCTTGTATTTGCACATTTTCCTGTATTTGCCTTTCTATAACTGCTGGGATTGTTAAAAATCCAACAAAAGGAGCTGCTCACATTGTTGCAGTTTCAACAAAGGGGCTGCTCGGATTATAAAAATTCTAATGAGAAAGCTGCTCGGATTGTTGAAATCCAAATAAAGGTTGCTCAGATTGTAAAAAATCCAACAAGAAAGTTGCTCGGATTGTTGAAATCTAACAAAAGGGTTGCTCGGATTATTGAAATCCATCAAAAGGGCTACTCAGATTGTTGAAATCCAACGAAAAGGTTGCTCGGATTTTTGAAATCCAATAAAGGGGCTACACGATTCGTTTAACAAAAAAAAAACTAAACAGTTGGTTGGATTGCATCGATGATTCAGCCAGACAACCACCGAAAAATAGCTTGGCATAAGCATATCCAACTCTAATGAGCCAATAGAGGCAGGGGCAAGCTGATCACATGGCTTGGCAAGAACCCATTCGGTTCAAGTGAGCCGATAGAGGCATGCGCAAGCTAATCATACAGCTCAGTAAGAACCCATTCGGCTCGGATGAACCAATCAAGGCACGAGGCAAACTGATAATACGACTCGGCAAGAACCCATTTCGCTTGGATAAGCCGATAAAGGTACAAGGCAAGTTGATCATGCGACTCTACAGAAGCCTTCTTGGCTTGTCTAAGCCGATGGAGGCATCCGGCGAACCAATCATACGGCTCAGCAGAAGCCTCTTCGGCTCAGATGAGCCGATAGAGCCAAGCCAAAGAGGCATGAGGCAAAACCAACCATACAGCCTAGCAGGAGCTAACAAGGGCTCGGATGAGCTAAACACATTGTAAACAAAGTGAAGTATACGACTTGGCAGAAGCTATATCGACTTAGACGAACCAATAACAGAAGGTGTAAAAAAAAAGGGGGGACTCGGTAGTGTTTAAAGTCTTCGAACTTTGAAAATAAGTTTCAAAAATTTGAAACTAGAGGGGGGGGGGGGGAATTGATATACCTCAAAATATCTTCACTCAAAAGGAGGAACGCTTTCAATTCCACCATTAAACTTCCTTACATAACTGACGGGTAGACTTTAATATACACATTAATGAAAGGGATGGTTACAAAACTATATTCAAAACCTCCACATAAATGCCCATGAAACCTCCACAAACACACTAAAACCCATTAATGACCAGTTGATGGAGGGTCAACCTCCACCACTATAAAAAGGGACTTGGAGAGGATCTCATTCTTATCCACTTCTTTATACTATTGCAATTTATAACCTCCCATTAGTCCCTTGCTTAAGGATCAGAGTGATTCCTTAGAGTACACGAGGTCTTCCAAGTCATCCTTGCTTTCTTTCCTTCAGGTGTTTGTGATCAAGGATCGTTTCCAAAAATCGTTTGATTTTCAGGTAGCAACAATTAAAAAAAAAAGTATTATAATATTTTACTTAATTGTTATACTTTTAAAATCTGCTTTACAATAAAAATTTTATTGTACATGACAACTAAAAATTAGTAAAAATATTTTGTAATTGACTTTATTATTATTATTATTATTATTATTAAAAATTTATTTATATTTTTATTTTAAGAATATTCAAATTCATATAATCAATTTATTTTTATTTTTATTTAAAAGTGTATAAAATGAATGATTTAATTCAGAAAAACTATTTTTGGATATTAAAATTTTTATCAACAGGTTGTCAAAATAATTGAAAATTATAAAATTTAACTTTTAAATTCTTCGCAAATAGTAAAAATTCAATAGCAAAAACAAAAAATTGGTAGCATATTTTTGTAATCTATTGCTTCACTATGGAAAAAAATAAAAAATACACAATAACAATACCAAATAGACCCTCAGAGAGATCCCAGAAGCCACTAAGACCCCTCAAGAACCCTATTTTTATTTTGAAACTTTTGGAATGACAATACTATTTGACATCAACAAAAACACCATTTTCTACATAATCAGTATTACATGTACATGCATATAGACTACCCCTATGCACTTATCAATGACTATGGCCATGTGGAGACACTTTAAGAATTCAAGTTCAAATTTTAATTTATCAATTTCATATATTTAGAAGAGATGGGTATGGTGGAAATACTTTACAAACCAATTCACCTAAAAAATATGAAAATTGTTCTACTTCAAAGGGAATGCAAATTCCTAAATACAGTTTTACCTATTCATTCTTATTATGATGTCTTAGTTTCTATTTGAAAGAGTGCAATTTGAGAGATGTTGTGGTACTTTTTTTTTCATAATATAAAGCTGGTTTAGTTTCGCTGAATAGATATTCCTTTGAATGAGATAGAATATAATTTAAATTTTGAGAATGAAGGAAACAATTATTTCTTATATATTCTTAATTATTTCATTAAATATATTATAAGAAATGGATAGACATCTCATGATGAAATTTGAAATTTGAAATTTGAAATTGAACTAAAAATGATGATTGAAGATTGTTTTGAATTTATTTAATTAATATAGAGATAAGTGAATCTAGATGGAAACAAAATTATGTAATAAATATGCCTAATAAGCAAGCGAAATAAAAATAAAGTATATTTATTATTTCATCCTTTAAATTTTGTATAATTAATATCACAAGTCATATACAATAAAAAAAGTTATTTATTATTATTTTTAATTAAATTCATATAGTTTATATCACCATTCATATACAATAAATCATATCCAATTTCTGCTTAATTTTTGCTACATTTAATGGGATTGAGCACTTGAGAATTACATAATTAATGTATAATATTTATAGATGGAATAGTGATAGATAAAATTAGTGGGTATTGTACTATGTATAAAGTACTATTATTTAAAACGGCGAGGAAGAAAAAGTGTGATATTTGATAGATATGTGTAGCACTACACTAATTAATATCATTGAAAAAGTGTGATAGTTGATATATATGTGTAGCCCCCACGACATGGTGCGGTGGAAAAGCATCAGCAAGTAAGAAGGAATATCGGGGGTTCAATTCCAGGTAGATATACTCACGGAACTAGCGGTACTTGTGAATTGTGAGAGTTTACTCTGTGAGCCGGTGGGGATCGTGGATGGTGATAGTTTGCTCTATGAGCCAGTGAGGACCATGGATGGTCAGAGTTCTCTGTGAGCCAGCGGGAACTGTGGATGGTAATGGAGATGTGTCCCGAGAGTGAGTTAGCCAAACGTCCAACTGATGCACAAAAACCGTGTCTGTATCCGGACTTTACGTTGATCAGCGAGACCTGGGGGTGGAGGACGCTGATCCGTAGGTTTGGTGCCGCACTAGGGGGTCCAAATGGCTCGTTGGTGGCTGGAGTTCCTATGTAATAAAAAAAAAAAACTGTAAAATTTTTATGAGAAGAATCATGAAGCATTTTAGTTTCTTTACAGGAAAAATAAAATCTTTAGAAAAAAAATATATATGTTAAATAATTCTTACATTTGACCATAATAAATTCTATACAAAAATATGTACCTAGTCATATTTAATTGAGCAATGTGAAACATATGTTCTTGAATTGTATTATTAAGAGTTTTTCTTGTGTTTGGGAGCATGAATTTTTTAGTTTAAAATTGAATTTGCATGGATTTGGATAAAATATAATATAATATTATATTTCTTTTAAATTTACATAAATTCAAATCTAAACTTTACAATCTATATTCCCAAATACTATTTTAGAGTATTAATCTTATAAATAGAGCACGCATAATATATATATATATATATATATATATATGTACAATATTTATATAAATTAGCGAGTACATGAATGGAATTCAAAATTCATATGATATTGTATTATTTCTGAATTTAGTCAATAAAATCTAAAGATGAACAAAATTAAAGGGAAATAACAAAAAAAAAAGTAAAATTTTTAGTACTTTATTTTAAAATTTGTTAACATTTGCATATTAAAGTTATAAAAACTATTTTTATTAATTTTCACATTTCCTATTCAAATGTCAAAAAACTAAAAAATAGAAAGTACTTTTTAAATTATCTATCAAATCAAAAGACTAAATTTGTTCACAATTATATCGTCAATAAGTCATCCCTAGAATGAATTAATTAAAACATATTTGAAAGTTATTTGAATTAGATATATATATATATATATATATATATATGTTGCTTACAAGAGTTATATGAATTTTGTTAAATCTTTGTTAAATCGTCCTTCGACTGCAATCACCTGAAAAGAATCAAATAAGAATGACAAAACTATGATCACCTAAAAAGAATCAAATAAGAATGTCTTAAACGACCTGGATGTACTTCGAATATAAATATATATACACATATGTAATGATGGATGGTTGTTGAGTTATTCATGTGTTGGAGTGGCACAACAATAAAACTCCACTATGTAAAACGGCATTCCCCAAGTCTTAGCTTGTAGGTAAAATCAAATGGTGTAATCATATAATTACATACCACTTTTGGTTGCTAATTGATTGTGGCATGCCCTAGTCCATGGGACAATCATGCCTTAGAGGGTCCAAGCTTGGTTGAGTTTTGCTTCCCTTTTGTGAATCAATTTTCTCTTTTTAAGAATATATATATATATATATATATTGCATTAAAAGTTGTGAATCCCGAAGTTTTTAAAAGGTAAAAGTTTCATTCAAATATTGTAAAATTATTAAGACCTTGATTATATTTCTTAAAAGTACATATTCATTTAGTTTTTTATATAAAAAAAAAATATTTTGAGACTTGTGAAATATTTTTATCAAACATTCACAATTATATTTTATTTTTAACAATTTCTTTTTTCATAAGAGGATAAATAATTTTTATAACAATGTTATCAATTCATTTATAAAAGTTTCTTAAATTATATAAACGCCAATCTAAGCCATAGTTTTTGTATGAATAAGCCTATATCGTGTCTATGAAACTATATGGTTAAATATTATTAGAGGAAAATAATATATATTATTTTTAGGAGTAACACTATGACCTGTCTATGAAAATATAGTGTTTCAATATTATTTGGGGATATAATATATTTTAATTATACATATGTATAATTAAATAAGCAATATATAGACAATATATATGCACACACACCAAAACAATGGAAATTCGTGTGAATCGGGAAAAAATTGTCATGGTAATGATAGCATTACCCCCTTAAATGTGATTTGTTGGCTCAATTCTCATTCAAAATTTTGAGACGATTTTAAAAGATAACTTTTTTTTTTAAATGTAAATTGTTTTTTATGATTTCATAACTAGAAATTTAATTATGTATTTTATAATAAATGTTGTAGACATCCCAATTTTAATCAGACCTTTCTGAGAGAACGTGGCACAATAAAGCTGACTTTAAATCCCAAAAATTGGAGGACTTTTTTTTTTTAAAAACCCGATTGAGTCCTGAGTCTTTGAAATTGTGTTCTTTTAAACCAAATGCCAGATATTTTTAAATTAAATCCCAGTATTTTGAGTGCCGGATATTTTTAAATGGAGTCCCAGTATTTCGAGTCTCATTTATTTTTAAAAATGACTCCCAGTTGTTTAAAAAAAAATGAGTCCTGATATTTTGAATCAAGTCCTGGTATTTTAAGGAAAAAAATTTGAGTCCTTTCGATTTTAATTTAAAAAAAAAAAAACTAAGTTCTTCGGGCTTTTAGTTGAGTTCCTTAAATTTGAAAAAAAAAAATTCAATTCTTTTATTCTTTTCATTTTGGAAATTGGGTTTTTTAATTTTTAATTTGGGTCCTTGAATTTTTAAAATTGAGTCTTTCAAATTTTTGGATTGAGTTTTTAAATTTTAAATTGAGTTTTTCAATTTTTGTATTAAGTCTTCAATTTAAATTGAATCTTTTAATTTCAAAATTGAGTATTTTATTGAGTCAATTTTTTTCAAGTCCGAGTCCTCTTATTCCGGGAATTAAGTTCCATTTTATTGGGTCTATCCTTTTTAGGAGGGATAAAAAAAATGCACGGGCTTTGCAGGCCGTGCATGAAGGGGAGAAGCGACAGATATTTTAGGAAAGGGCCTAGGGTTTCTTTTCTTTTGCAGCCTATAAAAGGACTGCTATAGTCTTCGCGCCACACGGGGGCTCACACACCATTCATTCACTCTCCCTCTCACTCTCATTTTCCCTTCCACTGTTCACCACACGCAAATCCAGCTCCCAGCTCTCTCTTTCTCCCATTCCATTCTCTCACCGCCACAACACTCACTCTTTTTAACCACTGAGAGTTATAGTATATTCCCAAGAGGGTGGGTGAATTGGTATTTAAAAAATTCTTCTTAGGTCTATTTATTCCTATTTTAATTCCACAATCAGTATAATACAACTTAGGATCTTTCTAAACAAGCATGAATCCCACAAATAATAATGTGTGCAAATGTTTAAAATAATCATAACATTCAGCACAAATTGAACATAAGCATACAAGTGCGGAAATTAAATAGAGTAAGGAAGAGGGAGTACAAACACAAAGTTTTTAACGAGGTTCGGCAACTCCTGCCTGCGTCCTCATCTTGGGCAAACCACCCCAGGATTTCACTATCCACGTCGTAAAATTAGGACAAAGCTTCCCATTACAATCCGCTTCTTACCAGGGCGAAGCTTCCTTTACAATCCGCTGCTTACACGAGGCGTAGCTACCTCTTTACAATCCGCTACTTACACGAGGCGTAGCTACCTCTTCCCGGTTCACAACTTGAGCCGTAAATACAAATGATATGGAATTTTACGTACAAGTAAAATGCTTCTCAAATAAGCTCATTTGTACAAATAAAATTCTTAATGCACTCTCAAATGTTTTTCAAATGAAGTTCGATAAAGTATGATAAAACCTCTCAAAAATATTTTACAATTAATTGAGTGAGAGAATGAAAAATGATTTTGTTTTTCAAATGACCTTTGATAAATCAAGAAGTCTCTCAAGCAATTATATGCACAAATACACTTGCACGATTCACTCAAAGTTATAATTCCATAGGAAAGCCTAATAACACAGCCACGCCCTGCGCCGTCGCACCTAGCGCCGTCGCGTCTATTGCAACCTCGTCACCATCGTCGCCTTGCACCATCGCACCCAGCGCCGTCACGCCCATTGCCACCTCGTCACTGTCGTTGCCACCTCACCATTGTCACGCCCATCGCATCGTCCTCATCAATAGCGTCGGTTCCCTCTCCACTGACGAGATCCTCCAGCAGTCCCCGCCCCTGCACAGAAGCAGTAAAAGCAATGAAAATCTGACGAATCACCACAGTCGCCGGAGCCAGGATCTGTGCCCCGCCCATGAAGAGCTCGCATCGCCAGTTCCCTCCTTTACATGACGACCTCAGCCTCCTCTCTAACCTCTCCTTTTTCCACCCCGCCCCGACGAGCCCCGCCTCCGTCACCGGAGTCAGCCCCAACGACGTCTGCCCTCCCTCCTTCCCCAACTACCTTGGCCTACTCTCTTACCCGCCCTCTTCCTCACTAACTCCAACTGCTTCGCTGGCACCTAATCCACACCTACGATGACCTTCGCTCTCTAGCTCGGCTAGCCGCTTCCTAACGCCGCCACTGCGTTTCTTCCGTTGCCGTCACCGCTTTTCCTTGAGAAACGAACGCCAAGACTCAAGGTTTGTTGTTTTCTAAGGAGTCACACGAGGGGTAGCATAGAACAACAATCTGTGCCAAAAACTGTGAGTCGTAGCCGTCGAGGACAGATCACGGAAACTGCAAGTCGTCGCTCCTCAGGGAGTCGCCAAACAATGCAGGTCAGTCTCTTTTCCATTTAGAAAAGTTTTGCTTTAATCTTAATATATTTCAATACAGTGTCGTCCCCCGCCGATGGCTGCACCGTCGGCGGGGAATGCCGTCCAGGCTAGTCCCGGGGTGCAGTCATATGCGCAAATTGTGAGTAAAAAAGTAGAGATGCCTGCGTTCAAAATTCCTATGAGATTGCCCGTTAATATCAATGGGAAATTGGGATTTATTTTCTCAAAAGTTGAGATGGTTAAGGCTGAGGAAGAATTTTGTTTTGCATTAGTAATGAAATTTTTTAGGAATCGACCATCTATTGATAAAATTCGGCTTTTGATTGTAAAAACATGGGGTTTGACGGAAATTCCAACGATTAGTGTTATGGATGATTATCACGTGTTAATTCACATGAAAAACGAACGTGACTTTCTGCATGGTTGGGCAAGGGAAGGTAGAACTATGGAAGGCAATTCTTTTTGGATGTTCAAGGGGATGAAGGATTTTGATACCAAAAAAGAATCCCCATTGGCTCCTCAATGGATTTTCTTACCGGGGTTACCAATGCATCTTTATCGAACGGATTTTCTCCAAATAATAGTGACTCATTTTGGTCGTTATCTTGGAACTGATAATGTAACAATCAATCGTACGAGAGCATAGGGGGCACATATTTGCATGGAAGTTGACCTAACAATGGAGCCGATAAAGGGATTTCCTTTTGTTTTATCTTCGAAACAATGTATTTGGCAAGAGGCCAAATATGAAAAGATGAGTTTTTTCTGCTCTAAATGTTGCAGGCAAGGACATATCTCAATTGTTTGTAGGGTGGGAGAGAAGCGAAGGGAGGATGAAAAATATAAAGATAAAAAGGTATGGAAACCAAAGACTAATGACGGTGTAATAGAAACCAATACTGACGTGGATAAAGGGACAAAGAAGGTGGTGCAAGAAGCAAGACCCAGTAATGTGCATATGATGAAGCAGATTAATGATAGGGGCCCTGAAATAGCGAAAATTCTTGTAGTTCAAGAAAAAGGGGATCATGCAAGGCAAAACTCTGATATACCATAGAAAGTATTAGAAAATAATGGGAATGAAAATTTAATAAAGAGGAATGAAGGGGAGTGTGAAGAAGTCAAATGTGATGATGATCCTTGAGTTTCAAATGATGAACCTCTATCTCAAGAGGAAGTGGATCATGTGGATAGTTCTAAACTGATTAAAGGTGGGGACCAAGGTTTGCAACAGGAGGAATTGGCTCGGGGCTATTCTTCTAAGAGGGAGGAAAGTGAAATATTAGTTTTAAAGGGCAAAGAAAAAAATGTATGAGTCTGATACAGGGCAAGGATGGATTTCCATAAAAAATTTGGTGAGGAAATCTTAGAGGGTTCTCATCCGACCACATAAATTAAATTTATGACGGATACAATTCTTTTCTGGAATATTAGGGGGTTGGGCAGGTCTAGAGGTAGGTTAAAGAAGCTAATTAAAAAGTTTAATGTTGAGTTGTTTGCTATTTTAGAACCATTCGTGGCTGAGGAGCGGATGGTAATGCTAGGTAATTTTTTGAATTATCACCATTTTATATCTAATGAAAATCAGGACGGTAAATTGTGGCTATTTTGGAAGGATATAAATGCCTTTGAGGTGATTTCAATCACGACTCAGAAGATTTTTGGGTGTTTTTTTAAGGATGGACAAAGAATTTTGGTGAGTTTTGTCTATGCCAAATGTTCTTATGTTAAAAGAATAGAGTTATGATGGCAACTGGAGGAGTGCTAATCAGATTTTCCTTGGTTGGTCATGGGTGATTTTAATGGATTCGAACGGATACTGAAATAATTGGTGGAAATCCAAGACCACTGTTACCTATGATAGAGTTTAATGATTGCTTGCATCATTGTGGTTTCTTTGATTTATCAAACACAGGCTCACGAATGTCGTGGTGCAATGGCCATGAAGGGGTGGCTCGTAGTTGGGCTAAGCTTGATCATGTTTTTATTAATAATGGCTTTTCCAACCTATATGGTTCGGCTTAATTCAAATATCTGAGTCGGAAATCATCAGATCATAGCCCTATGGTGGTGTATACAAATACGTCTTTCTCCTGGTATGGCCCTACCCTATTTCGGTTCTTGAATATGTGGAGCTCGCATGATATGTTTTAGTCATACATTAAAGAAGTCTGGATCAAGAATGACTTGGCCTCGGGTCTTCTGAAACTTGCTATTCACCTTAAGAGAACTAAAGTTGCATTACGTGCATAGAATAAAAATGTCTTTGGGAGAGTGGAAGAAAATTTAAAAGCTCTTGAGGAAAGGATGGAATATCTAGAAAATCAACTACAAGCAAGTTTTTCTAAGGATGTCGAAGCTGATTACTTGACTACTAAGGTGGAGATTCAGGTGTGGGAGAAGAGGGAAGCATCTCGCCTAGGACAAATTATGAAAAAAAAAAAAATGGTTAATTGAGGGGGATCAAAATTCTAAATTCTTTCATTCAGTTATCAATCAAAAGCGGAATAAGAGTCGTATAGACCGTATGGTTCTGAACGATGAGAGGATATTGGAGAGTGCGGAAGCAATTCATAATGAGGCAACTGTTTTTTTCCAGAATTTTCTTACAGAGTATTCAGTGGTTGAACCATGCGATCTCTCCGAGTTAATTCAAAGGCAAATTTCAGATCTTGATAATAATTTCCTCTGCACCGAACCAACAGAAGAAGAAGTTAAAAGAGTGGGGTTCTCTACTCCTAAAGAAAGCAGTCCGGGACCAGATGGATTTGACTCTGAATTTTATAAATCTTGTTGGGACATTGTAAAAAAAGAATCTTTTGGATGTGGCAATGGATTTTTTTCAGGGCACTACTCTTTCCAAGTTTTTTTCCTCTTCATTTATTGTTTTAATTTCGAAGGTGGATAATCCTTCTAGCTTTGATAAATTCCGGCCTATTAGTTTATGCTCTGTGGCTTATAAAATTTTTTCCAAGATTATTGTTTTTAGACTAACCGAGGTTGTTGATAAGTTGGTCTCGCATGAACAAGGCGCTTTTATGCCTGGGCGAAGTATTTTTGAAAATATTATACTGGCTCAAGAAATGGTTGAATCTTTGCACAAAAAAATAGCTGGCGGCAATGTGATGATAAAACTCGATATGGCTAAGGCTTATGACAGAGTGAATTGGAATTTTCTTCTGGACGTTCTTAAGGCTTTTGGTTTCTCTGAGAGGTCTTGCAAGCTCATAAAAAATTGTGTGGAGTCCCCATGGTTTTCTATTTTGATGAACGGAACCTTTAAAGGGTTTTTTCAATCTACGAGAGGCTTGCGGCAAGGGGATCCACTCGCTCCTTATTTATTCATCATAATGAAGGAGGTTTTGACAAGGTTCTTTAGGAAAAACTATGAGACTGGTCGGATTGGTAAATTTAATCATTCAATTGGGACCCCATTGGTTTCGCATTTGTTATATGCGGATGATATTCTTATTTTTACGAATGGTGGGAAGAGGTCCATTAGAAATATAGTTTACGCTCTGGAAAGGTATGAGAAGTGGTCAGGTCAAAAAATCAGTAAGACTAAGTCAGTGTTATTCCTTTCAAAATACATCACTCCCGCTCGGAAGCGTGGTTTATTGAGAATCACGGGTTTCATGGAAGGTAAATTCTCTGTTACATATTTGGGTGCACCTTTGGTGTCTAGAAAATTGTCTTCCAGGACATTGGAGCCTCTTGTGGAGAAGATTAGAAAGAAAATTGTAGGGTGGAAATCTAAGTTGCTCTCGCAAGGTGGAAGATTGATTTTATTAAGACATGTGTTGTCTAACATGCCTATTCATTTGATGTTTGTTATTAAGGTTTCGTAGGTCACATATTCTCGCATTAACTCTCTTCTTTCTTATTTTTTATGGGGAGAGGTGAAAGATAAAAGGAAGATTCATTGGCGCTCTTGGGGGAAAATTTGTAAACCTACCTCAAAAGGGGTCTGAGCCTAAGAGATCTTAAGAAAGTTCAGAAATCTCTTCTCATGAAATTTCATGAGCCTTTAGATTGCTCACTTCTAACAATTTGTGGGCAGGTTTTTTCATAGCTAAATATTGTAGAAATGAACATTTATTAATAAGGAAGGGGAGACCAAATAACTCTCGATTTTGGAAATCAATTATGGCCACAATTCCAGAAGTTATGGATAATGTTAAAATTTTGGTGAGAGGTGGGAACTCTTCTTTTTGGTTTCACAGGTGGCTGTCATCAGGCCCATTATCTGTGAGCACTGAAGATATTTTGAACAAGAAATTATGTATTAAGGATTGTTGGCTAAATAATAATTAGAACTCTCATTTAGTACGAGAATTGGTTGGTACTAATAAAACAAGGGAAATTTTGCATCAGGTGCCGACGGGTAAAAGTCGATAGGATATTTTTTTTCTGGAAGCCTGCTCTGGGCGGTAATTTTTCTACAAAAACGGCTTGGGAGGCAGTAAGGAGCAGAAGTGATAATTTTTTGTGGAATGACTGGTTTTGACATTCTTTATTGCCCAGAAGAATCTCAATGTGTTTATGGAGAGCTTGGTTTAGATGTTTGGCTGTTGATGATAGAATTCAGACCAAAGAAATATCGATGGCTTTGACTTGTGATTGTTGCGTTTTAGAGAAGTTAGGAAAACATTGATCATATTATTCCTTTAGGTGAGGTGGCTTCAGGGATTTGGCGTTGGGGAT
Source organism: Malania oleifera (assembly GCF_029873635.1). NCBI lineage: Eukaryota > Viridiplantae > Streptophyta > Magnoliopsida > Santalales > Ximeniaceae > Malania > Malania oleifera. The sequence continues at coordinate 16,986,083 of NC_080417.1, read as the reverse complement.
TCCTTTCCAACGATCTCTTCCCTAGAAAAACAAAATGGCAAATTGGTTCCATTATGCTCAAAAATCGTCTATTAAAGGTATTTTAATCGGGCTGATTCCATGTTTGATTACGTGGTGCCTCTGGAATCGAAGATGTAAAGCGAGAATGGAAGGAGTTTATCAAAGTGCAGATCAGATGTGGAGAAGTGTTCAATTCTAGGTTAGTTTTATTGCTGAGAGCACCAATTCTTTTCAAAAATTGAAGAAGTTTGACATTAAGATTTTGAATGAGTTTCAAATTAAGCATCAGGGAGTTTGTGATAGGCCTAGAAAAATCATAATGTGGGTTAAACCTCCAGTAGGGTGAATAAAACTTAATTGTGATGGGAGTTGTACGGGCAAATTGGGTACTTCAGGAGGTGAAGGAATTATTTAGGATTGTCATGGCATGGTAAAAGCGGCTTTTTCAAGTTATTTTAGCAATGGTACAAATAATAGTGCGGAATTAAAAACAATCAGGGAAGGAATTTGTTTGTGTAAACGTTTGCATTATGTTAATGTGATTATTGAAAGTGACTCGCGAATTGTAGTTGATTGACTTCGGAAAGGTAAATGTACTTTGTGGTATCTTTGGAAATTTTGGGAGGAGCTCGTGGCATAGTTAGAAGGAGTGAATGTCATGGTGATGCATCAATATAAGGAAGGCAATAGTGCGGCTGATTTTCTTGCTAAAGAAGGAGAAATGGGAAACAATGTAATATACGAAGAACAACACCTTCTACCACGTTATCTAAAAGGTATCATTCGGATGGATAGGTGGGGTCTCGTTTCCGTTCGTCGTTAGTTCAACTCTAGAGTTTCGTTTGGTGTATTTCGTTTTGATTTTGGTTGTTTTTATATTTTTATCTCCTTTGTTAGTTATGTTTAATTTTGTTTGTTCTAGTTTGGTTAGTTTATTTTAACTTGTAACCACGGTATTCTTCCACCAAAAGTGAGGGTATATTAATAAATAAATGGAAGTACCACCCTCTTTTAGTATAAAAAAAAAAAAGTAATTAATATATGAGTTAAAATATGCTCAAGACTTTTTGTGATACTCAACAAGAATTTTCTCCAAAAATGATATTTCAAAGAAAGAGTAGGAGAGTGAATTTCTTTAATATTGACCTTTGAGAAGCATCAAATGGCAAGAAGGCTTTCAAGCAATATATATTGGTATAAAAATATATGCTCAAGCTCAAATCTTACTTGTGAACCCCAAAAATAATTCCCCCAAAAAGATTTTCAAGAAGAAGAGTAGGAGAAATAAGTTTTGATCTTCAAAAATGGAGTATAAAATATGTTTGAGAAAGAGAGAATATGCAAAAATGCTCCCAAATGGTTTTTCTAATATTTTTCAAGTGGTTTAGGCTTGTATTTATAGGAAAAACTCATTACTAACCATTTTATGGCTGTTGGGGTATTAAAATATAATTTAATTTGAAAACTAGCCATTTTTCGACCGTTAGGGCGTTTTCTGAGCGAATACCCTTCAGTATTTTAGACATAATTTTTTGTATACAACTCCAAATTGGACGTTCTTAGTATATATATAAAAAAAAAAAAGCTAAAAGAAAACCCCACCACTTTCATGTTAACCACTTTTTAAAATAAGGAGTTTTCGGTAGAGAAAATTTCTCATCAATGAGACAAAAGAAACATGAAGGAGATTTTTCTACTGCAGACATCCTTCAGTATTTTGAACATAACATTTTATATACAACTCCAAATTTAACGTTCTTACTATCAAAATAAATCTAAGAGAAAATCTCACAACTTTTATGTTTATCACTTCTTAAGATAAGGAGTTATTGATAGAGAAAAGTGCTTATCAATGCAATAGAAGAAACGTGAAGGGGTTTTTTTGTTTTTTTTTATAAAAAAAAAAAAAACTTGTTTTGGAAAAATATTTTCACGAGAAGTTTATGTCCCTAAGGTCAATCTAAGGTCTTGATCATTTTGTGAAAGCTTCAATTCAAATCATATGATGTTGCATACACAAATTGAAACGTAATTACTATTACAACTTAAAGAATAAATAAAATCTTCATGCTTCTTTTCCTTAATACTCCATGGAATACACCAAAATTTGTGCTCGATTAGGTACTCCTTGACTTCCATTTTGCATCCCTTATTTGCGCCTTCTGCATCATAAATATGTTCAAAGACTAAACGTATAAATAAGATGATGTAGTTTGTCATAATCAAAATAGGAATCGGACCCAAAAAGTCAACAATCTCCTCCTTTTTTATGATAACAAACACAAGAGCAAAATTGGGATTGCGCGACAAGGCTCTCCCTTACAAAATGTATAATTTAAAATGATATTCAATAAAGTTCATATTAATACATTAAGACTTTAGAAATTTCTAAGTTGAGCATTTGAGTTCAGTTTAGTTTAATGTGCAGTTTATGTTGAAGCTAATTTAAAAAATATTCAGTTAAACACATTTATCATTTTCCATTTTGTGATTAACAAAAGTAGGATTATAAATGAATTTTAATTTTACTCGTAGATCTTCTCCCCCTTTTGTCATCAGCAAAAGGGCAAAAAATATTTTTTTTAAAAAAGAGAACATGTAAACTTAACCCCCCCCCCTCCCCCTTTGCCCTTGAATTTTAGAAATATCATAACAAAACGAATTGAAGAAGATTACAAAATATATGTCAGTAATGCTTTTAAGCTCAAGGCAAGAGATAAGATATATCTTTTATAAAACTGGTTCTTGCCATAAAAAATTCCCCCTTAATATTAACAATAAGTAATGGGGACAATGTTTGCAATATAATAATTTTAATCACTAAAGTTCAAGCAAGCAAAACTGTTCTGGTAGTCGTTTAAGCACGGACATTTCGTAAATTAACCATAAAACCTCAACCATATAGATCCAAAAAGGTAATTCAGACAATTTAATCCTAGATCATACGACTGGAAAAGAAGGCTATGGCAAAACAACATATTTTAATGTAAGATTTTCAATAAAATCATCATACTCTAATGCACATGCCACAAAAGATTTCTAATTTAAGGTATAATGTTGATGAGCATAACAAGATAGAAATTTAATATTAAGAGCTCCCCCTTTCAGTTTGAGTATGTGCTTAGATGTTTTCAACTACTTATACAGATACTGATTGTGAGAACTTCATTTCAACAGTATAAGCAACTAGCTTAAAAAATTTACTAGATATAGTTTTGGCATTTCATCCAACCAGTAAAATCCCTCTAGAATACACATGCATCAGAAATTGAAATTAAGCCTTGTAATGGTGTTCATGTAACCCAAGAACAATCCATATCAAATTATAGATCCATAAAAGCGGGATATGATGTTCATGATTTCCATAAAAGTTTAGGACTCAAAAACAAAAACAATAATGCATATGAATCCACAAGAATGCTCAATAAAGCTCTATTTTAAATTTATTTTCTAATGATGGGGCTTAATTTCCCTATATACGCACATACATGCATGCTTGCATTTTTAGTTCAAGGATGATGTTCATTTTTCACGCATTCATCATATATTCATCTTTTAAAAGATTTCAACGTGTAGAAAATATTAATCATTCAACACATATGCCTGATGTATTACATTTCAATCAGCACTCAATAGATAATCAGGGTTATACACAAATATTATGCAATAACTGTGCAGTTGAGGTTCAAGAAGGTAACATGACTCAAAAGACTAAATGAGCGTGTGACAAAAGCTACCCCAATGTCATGCAATTTCTCCAAGTTTATGGAATTTAATCAAGGCATATGATTTTGAATTTAAAACAGTTTGATTAACCATTTGGGTCTTACATGAAGTTCATAACCCAAAGATTTGGACCAAATGGTGTCCATGATCTTAGACTATCCTAGGAACATAGAATATGCATAATTTAGAGCATCCTAGTAGAATTTCATGAAAAGTATACATGTCTTTCAATTTAGCATGTAGCATACAGGCTTCAACATGTACCAAACAATTAGATTAATTAGCATGCTATTTAAGATATTTCTAAAATCCAATCAGCATGCACTAAATTTTAAACCATGATCATTCTACATGCAAAGGCTTACAATTACCATTAAATCAACATGCAAATGATCTTTTTATCATGCATCAGTTATAATTATTTAATAATAACACAATGCATGTAATAGACTAAGTGACCTCTTAAGTTTAAAAATGCTAAGTTCAACATGGTCACTATATGATACTACATATGTAACGACCTCAAAAATCTTAATATAAAATGAAACATAATAAATAGAAAAGTCAACTTGAACCCGTGGGTAACGAAGACACCTGTCAATCACAGCGGAAACCTAAGCAGCAGTAAATATAAATCACATTCTCAAAACCATAGAATACATAATACTAGAGTCTACTATAATCCCATAATACTGTGTTTATTTATAATCTCCAAAAGTGCCAAAATAAACATAAGATCATACAACAAAAATCTCCTGATTCTAGTACAAGACTTACCCTCTTAACGGGGTAACTCGATAAACTCAACGGCGGCCATGACCCGGGGGTCTCTCAGGGTCTCTTGAAAAATTAATTAAGTTTTGGGATGAGACACTTCTCAGTAAGGGAAAATAAACTAAGTATAGCTGTGTGTCAACATGAACATTTAATGTAATTATACATATACAGTATAATTCATATATCTGTAAACATTCATCATATATACTGAATCATCATATACTTTTATATTTGCTAATAAATTATATCGTTTATAAAACATCTGTTATAACTGATAATACTGAAAACATACCCAGGATGAATAGCTAGCTGATGTCATGTATTATCCCCCATGACGGATTGTGCAGCCCGAAGGCGGGACCCGACAATAGCTGGCCGACCACTGCCGAGTCAAAAATGTTTGTAAGTACGATAGGCCTGCCACACCCTGGTCCGAACTGCCAGGTGGACGTCCACACTCTACTGAAAGTCACATCGACTATCCATCTCCCACCCCCTCGTGGGGTGGTTAGCACCAATCTGATAATAGATATCTGATCTATAAGCTACGGTACCGAGCTCTTGAATTGAACTAAACTAACATCCGGGTTCTGATAACATATAATACATGATAATATAGCATCTTTCATAATTTCATAAATAAGGCATCGCGCTAAACATTTCGTAAATACGGCCTCATGCCGATCGTTTCATAAATAAGGCCTTGCACCGAACATTTCATAAATACGGCCTCGTGTCAAAATCATACATAAATACAGTCTCACGCCAAAATCATACATAAATACGACCTCGCGCCGAAATCATTTCATACACATACACAGCCTCACGCCAAAATCATTTCATATATGTATATCATTCTGAAAATAATCAATTTATCATGAATTTTCAACACCATAATGTACTATATTCTTTCATAATTTCTCAAAACATACTTCATTCATATCATTGTTATATCATGATATTTTTTCACGTAAAATAATATTCATGCCACACATTTGTTGTATAAAACCATACATTGTATTCTAAAATCATAGTTTTTGACTTCTTATACATACATATTCATTTCAACATATTAGCAGTATTTTCCCAAATGTGCAATTCTTTCGTAATATACAAATATAATACATGCTTTTCTGAAAATAAATTTACTCATACATAATAATAGTTTGCATGGAAAATAACTGCTTTAGTTTATTCCCTTACCTGGCTACTGAGAAAAGTCCCTATAAATTCTGAACTCACACCCGTAGGATTTTCTGATCAATACCCTGAAAAAGAAAACTCTCAGTATTAAACTTCAGTATTTTCATGCGAATATCATTTCCTATAACTATCGTAGGACCAAATTCGGCATAAAAAGTCTTACCTCAACTTAGGGATGATTTTCAACTTACTTTCACTAACGATCCGCTACGGCAGATTTGGAGAGAATTTCCCGAGGAGCGTCGTGGTGGCTTCAAATTGTCAAACCGGCGAAAATTTGGCCCGAAATCGAAGAGAGAAGAGAGAGAAACCATAGGGAGAGAGAAAGAGAGTAAGATATTTCCTTAATTTTCACATTTAATTCCAGATTTCTACTATTTATTGGGTCAGATTCGTTGACGAGACACGTCACCTCGTCAACGAGTACTGTAGAAAGTTCGTACTCGTCGACGAACCTGCTCCCTCGTCGACAAATTTCAGTTTTCTAGAAACTCTCTCTCAGTATCTTCTCGTTGACGAATCTTGTCTTCGTCGACGAGGTCCTCTTATACCCTCATCGATGAATCCCCTATGTTTGTCGATGAGGCCCTGATAATCTCCCTCGATTATTCCTTCCAAAGTGCAATGTCGTCGATGAAGTTGACTTCCTCCTTCTGTTACTGTTTCCATTTCCCTTCCTATTTATTATTTAAATTCCATTATTATTCGGGTTGTCACAACATAAGACTTGTAAAATAATTTTGTATTTAAAATCAATCTTTTGGAGTTATATCCTTGGTCAACTAGTTGGCATATATGACTGTATATGATCATTCAAGACCATAAATAGATCCTAGTTAACTACCAGCATGCAATTCACAGGCATCTGCATTAGCCATGCAGAGGGCATTCATCTCAAGCATGCAAGTACCCTAATTATCTCTACAGTATGCAATTTAGATCTCAATAATAGTTCATATTGTAAACAATATTAACTATCCATCAAATATATTTAAATATTTAGCAGGATATGGATAGTGATATGCGGCTTTCACAAAGGCATAAAGCATAAAGATATTCCCAAAATAAGCACAATGTCTTATAGTGTTTATCCGATGAATTTCAAAATTGCTGTTGCTCCCCCTCAATAATGCAACCAACTCTTTATCATCTTATGCCCTCAATTTTCAATAATTTTAAATTTAACCTTAAATGTATAGGCTTAAGGAACCAAAGGCACAATCAATATTCATTTAGTGAATTAAGCCTATTTTCACATTTTTGTAGAATGTGAGGGGCACTAGTGCGAATGGCCTTCCATTTCGACTACTTGTGCATAGGTTTCTTAGACATTTTAACCTTCTTTTAGATTAAAACGTAGTGTAGCCATCCTAGCCATTCAACATTATTCAAAAACTCTAATTAATTTGATTTAAGGACGAGAGCTTATGAGGGGAGAATGCATAAATACTTTTACCCAAGATAAATCAATTATGAATTCAGAAAAAGTATTTAGACTAACTTTTCTTTCTGTTTAACTCAACCATATGATCTGAATAATAAAAATCATATTGCATTTCACAAATACTTTGAGGTTCAAGGTTGAGTGAGGGTTCTTGGATTAGTATTAGAATTTATCTTCAGAGAACTCATCTTTGATAATATCATCCAAACTTTCCACTAAAGATGTTTATTTAAAAAAAAAAACGTGAAAATCTAGCAATTCTAGTATTATGATCTTTCTTGAAAGCTCTTTGATGAGTTTAGGGATAAAAGATAAATAGTACTATGATCAATTCCCTAAAGCTCAAGCTTGTGTAACAGACAAAATATGCTATAATTAAGATAATCACATTTAAGCATTCACATAGCATTAAACTTATTTAACAAATGAAGACATGTTTGTCCATTTGGAAGTGGATTTATTTGAGCAAGCTATGATCAATATTATCCTATTTTGTCCAAGCATTATGATATGTTAACGTCAAACGAATAGATTGGACTTATCACACAAACTTTTCATATTGGCTTGCTTTTCATTGGTTCTTAGTATAATAATGAATGTGTATACTAAGACTAGACATTTAAGCACTATTCACTAATTAATTATCACTACCCCTTTTAGACAAATTCTAAAAACTAAGGAAAAGACAATTTATGTAATTCCTTTTGGAACCCATTTTTCCTCGGTGTCTAAGGGGTTGATTTTCTTAATAACCCATTCTTCTTTGAGTCTTGGCGGGTTAAAACCCGGCGTTTCTTTGACTCTCTAAACTTGTTTGGGTTTCACACCTTTCTTTTAAAAGGGCAATCGAATTTGATATGACCCTTCTTTTGCATAAAAAGAACGTGGTGTGAGCATATGGACTATAGAAGGTACTAGCATAATGTTTAGATACTCTTACAAAGTACCCCATGTATAGGTTATTTTTCTTCCTATTTTCAATGTCATTAAAACCTATATCTTCCTTATCTAAGGTTATCTTTAGAGAACCTAAAAGTTTGTCAAAATTTTCTTTGCCCCTAGTAAATGTATGAATAATCTTAGATTGGTCCTCTACTTTTCTTTCTAGGCTTATCATTTTTAAATCTTTTAAGTCTTTACAAACTGCTTGCAGTTTTACGAACTCTTTGGCCATGGTGTTTGCTTTACACTCAAGTTCAGAAATAAGAAGATCCTTTGTATTATCACTAGAAATTTGGGATCTTAAGACTTTCAACTCTTTTTCCAATTTTTCATTCTTGTTTTCTAATCTCATGATTTTCAAATCTTTTTCCTTATTAACAACAATTTTAGATTCTAGTTCTTTCAATGATGTCTTATTCTTGTTTTCTAATTCGTTAATTTCTACTTCTTTTTCAATCTTTTACTTCTTTAGGATAGTATAAGATTCTTTTAAATCAACTATTTATTTTGCTAAAATTTTATTTTCATTTTTCAAAAATATTTTATTTTTAGACAACTTCATTAGAATCTTATAAGCCTTAATAAATCTCTTTTGTAATTTCTTATAAGATGGCATACTATCATCACTACCAGATTCATCACATGATTCACTAGAATTTTCACAAGATAAATCGCAAGAATCGGTGCATGAATTATTTAAAGAAATAGAAGGAGAGGAATGTACCTCTTCGTCAGTTAGAGCAATAAAGCAAACATTTTCTCCTTCTTGATCTTTTGAGCTTGAAGCATCCGGAGTGGTAGTTACATTCTCCTTAGTCTCTCTATATCTCCTATTGAGTTCATCTCATATCTTCTTTGCACTTGAGCATATCATGATTTCCTTAAAGATGTTAGCATCTAAAGCACAGTAAATCATGTTCAAAGCACTTGAATTAATTTGCAATAAATTCATATCATACTCATTTAACTCATTCTCTAATTTGCAAACTTCAATATTATCAACAATTTTCATAGGAACAAAATTCCCTTGAGTTATTATTCTCCAAGCCCTCCAATCCATAGATTTGATAAAAGCACTCATTTTTAATTTCCAAATAGTAAAATTTTCACCACAAAAAATTGGAGGCCCAGAACAAGATTGTCACTTACAAAATAGGGATACACCAATGTGAGCCATCACGATCTTTAACAAATGCATTTAAACTTTTTGTAACAAGGCTTTGATACCAATTGAAAGTTATGGTGTATTCCCAAAAGGGGGTGAATTAGGTATTTTAAAAAATCTTCCTAAGTCAATTTATCCCTATTTTAATTCCACAATCAGTATAACACAACCTAGGATCTTTCTAAACAAGCATGAATCCAACAAATAATAATGTATGCAAATATTTAAAATAATTATAACATTCAGCACAAATTGAACATAAGCATTCAAGTGTGGAGAGTAAAGTGTGGAAATTAAATAGAGTAGGGAAGAGGCAGCACAAACACAAAGTTTTAAACGAGGTTCGACAACTCCCGCCTACGTCATCGCCTTGGACAAACCACCTTAGGATTCCACTATCCGCTCCTTAAAACTGGGACGGAGCTTCCCGTTACAATCCGCTTCTTACCAGGGCAAAGCTTCCCTTTACAATCCGCTGCTCTCACGAGGCATAGCTACCTCTTTCTGGTTCACAACTTGAGCCGTAAATTATGGAATTTTACATACAAGTAAAATGCTTCTCAATTAAGCTTATTTGTACAAATAAAATTCCTAATGCACACTCAAATGATTTTCAAATGAAACTCGATAGAGTATGATAAAACCTCTCAAAAATATTTTGCAATTAATTGAGTGAGAGAATGGAAAATGATTTTCTTTTCAAAATACCTTTGATAAATCAAGAAGCCTCTTAAGCAATTAATATATGAGTTAAAATATGCTCAAAGATTTTTGTAATACTCAATAAAATTTTTTCCAAAAATGATATTGCAAAGAAAGAGTAGGAGAGTGAATTTCTTCAAGATTGACCTTTGAAAAGCATCAAATGGCAAAAGACTTTCAAGCAATATATATTGGTATAAATATATGCTCAAGCTCAAACCTTACTTGTAAACTCTAAAAATAATTTCCCCAAAAAGATTTTCAAGAAGAAGAGTAGGAAAAATAAGCTTTGATCTTCAAAAATGGAGTATAAAATATGTTTGGGAAAGAATGAATATGCAATAATGCTCTCAAATGGTTTTTCTAACATTTTTCAAGTATTTTAGGCTTGTATTTATAGGTAAAACTCATTACTAACCGTTTTATGACCATTGGGATATTAAAATATAATTTAATTTGAAAACTAGCCATTTTTCGACTATTGGGGTGCTTTCTGCGCGGATATGTTTCGGTTTTTCAGACATAAATTTTTGTACACAACTCAAAATTGGCCGTCCTTAGTATCAATAGAAAGCTAAGAAAAAATTTCACAACTTTCATATTGACCACTTTTTAAGATAAGAAGTTTTCAGTAGAGAAAATTGCTTATTAATGAGACAAAAGAAACATGAAGAGAATTTTTATGTTGTGGACACGCTTCAGTATTTTGAATTTAACCTTTTCTATACGACTCCAAATTGAACTTTCTTGGTATCAACAGAAAGTTAAGAGAAAAGCCCACAACTTTCATGTTGAACACTTTTTAAGATAAAAAGTTATTGATATAATGTCATAACCCGATGTACCCCATAAGTATCTAAAGATCCACTTGACGACTTCCTAATGTTATCTACCTGAATTAGAAAGAAACTTACTCACCACACTCACAGCATGGGCTAAGTCTGGTCTTGTACACATAATGACATAAATTAAACTCTCCACGACGTTAGCATAGGGGACCTTTGACATGTCCCGGATATCATCATCCATACTTGGGCAATCTGCAACAGACAATTTAAAATGACTCGCTAGAGGTGTACATACTGGTTTTGCATCAATCATGTTAAACCTATCCAATACCTTCTCCACATAATCACCTTGAGATAACCATAACCTCCCCGCAGTTCTGTCTCGGCGAATCTCCATCCCAAGTATTTTCTTGGCAAAACCAAGATCTTTTATGTCAAACTCTTTATGTAACAGTTCTTTTAACTAATTTACCTCAGTTAAATCTCTGACAGTTATCAACATGTCATCGACATACAACAACAAGAAAATAAGAGAACCATCATCAAGTTTGTTCACATACATGCAGCAGTTATACTCACATCTTTTGAAACCAAACTTGATCATGTAGGAATCAAATCTTTCATACCATTGTCTTGAAAACTGTTTCAACCCATAAAGGGATTTCTTCAACTTGCAAACTAAGTTTTCTTTCCTTAGTTCACTAAATCCCTCAAGTTGTACCATATATATCTATTCCTCCAAGTCACCATGAAGAAACACCGTCTTCACATTCATTTGTTCCAAATGTAGATCATAATGAGTTACCAACACCAACACTATCTTGATAGAAGTGTGTCGGATCACAGGTGAAAAGATTTCATCATAATTTATTCCCTTTTTCTATGAGTACCCTTTTGCCTCTAACCGTGCCTTGACTTTTTCTCCTTCTTTTTATAAAATTGCTTCCTTCCTATATACCCATTTGCAGCCTATAGCCCTCTTCCCATCTAGAAGATCCACCAATTCCCAACTTTGATTCTTATGTAGTGATTATATTTCCTCAATCATCACACCCATCCACCTACCTTTCTCCTGGTCATGCGCTGCCTCTTGAAATATAGTTGGATCATTACAACTGGTAAGGAAAACATAAGATACTAACTCTTCAAATCCATACCTTGGTGGTGGTCTGATAGTGCATTTGGATCTCCGTATAAGAAGATTGTCAACTTGCTGGTTTCCCAAGCTAGAACTCCCTGCAACCAAAGGACCATGATCATTGTCGATGCCCTGAGTTTCTAAGTCCACCTGCACAACATGTTCGTCTCTGCTCCAGTTTTCTGGCTCCTGCTTCTGTTCATCACAATCTTGAGTACGCTTCGCCATAGCCTTCTCATCAAAGACTACATCTACACTGATCACCATCTTGTTTGCCACTGGATCCCACATCTTGAACCCCTTCATACCCTTTTGATATCCCATCTCCTCACTAGTTTACTGCATTTTCCGTCCATACTTCTTTTGCCACTTTCCCCTCTAGTGATGCCCTTGATAATCGGTTTATCACGAAACAAGCTGTAAAGACCCGAAATATTAAAATGATTGAAATAATAATAAAAAAATAGATAAAATAACAAATAAATAAATAAAAGAAATGACGTGGGAAAAAGAATAAAAAAATTAAAATTAAATAAATTAAATTAAATTAAGATAAATTAAATAATTAAATAATTAGTTATTAAATTAAACATTTTAACATTGGATTTAAAAAAAAAAAACTAATTAAAATAAGAGATATATATATATATATAAAGTAAAAGAAGAAAGAAGAAGAAGAAGTCAAAATTTTTTTAAAGAACAGAGGTGGCCACCCCCCCATGAGATTTCTCCTGTGCGGCCACTCCATCTCCGTCTCTCTCATTCTCTCAATTTCTCGACGAGTTTGCGGCAGATCGGGAAACGGAAGGTGCTATTAGATTCCTGGTTTCGTTACCGACATTTCTACTGGAGTAGATTTTTCATGAGAACAGCATAAGCACTACTCTTGGGAAAAGGTAATTTTTTCCCATTTTCTCAATTTCGCTTTAAATATGCAGTTAAATTGACAATCGGGTACCACCACGTGGTCCTAATCACGGTTTTCGTCATTTTGGTGTAGGTAAACTTCCAATTGGGGTTTTCTAGGCCCCACTCCAAAGCAAGAGTGGGATTTGGAAAATTTGGCAATTTGGGTATATTTATGGGTATTACTATTTATTTAGGAATTATGGCTCTAGGAAATATTTAAATAATATTTTATTCACGAATAATTTATTGGAACTAGGAATTTAATTTTAGGGTCTGGGTGAGTGCCGCAGGCATCTTTTCGGGGGTCCTTGTTAGCGTAGTGCAAGAAACCAGGTAAGGGGAAAATTTATATATTAAATCAGGTTTTTCATGAATTAAAAATGACTACATGTTATTTATGTATATATGTTTTTATGTGGGTTTAAAATGTCAGACATGAAATTTATGTTTTCTGAGCCTAGGATTGTCGATATAGTTGTGTATATGTGAAAGTGAACGAATGGAAGTGAAAAGAATTTTCTGATGAATTAAATAAGAAATGAAATGTATTTTGAGCAGGTAAATGTTAAATATGGGTTGACTTATTTTATGAGAAATATGTATGAATTTTACTACTAAATTGTGTGGCATGAGAATCTGTGCAAATTATATGTTAAATGTATGAGATGCAGGCTAAGTAAGTAAAGCAATGAGAATAAATTATGATATGAACAATGTTGCCTGTGTATATTAAATGCAACCATGTAAAGGTACGACAGCTGAAAGCCGGGTTAGCAGATTCTAGCGCATTTCTATGTGGACTAACTGTAGTAAATTCTAGCGCATTTCTATGTGGACTAACAAATGACGGCTAAAGAGCGGCTGTAGTATAAATGAATGAAATGAAATGACAAGGAATGACAATGCAATGAAATGAAATGTGAAATTTGAATGATACAAATGGGAAAGAGTCACTTAAAGTGAAACACAAGGAATTGTTAAGTTATGAACATGAAAGGATGTGAATGATTGAATAATGATAGAAAGAATGATGTATTATGATATTAGAAATATGTACGTACGTAGAACATGCTATAATTGGGTGAGGCATACCTTTCGCCTGAGGGCTTGCTGAGTAAGGCGAGTGCACTAGTAGCAATAGATGTGGCAGTAGCCGCATAACGTACTAAGACAGAGGGAACCTACTTGTATGGACGGGTAGATTTCCCTATTCTTAGGGCCTTTGCCAATAAACTATTGTTGAACTGTGTGAGTACGAGATTAATTTTACACTTGAGGGTTTACTGAATAAGGTGAGTGCTATGGTATGTTTTAATTGTAACCTTAGGGTTACCTAAGTACCAAAGTAGAGGGGTGCTACTTGTATGGGCGGGTAATGTAACGACCTCAAAATTCTTATCATTTTATATATATATATATATATATGTATATATATATATATATATATATATATATATATATATATATATCTGTAACCATGTATCTAAAGTCATACGATAAGCATTCCTACGCAGCGGAAATAAAAAGCATATCACTATTACAACATAACTGTACAATACCAGAATCCAATATATACAGGTCATATCCATACAAAGTAAACCCCTCTATCCTCATCTTTCCCAAAAATACAACTCGTCAAAAACTCACCCAAAACCCAAGGTGACCAAACTTTATCTCTATCCGCGAGCCTGATCTGCTCGCCTATTTGGCTCATCTGAAAAATGTTAGAATAAAGGGGTGAGTCGACGCTTAGTAAGTGGAAATATGCTATTACTAGTGTGTGACAACTAAGTTAAGAATACTTTTAAAATAATGACTGAACTGTAATGTAATAAATCATCTATAAATCATATCTTTCAAGCATATCTTTCTTTCTTTATTTAAAACATATTGTATCATCTGTTTTCTACTTTTCATACTGGTAATATCATACTATACTGTAAAACTGTAACTATATATATATATATATATATAACTGTGCTTTTATCCCTGGGACTCTGTACGTCATGATTTAACCCCTCTTGACAGGGTTGTGCGGCCCGTAGGCGGGACTCTATCTGGTCAGCCCTCCAGATAGGTCATCATACTCTACACTACCTCAGCCCGGCCAAACTGCATCCTCTCCTAAGCTCGGGACTGGCTATTACCTCGTCAAACCGGCCCCCTCAACCCAGTGTACTGGGGAGTTGCATACTCTCCGAGCACGGCTGACGGTACCCACATACTATCTGAGTTATGTGGTTGCACTCTATCTATATCTAGCAACGGTACCTTGTTTTGTAATCTGTATCTGTCTGTGTAACTTTCCTCAGGGATCTGATACTATATGCATATATATACTCTTTTACTGTTTTCATCGAGTTCCCAAAATTATCATAACTCTGTCTTTCTGTACTGTAAACACTGTATCTGTAGCATCTTGATGCTACTTCTGTATATCTATCTATGTATTCTGTATATATACTCTGTCTGTGTTCTGTATGTTATGGTAATAGGAAAAACATGGCATGTTATAACACTGTATATATGTATATATCGTTCTGTAATAAACTGTAATATAAAATACTGATCTGAGCATTTGTATACATGTATTTGGATATATGTATATAACCATTTCATAAACTATTCATATAAAACTGTATATGCATGTACATTTCTCTGCGAATATAAATCTATCTCTGTATAATCTCATATGCTGGAAAACCATATCAAATGTATATACTATCTATATCTTTGTATTTAGTATAGTATGATGTTTCATAACAACTGTATAAATTTATTCTTCACATGAAAAGTCTACTTAGGCCACACAAACATTTATGCTCATTTTCTATACAAACTGTATAATATAATGACATAAAAATATGCTTATGAAATCTCTATTAACTCTATTAAAACTCCTAGCATAGCATATTTCCCTTACCTCAACTTTGAAAAGCCCCTATAAAAATCTAGCTCTATACATGCAGGATTCCTAACCCAACATTCTGAAAACACAATGTCTCAGAATAAAATATTATTATTTTTCCGCCTATGTCATTTCTTATAACTACCATAAGGCCAAAAACTCAATAAAAGACCTTACCTAGAATTTGAGATGAAATCCAACTTTGTTTTCCTGACAATCCGCTTCGGCAATCTTGTAGAGAACTCCGCCAGGAGCGTCGTGGTAGTTTCGGATCGTCGATCCGGCAATTGGTGGGACCGAAAACGAAGAAAGAAGGGAGAGAAAGTTGTAGGGAGAGAGAGAGAGGAGAGAGAGAGACTTTTTAAAATGAAATGAATCCCAGTTTCCGTTTATATATATAACAGGGGATTTCGTCGACGAGACCCTGTATTCGTCTACGAGTCCTTCACAAATTTCGTCGACGAGGCCCTGTATTCGTCGATGAAATTCAGGCTGCCTCAGAACCCCTCTCAGTATTTTCTTGTCGATGAAATTCTGAAGGCCTTTGTCGATGAGACCCTGTGTTCGTTGACGAAGCTTGGTAATTTTTTATTTAATATTATCTCCAAAATGCAATGCGCGTTCGTCGACGAAGTCTACGGTCTCCTTCTGTTTCTGTATCTATTTTCCTCTCTCTTTAATATTTGAATATGGATATTTTCTGGGTCGTTACAGGTAATCACCCCTATCCTTGGGTAATCTCGTGGGTTAAATATTTGCGTGTGATTGTTTAGGTTCAGAAAATGATTTCAATGTTATATGATGATTTGTAA
Source organism: Malania oleifera (assembly GCF_029873635.1). Lineage (NCBI taxonomy): Eukaryota > Viridiplantae > Streptophyta > Magnoliopsida > Santalales > Ximeniaceae > Malania > Malania oleifera. The sequence continues at coordinate 16,969,569 of NC_080417.1, read as the reverse complement.
ATGAAATAAAAATGATATGTATATCTCATGTTGGCCACACGCTGTTTTAATATGTATGTTTCTTCCCTTACTGAGATGTGTCTCACCCGAATATAAATGTATTTCTTTTTCAGGACATCCTCGAGGTCGAGCTTTGAGAGCTCGAGGTTTTTATAGCATTATTGGGAAATAGAAAAAGAAAATGGTATATTTCTATGTTAATTTTGGGGAATGTAAATATTTATTTTTTATGTTTTTATGTTTTAAGGCTGTTGAGTAAGAAATGATTGTGAAAGTACTGAAATATTTGAGAGTTATGTAGATTTATGGAAATGCAGGTGATTGATGGTTTACTATGGATTATAGATAGAAATTAGTAAACTCTGGTATTATGGTATTGTGGTGTATGTTATATAGAGATTATGGTTATGTTTTTCACTGCGTATGTTATGGATCATGATTATTAGTATATTATCAGGTATAACACACCAGACCTGGGTTTAAGGGTTTGGGGCGTTACACAAGCCATACTAACTGCCTCAGCTTAGAAATTCTTCGGTGGCCCTGCATTAAGCCTAAGACACCAAGCTCTTTCAGTTAGAGTTCGATTCATCCTTTCAGCCACACCATTTTGCTAAGGTGTTTGGCGTACAAAGTGTCTCTTAATGCCCTACTTCTCACAAAACTCCATGAGCCTAGAATCAGCATACTCAATCCCATTGTTTGATCTTAGACATTTGATTCTCCTCTCCATCTGGTTTTGCACTTCAGCTTTCTACAACTTAAACCTAGCAAATGTATCAGACTTGTGTCGCATGAAGTATACCCAAACTTTTCGTGAGTAATTATCAACAAAACTCACATACTACACATGTCCACCTTTTGATGCTACTCTAACTGGACCCTAAACATCGAAATGTACATAATTAAGAATGCCTTCCATCGTGTTGATTCTTGTTGCTTTCAAATATACTGTGTGTGAGAATTATATTTCAGTGTTTCATTGTTTACTGTGTTCATATATTCCACTGTGCAATCTCATACTCTTTTTCACTCACAATATGCCCAGAAAGACATATTTAACAACCCCTTGAAGGCTTCCCTCCAGATACCCAACCGTCCCAACGTCTATATTCAAAATTTGAATTATTTCTCACAGCCTCGAGAGCACTCGTTGACGAACAAGGTACACTCGTTGAAGATCGGGGTTCACTCGTCGGCGCATGAGGCCCACTCGTCGATGAGTCACTGAATGTCTAAGATTTGCCTGCTCTCGATATATTAGATGTCTGAGATTTTCTGGCTTTTGGTATCTCCACGACGATTAAGGTCCACTCATCGACGAGTCACTACTGTTCAACACAAAGACTTCATTCATATGTTTTTCCTCCTTTGTTTATAAACTCCATTGAGTATAAGAGCCACACAAATACAACATTTCATTATATCTATCAATAACTTTTTTAAAATTGTGAGTTGTATCCAACATCATGTATGTAAATTCCGTTTAGTAGGCACATCGAAAGACAAAAAAACTTTTTACAATTAACCTTCTCCTTATTTGCATACTCTTTAAATTTTGCAGTTCTACCTATTGATTGCCTAACATATTTCATTGCTTGCCTAATTCAAAGTATCGAATCTCCTAAAAATATCTATCCATATTGCACAACTAAATTAATGAAATGTGCAACACATCTCATGTAAAAGAACTCATCATTTAGCACACTACCCTTCTAATTGTTCACCATCATCTTTAAGTAACAAACTTGTACCATTAGAGCTCACATTGTCCATAATAATGGTAAACAATTTATCTATTTCGTAATCTATCAAAACTTTCTTAATAGCAAAACCTACCCTCGATGATTAGGAACTGGACCAAAACTAAAAAAATAAAAAATATATTTTGTAACCTTCATTCATTGTCAATAAAATGCACAATCAAACACATGTAACTAACATTTTGTAAAGAAGTCCAGGTGCTTGTTTTAAGGTAAACTCATTGAAAATTATTTTCAAAAATTTTCTCAATTTTTTTTTTCTTTTCCACATATAAAAGAATACAACCCCTAACCATTATCACCCATGGTGGAACCATAAATGTATGTTCCATGAGGTTACAAAAATATTTAAAACTTTGCCCCTCCACAAATCTAAAAGGTAGTTCATCTACTATCACCATTTATGTCATGGTCTTTCTAAGAATACCAGCATCATATTTTTGGCATGTTAATTAATTTTCTTCCAGTTTTGTTTATGGTTTGAAGTTAATTTGTGATTGATTACAATTGTAGTAACCTGATCAAATAATAAATAAATAAATAAATAAATATTTAGGAAGAGATATTTTGAAAGGAAATATTTTGAGATATTTATATATGAATATCTTGGAGGAGATATTTATTTTGATTACTTTAAGGCTAAGTTAGGTTTTCTTTATAAACTCTCATTCTATCTCTCTCTCTCTCTAGACATGAACTTCACTCTCTCTCTCTCTCTCTCTCTCCAAATTTTTTGGGTTGTGTGTTGCCGGAATCGACGATTCGACGTCGCTACTTGGATTAGGGAAGGAATCTCTACAGGTTCTACATATCATAATTTCATTTCGGAGATTTCCAAGTTTTTCGCAAAATTTGAGGTAAGGGTCGGTTTTTGCTTTTGGTCCAGTAGATCTGTAGTATACGAGATTATACTGAAGTTTTGTTCTTCGAGTATTAGGTTTTGGGATTTATGTGCCGTTGTTTTGAACCGTTTAGGTTCGAGGTTTGGAAAGCTAGGGCTTGAGTTCTGAGTCGTTTCAGACTCTAATTCACACGCAAGTAAAGAGGTTATGTTAATACAGTGATTTATACAATATGAATCGATTGAAATGTTGAAATAACTTTTAGATATCGAGTTACGACAGTTTTAGAGTTTCCAGGCCTCGGTTCGGCTTTATTTTCAAAACCAACTGGTCAAATTCAAATGTTATATTTTTAGAATATTGTACTTGTCATTTCGGACCTTTTTACCGGTTGGAAATGTTGTTTTCGTTGTTTAAAACCCGTAGTGTGATATTAACTGTTTATATTTATTTTCGGGTTGTTTCCGAATGTGGGAAACTATGTGGCAGGTGTTGATGTTGTGAAATACTGGAATTGTTGTGAAAATGTAGGAAGTTTATTTCACAGTTACGAGCCGGATTTCACGTAATGATGTGTTTTGTGAAATGATTTCAAAAGAGTGTTTAAATTGCTTAAATTGCACGATATGCTTTAAGAACCCTAGAAGCTGATAGTGTAGGCACATATCCGTTGCAGATAAGGGCACCATACTTTTGATTTATATGAACCCAGGCTGTATTGAGACAATAGGGGTGGTCTTAGTATGAGTTTGCCTCTTGATCGTGTACCTAGGTTGTATTGAGACAGTAGGGGCAGTCAACCCCGATTGTGGGAATTTATACATGGTATAGAGTTTTAGGGCGTGTACTATCTTGCATATCTATACATTTATGTAGTTGTTGTTATATACTATAAAATTGTTCATATGATGAAAATGGGCTACGTATTTTACAATTACGGAAACGATGATTATATATGTTTATGTTTTTGTTAAACACTTAAAGCATGCTGGCCACACACTGTTAATGACTTAATCATCCCTTACTGAGGGGTGTCTCACCCTATCATATAAACTGTCTATTCAGGTCCTTATCGAGGTTGAGATTAGCAAAGACTGGGGCAGGGTAGCGACCTATTTTTGAGTGAGTGTCTCCACAAGCTTGATTTTGTAGGTTATGTTATAGGTTTTCAGAACTTGTAAAATGTTGTAAGACTCGAGAATGCGTCAAGTATCATACAATATTGTATATGGATGTTGGAATAGCTGTATGTATCTATCAGGCAGTTAGAACTCTGGTAATAGTTTGATGGATGTTTATGTTTTTCGCTGCATATATATTTGTTGAGAACTATATTAGGTACACAGACGTCACTACAGTAACACTCGGACCGTAAGTTGGAACTAGGGTGTTACAACAATCACGAGATTTCCTATAGGGATACTTAACATATGTATTCAAGTAATTCCACAAAACAATTGTTCCATTTCTTCTTGAATCAACACAAAACGCTTTTAGACAATATTTACATCAAGCTTTTAGCTCTCAAGTATCATCAACACACAATCTAATAAAATGATCTCATGCCTCTGATCTTGATCTAAACTTTTTCTTATCATCCAACTCTGTTTCTAAAGTAGTAATTTTATCTCCTGATTCTGCATTTGCACTTGGGCTTGGAGTTAGGTTTGGGTTTTCTTGTTGTATTGAGACTTGTGTTGTCCATGATTTTAGATATCCATAAATATCATGTATAGCTAAAATTTAAACACTTACAATTTCAAATGAGATAAACAAAGAATTGATTTTTTGAAGGAAATAAAAATAAGTGATACAAAAAATAAGACACTTATAATCTCACGTGACATAAACAGAGAAATTTGGTAATCTTTTTATTGGTTTCCTAGATGATTTTCTGGAAGACCCCATAATATATTTGGTTGTCTTATATTATGCACAAATAGAATATGAATTTAGGGAGCACCCAAAACTAAAAGATTTAAACTCGTACAAATTCATGCACTTTCATATATTTTATAGTCCTAATAAATACAAAACTGGCCATAATAACTTTTTTCAATAAGAAAAAAAAAGGATCAATGCCTAAACCTTGATTTAATATCTCTAATGCATAGCATGCCACTATTCGACGATGCGTTTTGTCCCACTTCCTTCTATTAATCGTAACCTTATAGAAAAAATTAATGATTTTCTACAAACGGAAAACAAACATATGTTTTTGCGGCAAGAAAGAAAGTTTGCGTCCTAATTTTCTTATTTTCCAATCAACATGGCACTTCCTTGGATCAAATGGTTGCATTCTTACAAGGTCTAGAATGTAAGTTAATGTTCTTACAAGGCTTGTGGTGAACACGTTGGGTTAGGCTACAGGGCTTAAGTTAACTTGAATCCAGCCCACTCATAATTCTTTGTGTAGTATATAAAATCAAGTAATTGGTTGGTACTTGGGTTCTTATTCGTTTTTTGCTTTTTAAATTTTTGTTTTTGTAGCAATAGGGTCTTAAATTTGTGTCTTGTTCATAACATTCACTTTGCTTAGTGAGCATAGAAGAGTAAAGAGGTGTAAATTCTCATAGCTTTAAATCAGCTGGAAACCAAAACTCTTTTAACTGGATAGGTCAGGCTGGCAGTGATGGCTGCGAGTAGGGCTGCAAACGAGCATGCTCAAAACTCAACTTAGTATAGTCAAATCTCCACTCGAACTTAGACCTAGGTTCGATAAATGACCTAATAATAATAGTTTCATCCACTTTTTTTGTTTGGGTTAAAATTTTTGCATATCTTTTTGGGTAATTGAACTATTGGACTCTTGGGATTTGGTCAACTTAACGAGCCTATTTATGAGTTTATTATTGAGCTCCTTAACGAGCCCAGTAGAGTGAATTATCGAGATGCTTACGAGCCAAGCTTGACTATGTTTGCACTTGGCTCGTTTACAAATCGAACCTAAAAATTGGGTTTGAGACTTGTTCATTTAGATGATAAACGAGACCGAATGAGCCCTTACCGAGCCAAGCTCGTAAGCTGCTCGTGAGCAGCTTGGTTTATTTGCAACCCTAGCTGCGAGATTCTCATGTTCACTGTTACAACTTAAAAAAAAAAAAAAAAGGATTTGCGGGCAGTTTGGTAATTTAACATGTTTTATGGTAATCTCGTTGAGGGCAAAAACTCTTTTAACACACCTATTTTATTAGGTGTGTTATAAATGGGCAAATGAACATTTACATGCTAGTTTTCGGTCTAAAATTTTGGTTCAACAAGTCCCGACCATTTTCATAGTGTGTAATTACCGAATACGATTCATTTAAATTTTTTTAAAAAATAGATTAGGTAATTTTTGGTTAGAATTTGTGTTCTTGGAATTGGGTTGAAAGTAGGGGTGAGCAAACGGTTGGTTCGGTGAAATTCAATTAATTAACCGAATTAATCAAAAATTTCGGTTAATTATTTCCATTAACTGAGCCGACCAAATAAGGTGTATTAACCGAACCTCGCCCAACCAAATTATCTGTTCGAGTAATTCGGTTAACTGAATTTAACCGAAATTATTTAAAACTAATTATTAAAAACATAATTTTGGTGAAGCTTAATTATTTAACATATATTAATTTATATTTTAAATTTAATTAATTATTAAATCGGTTAATCGGTTAACCGAATTTATATTTCCTATTCACCAAACCGAAAACCGATTCACCGAATGTTGGTAAAGCTTAACTGAACCGACCAAACCAATTTTTTTACTCGAACTGAACCGACCAATTTCGGTAAATTATGCTCACCTCTAGTTAAAAGGTGTGTGTAAGCACATGTTTATCTCCACTAGATTTCATGTACAAACCTCAATAGAGGATGAAAATTATATAAATCTTAAAAAAAGAACAAGGAGGAATTGAAATTAGATATGAGTAATCTCCACTATGCAGGTCATGCTTAGTGGATCAACAAAAGAAAAAAAAAAATTCTTTACATGTCAACCTTACTTTTTTTTTTTTTAAATTAGTGAAATAAATGCAAAATTTTAAACTAATAAAATATATTTTACTATTGCTAGTATCATGACTAGGGACAAAAGTAAAATATTTGTTTAAATTTTGGATGAGGCCTTTATAATTTTGACCAAAGACATGTAATGACTAGGGGTGTATTTGAGTCGGGTCAATACAGTAAAAGACTCGAACTCAACTCGACTGAAAAATATTAAGTTTAAAACTTAACTTGAACTTGATTTGACTACAAGTTCATAAAACTCGAGTTCGGATCAATTATAAATTAATATTTGATATATATAAATATATATAATTTACATAAAATATAAACCGTATTTAGAGAATATATATTATAAAAAAATAAAATTAAAAAATTAGGTTAGATTTGAAACTTGGCTTAATTATTATTATTAATTTCAAATTTAAGTACTCAAATCCGAGTAAAATTAAAATGACACTGGTTAGAGGGCTCCGAATAACGCTCGAGTAAGTTTTACTTATAACCCACCATATATGAATCATTACAACTGACATACACAGGCTACCGAAACGACGCCATTTACTATAGCTCAAATCAGTAATGAAATTATCAAAACCCTATTGGCGCCAAAACCTCGAGAGTTTCGCGCCATTTGATACTCAAAACCCATACCCTTGCACTCGTGCCGAGGGGGGAGAGAGAGAGAGAGACCTAAACGGAGAATGGAGGACGAGCAGCCCATAGTCGCCGGGAGGCGGAGGAGCAGAGGAGCCGAAGCGACGGCGCGTGCAGAAGCCCTCGAGCGCCTAAAGAATCTCCGCCGAGGTGGCCGCCGTTCCGAAGGTGGATTTCAGGTAAAGATGGAAGATCCGATATACGACACCGTCGGCGATGCCGAGTATGATGCGCTCGTTGCTAAGCGTAGAGAGGAGGTTCGCGGATTCATTGTGGACGACGACGGTCTCGGGTACGGAGACGAAGGAGAGGAAGAAGATTGGTCCCAAGCTGGTCTTCCTCTGTCATCAGACGAATCAGATCGCGAAAATGAAAGGCCTAAGAAGAAGAAGGCAGCGGAAAAGAAGGATCCGCAATCCAAGAAGCCCTCTCCCCTATTAGCGGCGGCGGCTATGATGGGTAAGCATCGCCTCTCCTCAATGTTCACTTCTTCGGTTTTTAAGAAGAGTAGGGACGATAATAAGGCCAAGGGATTGTCATGTGATAGTCTTGTGGATGATGTAATTGCTGAATTTGCACCGGATGAAGCTGATAGGGAGAAGCGGCGAAGGAAGCAACTGGGTTTGCTGTCGACTGCCAAGGGTTTAAGTTCTTGTATTCCTCATGTGAAGACTGAGAAACAGCCACCTATTGATGGACTTAATTCGATAGTTAGGCCTGAATCCACCAAGGTTGTTTCTACAAATGGCGAGTCTTTGATAGCTCATCCCCATAATTGTGACTTGTTTGAGGAAAAGGATGGGTCTGAGTGCTTGAATGATGAGAAGAATTTGAATTGTGCAATGCGTAGTGATCCAATCATACAGTTACAAAATTCTTCTACGAATGGAAATGTGGTTGAGGAGATCCCTCCAGATGTTGTAGAAACAAAAGTAGAGCCTTTAGTGAAGAGCGAGGAAGTTTATTCTCTCAATGCGAAGATTGATGAGGAAAAGGACCCGGCAATGAGTGCGACTGCTGGATGGCAAGCAGTAAGGAGTGGAGGGAATGTGGACGTTGGCTGTGATGTAGGGGAGGTGAATCCTAGTTTGAATTGTGAAGATAAATCTGACTTTGAGCTTCATCCCGATGGGTCACTGCCTTTCTACATGATTGATGCTCATGAAGAGATTTATGGTGCTAATATGGGCACTGTCTATCTTTTTGGGAAAGTAAGTTGACATTTTATAGCATGAACATGCTATATAAACATGAAGTGCCCCTTTATTTCCTTGCATATCACAATCATGAAGGTCTTCAGTGTCTCATAAATTTCTATGCACCACTAATCCTTTCTGTTAGGGCTATGCTTCAAACATGTTATGATTGTAAAGTTGGATCCAAACTAATTGCTGCAAGGTTGCATATGTTAGGGTAAATTTTGCTGCCTGTACTTGGTTATGAAGAATATGATCAGACGTGTTTATACAGTCTTGCAATTGTGAGGTCAAAACTCTAGGAAGGCATGTATGATTCAGATGCTAGTAGCATTCTGGTGTGTAGTAATTTACTACTACTTCTCCACATTCAAACATGTGCCTTGGTTTTTTATTTTTTATTTTTTTTTGTTTGATTTGTTGCTTTGTTGGGATATTTTTGTAAATTCATATACAAACAGTATTTTGATTGTTGATGGTTAATGTTTGTCACCGTAATTAAGGTTAAAGCGGGAACTACGTATCAGAGCTGCTGTGTGATTGTAAAGAACATGCAGCGATGCGTCTATGCGATTCCAAATCATTCTGTATTTCAAAACGATGTGGTAATTAAGCTTGAGAAAGATGTTGAAGAGTCGCGAATTTCTCGTGCAGCTTTTCTGACAAGTCTGCAAGTAATTTTTACTTATTTACATCCATAGATCATCTTCCTCCCTCTTCCCCCTTTGGTTTCCTGTTTTTTGATTTTTGTCTTCTGCTTGTTCACTTGTTTGTTTTACCCCCAGTTTTGCTGCTGTTTTTGATTCACTTTGGTCATTTTCTCTGTTAGGATGCTGCATCTGGTTTGAAGAGTGAACTGGCAAAGCATTTGTTGGATCTCAATGTTTCGACTTATTGCATGGCACCGGTTAAGGTTTGGAGATTCAGTTGTTTTAATGTGTCATAAAGTGCAGTGCTCGATTTTTGTTCTCCTTTTTCATGCTTTTATATATTTTGCTTGCTCTTTTTTGGTATGTTACCTTTATTGTGATGCAACAGAGAAGTTATGCATTTGAGCGTTCTGACATACCTGCTGGGGAAAATTATGTTCTCAAAATCAACTATCCATTTAAGGTACAATCTCTTAGTCTGCAATTAAAAAAAATCAGTCAGGTGATCTGAGCAGTCAAATATAAATTTCACTCTTCACATCTAACCTTTCTACATTTGGCATTACATGCAAAGTTGCAGTTGGGTAAATTGTATTTTTTTTTTTTGCAAAGTTTTCTGTGAGCCATATGATCAATGATGCTTGTATCTTTTGCCTGATATATTACAGATTATTACTTTATGATTCTATCATTTCAGGACCCACCACTTTCATCAGATCTAAAAGGAGAAACATTCTGTGCTCTGCTTGGAACTCATTGCAGGTATAAGTAGTTGAAGTTGGTTCAGCAAGTTTGTTGTTCTGTGTACGGATTCCATCTCTATTTGTGTGTGTGTATATTTAATGATTTCTAGCATATCTGCACATGTGTAGATTTTGAATCTATGTGAGGACATGATTTTAGCTTCTTTTGTGGGCTTGATTAATAGAACCTTATTGGAGAGCTTTTGATTATTTTTCGTATTTTAGAAGGGCATCAGTTTTGAAATGCAATCATATTAGTTGGAGGATTTTTTTCCCTACTCCTATGTACAGTCCTGCCAAAAGCTTTCTTATACAAAAATTGCCATTTCCTAGACAGAAGATGTTGGTCTCCCATGGAAATTTAGAACCCCAAGTAAACAAGAATTAATCAGCTTGTAATTCTTCACAAACTGATTTGACTTTTCTGTTTTATTATGTTTTATAACTTTTGAGCTGAACAATCACATATTCCTAATAAGGGTCAGAACTCAGAAAGTTGAAAACTAGAATATCTGAAATCTAAATGTTTTTCTAGGTATGTGTACTGGAGTTGTCCCAAAAGATTGCCTATTATTATGAACTGCCTAATAAAATAGGTTCTTTTTTTATTATAACTCAAGGTTATGCTTTGATGATCTTGAGAGGAGGTTTTAAGTTCCTACATGAGCACAAGGGTCCTGATTAATTAGCTATTATATGCTCAATATTTCTGCAACTGTTCAGTTTAGGAGTTAATCTGAAGTTCTTTTAAAACATGCCTATTTTTATTTATTGTCAATTTTTTTGACATGTTCATTTTGATGAAAGAAAGTCATATAAAAAGTTTCCTTTGATGAAAGCAAGAGCAGCTCACTTGAATCATCATTTACAGTGCCTTGGAGCTTTTTCTTGTTAAAAGAAAGATAAAAGGGCCTTCCTGGTTGTCAGTTTCAAGCTTTTCTAGCTGTCCTGCTCCCCAACGGGTGAGGTTTTAATTCTTTGAACACACTTTCATTTAAGAAATGCTAGTGAAGTCTAATTGCATATTCTAGTTTTTACTGATTGATGAAGTCCATGCTTAGGTGTTCTAGTCTTTTAACTATTCCAATTTGGTTGAATATTGTTGCAGGTGAGCTGGTGCAAATTCGAGGTTACTGTTGATTGTCCAAAGGACATAAGAGTTTCAACTTACAAGAATACAGTTGAGACTCCTCCTGTGGTTGTTACAGCAATAAATCTGAAAACTATTGTCAATGAAAAGCTGAATGTAAATGAAATAGTTTCGGCATCTATCATCAGCTGTCACAAGGCCAAGGTATTTTCCATATGGTTATCTGGGAATGCAGTAATTTTTTAAATTAAACAAATATGAAAACAGTAATTATCGTGTTTTGCATGCAAATATTGACATGTGAGACAGCATCAGCCTTGTAATTCTTAGAGAACTGAATGATGTGAATTCTTGGTAGATGCATTTGTATATATGTCATGCCTGGATTTGGAATATGCTCCATCAGGTCCATTTTTATTTAGTGGATGCTCTATCCTTCGCCACTAGACACTATGCTATTGAGTTTTGATGAGGGCATTTTTAAAGATCATTCGAGAGGTTAAGTGAATAAAACATTTTTATCACCACATAGGCAAAGCTTCTTCAATCTGTGAATGCCATATCACTGGCAACCACTTAAAAAAATTCTCGTTGCATCACTTGCATGTGTATATAGATGATTTGACCAAAGAAAAACCATCACATCTGTGCCGCAAGATTCAAGTACGTCTTGGTAGAAGCACTACATCTTGAGTCGTAACTGAACTTCATGAATTGAGGATATGGAAGGCATCTTTTAGTGGCTGAAACTTTGCTGATTTTCTACTAGGTTTCATGAATTGTCATTCACAGTTTAAAAATTAAAACATCTCCATTGGCTAATACACTTCTGCAGTGACTGAAATTCTATAGTAAAAGCTCTTAGGTGTTCTTTATATCCATTAACTTCCATGTTTATATTCTCACTGCACCCTGCAGGAGTCATTAAACTTTAAACCAAAGCAGCTATTTTCTGGCTGGTTATTGCTTGAATAGAAGTTTTTTTTTTTTTGACAGTGACTCTAGTTTGTCCTATATAGATTGACATATGGTACCAAGACCACTGACAGCTTGTACTTTTGAGCATTTCAGATCGACACTCCCATGTTGGCCACAGAGTGGAAGAAACCTGGTATACTTAGCCATTTTACCGTCATGCGCAAGCTTGAAGGAGGCATTTTTCCAATGGGATTTGCTAAAGAGGCTGCTGATAGAAATTCAAAGGCTAAATCAAATGTTTTAGGTTTTGAAAGCAGGCAAGTTATCATTTTTTTTTTCGGTGTCAAATATTTACTTTCAATTTACTAATGAGGTACCAGATTTACTCATAATATCAGTTCTTAGGGCCCCAGTAATTTATTTATTTATTTCAAACATTATTTTGCAGTGAAAGAGCTCTGCTAAACCGTTTGATGATCGAATTGTACAAACTGGATAGTGATGTTCTTGTTGGACACAATATTTCAGGATTTGACCTGGATGTTCTTCTCAACAGAGCTCAGGTGGGAATAAACTCCTGTACATTTTTATTAAGGAGCAATCTAATAAATTTTAAACATACTTTTTTGGTCAATTGGGCGGCTTATTGGGCATGGGCTACTCAAATGGGGTATTCCACTCCCCATCCCAAATCCCTTCCCAATATCAGAAATAGGACCTCTAAATATGGGAGTTCCAAGCTCTAACCATACTTTGCTACCATTTTCAGTTAATGATAAACTGGAAGTATATTGTTTGGCATTCTGCCATGAGTAATAGTGTAATACTAATGAAAATAATTGCGATATGGTTGGGGTGGATCCGACTGCTGACTTGAGCTGTTCATTGTTATACGTGCCCCCCTCAAAATAGGGGGCAGAAATGCTTCATAGTTGAGTAAATATCAAACAGCTCTGTATACGCTGAAAAGCCTGATAATGATTTTGTACATTTTATCTTGTTTTTCACATATTGAAGTTTTATGTTTATTATATATTTGTTGGCACACTCCCAATTTCAATGCACGAGACAGGAACAAATGCTGAATTTTTTTTTTTGAATTAGCTGCCATCCCTAAATTACTCATGCATATTAACCAAAATTATACAGGCATGCAGAGTGCCAAGCAGCATGTGGTCCAAGATAGGTCGTCTCAAGCGTTCTGTGATGCCCAAGCTTACAAAAGGAAGCACCATTTTTGGATCAGGAGCAAGTCCAGGGATCATGTCTTGTATTGCTGGTCGGCTCTTGTGTGATACATATTTGTGTTCCCGTGATCTCTTAAAAGAGGTATAATACTTTGCTGTTTGCTGCCCTTGGTAATATATGTATAGTTTGATGTCTCAACTATGCAAATTTGGTTCTTCCAGGTCAGTTATTCTTTGACGCAACTTGCTAAGACTCAACTGAACAAAGATCGGAAGGAGATCACTCCACATGATATTCCAAGAATGTTTCAGACTTCAGACTCCCTTATAGAACTTGTAGGTTCTCATACTTGCTTTTGGATGGTAGTTTGAATATTTTAATCAAGAGTATGGTAAAATTAAAAATAATAAGAAAAGAAAAAAAAGAAAAAGAAAATGCTTGCATGATGGTCAGTTGTTGTACTTGGTATGGACAAATCATGGCTTCTAAATGACTTAAGTCCAATGGCGGATTGCCATGTTGAAACTTGTTTCCATTATCTTAGTCCTGTACCTCCTGTATACATAGCCATCAAAATTGCACGATTCTCGTGGAATCATACGATTCAATTCACTAGCCTATCTATTTGAGTGTAGTAGGGAGATCGAAATAAGCGAGAATTGACCTTCCTCTATACGTTTTTGACAAAAAAGTCCGATTCTCAAACCTAATAATGTGATTCAATTTGCGAGTCTATCAATTTGATTCTAGTAGGAAAATCAAAATAAGCAAGAATTGACCTTGGATTGTTCAGTTCTTGATTCAAATCTTATGACATGCAATTGGAATCTAATGTTTCATGAGTTCATGACTCAGTAAGCATTCACATCTGACTCAGATCCAATCCATCTAATTGGTTCCTAATCAAACCCAACCATTTAAAAATCCAAAAATTCACTATTTAATGCAAAGATCCTTAAAACGTTGTCCAAGGGCTTTTAGAATCAAAATGGATAAAGTGTTTCTACTTTAATCTCAATTTTAAATTGTTTTTCTAGATTTTGGTTTCCTTAACTATGGAGTTTAACAATTCAATTAAGACTCCATTTGTTTGATTTTTCTCAAGAAAACTTTATTTTGAGATTAGAAGTGGATATATAGGGCATGTCAAAATTTTTATATTTCAAGCGTGAGTTACTTCTACATTTCAATTTTCTAACAAATTGAATACTTTTCATCTGTACACAGATGTGCATGTAGGCATGTTAGGATTTAAAGTACATTGTTAGAAGGGAATATGTTATTTTAGCAATTAAATTGTGCTAGTGGGGGGGGGGGGGGTTGTCCTTAAGACTTATTATTATTGATATATAAGAGGGCAGACCTGGAGCTGTACGTAAGACTCTAGGAAACTGCTGCCTCCTTTCTCCTGCTTTCTTCTTTTCTTATCTTCTCCTTTTTTTCTTCTGCCCTCCTCTGACTTTACAATGGTATCAGAGCATTAATCTCCTCCAAATCTGTTTTTTTGATTTATTTTTTTCTTTATTATCTTCCCTAATCAACTCTCAAATCTGACTTTCTGTTTGGTCTGAGAGTAGTTTAAGGTCACTTCTCATCTTCGTTTCGCTGTGCAGCATCCTTGGTAGGATGCTGTTTGTGTTCATGGTCATTTGTTGATGTGAAGTCACGCCCTGTTTCTGGTATACTGATGTTGCTGTGTTATTGATTGCTGGTTGGTTGGGGTGTGATGATCCTGAGTGTTCACAATTGATTGCTGCAATCTTGTATCAGTTGTTGGCGGTTTTGATTGGTGTTCAATGACTTTATTTCCTGCTCTTGTTGGTACTCAATACTAGTAGCTGCCAGCCATCAAACCTGTAGTTGCCTTGCTGCCTGGTTGTTTATCAAGTTGCTGCAGTGCTTGTTGTGGTTTGCCCACTTTTGCATGGTCCAGTAATTTCTTGTAGGATATTGTAACTTATGTCCCACGATCAAAGCAGCCCTCTCAAAGTTCTGCTCTGTGCTTGTGTGTGCTACATGATTTCGCATTGTTGTTTTGTTCATTCTTGATACTAGTGTGCACTTATTGTGGCGTATTGGGGGTGGTTTTGATGGCCTCTATGAAGAGATCACAACCATCAAATTGTTTGGATCCTCCAACTACCTATTCTGGTCTCAGGCAGTGCATGTATATTAACGTGAAAGAGAAGTCCACATATTTGCTGCATTCTCTGTTTCCAGAATCCAAGGATTATGAAGATCAGATGAAAGAGAATACCACATTTGTTGTGTGGTTGTCAAATAGCATGGAGCCATGAATTGCTGTAAATGTGATGTTTCATAGAACAACCAAGGCCATATAGGTTGATCTTCATGAAAGCTTCTTGCAAGAGAAAAATCAAACTTGTGTTTTTACCTATATGAGAAGTTTTTCAAATATGACCAAGAAGGTAAGCACATTAGTGAGTATTAATGCACTCTGATGGGTACGTGGGTGGAACTCTACATTTATGAACTAGTTAGTTCTGACATTGAGATGATTAAGTGGCAAAGGGCATAGTTCTTGGCTGCCAAGTTTTCGTTGAGTTGAGTCTAGAGCTTCAACCCATCTGCAGTTAGATTATTGCATTTGAATCCATTCCATCTATGACTGAAGCATATGCTAGAATCTAATGGGTCACCAAATATGGCTCTCAATTTTCTTCTCAAGATTCTTTATGTGGTAGTTTAGCATGGCTAGCACTATGTTAAATCATGGTTGGGGAAGTGTTGGAGGATGAGGATAAGGTTTGGATGGTGGTTGTGGCAAAAGTAGTGTATTAGGACAAGGAGTTCATTGTAACAATTCTCTAATGCACATTGTGGCAAGGACAATTATACTTTTGATCAATGTTGGGATCTCCATGGGAAACCTACTTGGATCAATAAGTCTCTTGCTGAGGCTGATTCCATTGTTGAAGGTTCAAGGGCATCTAGCCACTTCACTAGGAGTTGAGTACATCATCTACCATGTTTCGAGAAGAGTGCAACAATCTTACCCACATGGTTCAACAACTCTGAACTCATTCTTCTACATCTAATGCTATTGTGGCCTATTCAGGTACAACTGGGCGTCTTGCCTCTTCATCTTCTTCTAGTGCCTCCTTCCACATGACAAGTAGTCGTAATTTATTTCAGTCCTTGAAACCCATTACTTTACTTTCTAAGATTACTCTTGCTGAAGGTTAAGTTAAATTAATTTCTAGTTGTGGCAAAATTTTCATGTTTCCTTCTATGCCTTTTTTCTCTATGTTGTATGTGCCTAAATTTCCCTAGAACTTATTATCAGTTAATTAATGAACAAAATCTTCTTTCCTTCTCATTGTGTTATTTAGGATTTCTAGATGAACAGGATTTGTGGAGGGCTTGAGAAGGACGACTTGTACTATTATGATGGTGGTGGTGGTGGTTGCTCTAGTTTTTGTTGTTCCGCTTCCTTAATGTCTACTTATGGTGTTTCTCTTGATCAGCGGCACACTCGTTTGGGTCATCCAACCCTTCAAAAACTAAAATTTTTTCCCATGTCTAAGGTTTTTCGTTTTGTGTGCATTGTATGTTAGTTGCAAAAGCATGTCAGGATATCTTTTTTGTCAAGAATGAGTCTTCGATTTGAGTCAACATTGTTTTATTTTATTCATTCAAATATTTAGGGTCTGCGTAGAGTCAAGAATTTGAGTAGTCATCAACAATGTGTCCTTTGTGGATGATTTTTCGCGTATGACTTTGTTATTTTTTTTTTTGGAAAAGGATATATTTGAAATTTTGAATGCATTTACTTTGTTCTACCAAGAAATAAAAAATTAGTTTGGCATTGGTATTCAAAATTTTCAATTTGATAATGCACTTAATTTGTTCAAGATGAGTTTCAATCTTTTTGCTTGGACAAATGGATTATTCATCAAACATCATGTATACATACCCCTTAGCAAAATGGCATAGGTGAAAGAAAAAATAGGCATTTATTTGACATAGCATGGTCTCTGCTCCTTCATATGGATGTTCCTAGAACCTTTTGGACTGATGCTCTTCTTATAGTATGTTTTTTGCTCAATAGGACGCCCTCCAATGTTTTAGGGGACAAATTCTCTTCTTAATTGTGTTTGTTCATGTTTTTTGTGGTGCCTCGTGTCTTTGGTTGCATATGTTTTATTAATGTTCCACATACTACACAAGACAAGTTCTCTCCTTGTGATGTTAAATGTGACTCGTCGGGTACTTAAGTACTCATTAAGGTTATAAATGTTATGATCCCCACAATAATAGGAAAATGCTAGTGCAGATGTCACCTTTTATATGTTTATTTATTTTTTAAGGGACCACCGTATTTCTCTAATGCATGGTCCTCTTCGGATGAATCTATTTTGAGTCCATCAACGATTTCTAATTACCCCTCATGTGCTGACCCTTTGTTTCCTTCCGTTATCCCACTCCAAAAATCTTCTACTCTTCCAAATCTATTAGATACAAAGGTGGGGAAACAATTGAGTATTTATGAATAATGAAAAGCAAGTAGAGAAATCACTACCACCATGCAGCCGCCTCTCTTGCCCAATTTCGATTTTTGGTTGCGGAGATCCATCCTAATGGGACTTGGATTTGCCT
The DNA here is from genome assembly GCF_029873635.1 of Malania oleifera. Classification (NCBI taxonomy): domain Eukaryota; kingdom Viridiplantae; phylum Streptophyta; class Magnoliopsida; order Santalales; family Ximeniaceae; genus Malania; species Malania oleifera. The sequence goes on along the minus strand of NC_080417.1, from coordinate 16,951,915 downwards.
ATTGCTCACCGGAAAAGTACTCAAACCCATACCCAATCCTTAGTTACTTATCCTATTGCTCATTATGTTTCGGTTCTTAACCTTCTTACTCTTATGCATTTTTTTGCTTTGTCTATTTCCTTTGTTTCTGTCTCTTCCTTGAACGTTGAAGCCCTTGCTAACCTTGGGTGGAAGAATGCAATGGATGTAGAAATGGATGCCTTGACTACTCAAGGGACATGAGACTTGGTGGATCTTCCTCCTAGTAAAGAGTTGGTTAGGTGTTGTTAGGTCTACACTATTAAATATCTTCTTGATGGCTATACTGAATGGCTTAAGGCTTGATTGGTTGGGAAGGGATACATCCAAACATATAACAACAACAAAACCAAGCCTTAGTCCCACTAAGTGGGGTCGGCTATATGAATCCTTTTCCGCCAATTTATGTGATCATGGACCATTTCTTTTGATAGATTCAAAGATATTAAATCCTTACTCACTATCTCCTCCCAAGTTATTTTAGGTCTACCCCTACCCCTTCTACTGCCCCCCACAGCAACTAAGTCACTCTTCCTCACAGGTGCACTATAAGGCCTACGTTGCAAGTGTCCATACCATCTGAGTCGTCCTTCCCTTATCTTATCTTTTATAGGAGCTACACCTAACTTACCACGAATATGTTCATTCCTTAATTTATCTTGCAATGTTATACCACTCATCCATCTAAGCATCCTCATCTCGGCAACTTTTACTTTTTGGATATTATGTTTCTTCGTCGCCCAACATTCTGATCCATATAGCATAGCTGGTCTTATAGCTGTCCTATAAAACTTCCCTTTCAATTTTAAGGGTATTCTACGATCACATAGAACACTTGAAGAACTTCTCCATTTTACCCAACCTGCTTTAACTCTATGCATTACATCATCTTCAATTTCTCTTTCAGCTTGCATAATAGATCCAAGGTATCGAAATCTACAAGTGCTATTTATTTTTTCATCATCAAGTTTAACTTTGTCTCCAATATTCCTCCTATCATTACTAAAATTACATTTCATATATTCTATTTTATTTCTACTTATCTTAAAGCCTCTAGATTCCAAAGCTTCTCTCCATAATTCTAACTCAGCCTCTACTCCATCCCTAGTTTCGTCAATTAAATCAATATCATCTGCAAACAACATACACCATGGAACCTCCTTTTGAATACTCTTAGTCAATTGGTCCATCACTAAAGCAAAAAGATAAGGACTCAAAGCAGATTCTTGATGTACACCTATGGTAATTGGAAATTCTCTAGTTTCTCCATCTATAGTCTTTACACTAGTTATTACTCCATCGTATATATCCTTAATGACATCGGTATACCTACAACATACACCCTTTTTTTCTAAAACCCACCATAGAACTTCCCTAGGTATCCTATCATATGCTTTCTCAAGGTCAATAAATATCATATGCAAGTCCCTCTTCTTTTCTCTAAACTTTTCCATTAATCTTCTTAAAAGATAAATAGCTTCTGTGGTAGATCTCCCAGGCATAAAACCAAATTGATTTTCTGAGATCTTCGTTTCTAACCTTAATCTTTGTTCAACTACTCTTTCCCATAGTTTCATCGTATGACTCATAAGTTTAATTCCATGATAGTTATTACAATTTTGAATATCTCCTTTATTTTTGTATATAGGTATTAAAGTGCTTTTCCTCCATTCATCTGGCATTTTCTTAGTTTTTACAATTGTATTAAATAAATTAGTTAACCATATAATTCCGTTATCACCCAAGCATTTCCAAACTTCAATTGGGATGTTATCTGGTCCCATAGCTTTCCCATTTTTCATCTTTTTTAGTGCAAACTTAACTTCGTTAACTCTAATTTTTCGAATAAATCTTATATTTTTAGTCTTTTCTTCATTTGACAATTCTAAATTTAAGCCTTCTATTTGGTTTTCGTTAAACAACTTACTAAAGTAACTTCGCCATCTTTCTTTAATATCTTCGTCCTTAACCAAGACAATATCATCCTCACTTTTTATACATTTTACATTTCCTAAGTCCTTATTCTTCCTTTCTCTAGCTTTAGCAAGTTTAAATATATCTTTTTCCCCTTCTTTTATACCTAATCTATCATACAAACTATTAAATGATCTATATTTAGCTTCACTAACGGCCCTTTTTGCATCTTTTCTTGCCTCCTTATATTTTTCAAAGTTATCGCTGTTTCTACATTTTGGCCACGTTTTATACCAAATTCTTTTTGTCTTTATGATTTTTTGTACATCTTTATCCCACCACCAACTTTCTTTGCTATTTGAGAATCTTCCCCTTGATTCGCCTAAAATCTCTTTTGCTATCTTTTTAATAGAGCTAGCTAATCTATTCCAAAGAGTATTTGAATCTATCCCATCCTCTAAGGTCTAATCCCCATCTTTGATCATTTTATCTTTAAATTTTATTATATTTTCTCCTTTTAGGTTCTACCATCTAGTTCTCCTACACTGGTTTATTTTATCCTTTTTCTTCCATTTTTTAATGCATATATCTAACACTAAGACTCTATGTTGTGTGGTTAGACTTTCACCTAGAATAACTTTACAATCCTTGCATGATACACGATCTACCCTCCTAGTTAAAAAAAAAATCTATTTGACTTCTATTTTGTCCACTTTTAAAGATTATTAAGTGTTCTTCTCTCTTCTTAAAGCAAGTATTCATTATACTAAAATCATATGACATAGCAAAGTCTAAGATCATCTCCCCAGACTCATTTTTGTCTCCATATCCATATCCTCTATGTATCCTTTCATAATTTTTATTATCTCTTCCAACTTGTCCATTCAGATCTCCTCCTATAAATATTTTCTCAGCCCCTGGTATGCCTTGTATAATACTATCCATATCTTCCCAAAATTGTCTCTTAAGATTTTCTGCTAAGCCAACTTGAGGAGCATAAGCACTAATGATATTTATTATCTCTTGTCCTAATACCATTTTGATTTTTATAATTCTATCCCTTACTCTAGCTACATCCACAACGCTATCTTTTAAGTTTTTGTCTATAATAATGCCTACTCCATTCTTATGTTTTTCTTTTCCAGTGTACCAAAGTTTAAAACCTGATTTATCGATTTCTCTTGCTTTCTCCCCCACCCACTTAGTTTCTTGAAAGCAAATTATATTAATTCTTCTTCTAATCATTGTATCCACAATTTCCATGCTTTTACTTGTAAGTGTCCCTATATTCCAAGTTGCTAATCTAATCCTAGTTTCCTGAACTAACGTCTTTACCTGCCCACGTCCAGAATGATGCAGGAACCCTCACATATTTGACACCATACTCGGGCGCTGACACGGCGCGTCGCTTCGGGCCGAGGACCTAGCCCACCCTCGCCCACTTTTCGCTACACCCGGGTGGTTCAAGTGCAACGCGTCACTTGTAGGGGACGCCCCAGCAAATATTCGGTAAGGATTCATATCATAGTGATCTGACAAATTTTACGCTGGCTGTCAACTACCTAACGCAACCCTCCTCCTTAACCCAGGCTTGGGACCGGCTGTGTATGGAAAAATTAGGACATTTAAGTGCATCAAAGGCGGAGTTATACATCCAAACATATGGTATTGATTATTTTGAGACCTCTTTTGTTGCTTGACTAAAATTTGTTTGTGTATTGATCTCTTTGGTAGTTAGTTTTGATTGGCCCTTGTATCAGTTTGATGTGAAGAATGCCTTTTTATGTAGAGATTTGAAGGAAGAGGTATACAGGGAGTGACCTCATGGGTATGTTGCCTGGGGGGAGGATGGTAAAGTATGTAGTTTGCATAAGGCCATTTATGGTCTCAAGTAGTCTCCTCAAACCTGATTTGACAAATTTAGGGCGGTGGTCTTTACATTTAGCTTCATCCCATTCGGTCCTTTTTCGCAAAAAAGAGACAAGTATGGTACTTCTAGTAGTTTATAATCATCATCACTGGCAGTGATCAGAGCAGGATTGTTAAGCAGTGGCTTCAAGTTGAATTTCAAATCAAGGAATTGGGTAGGTAATTGGTATTGAGACTGTACTGTGTAGGAAAGGGCTGAGTTTATGTCAGTGAAAATATACATTGGACTTGCTAGGTGAGACCGGTTTGTTGAGAGTAAACCAATTGATACTCCTATGGATCATAACACAAAGCTGTCTAGGGATGTTGGACTGAACTGTGAAGACTAATGTCAATATAGGTAGTTGTTTGGCATGTTGATCTATTTGATTGTCATTACGCCTAAGATATCTTTTGCAGTGGGGGTGGTGAGTCAGTTAAAGGAATATCCCAAACAACCATATTGGAATGCTGTTTGAAGGATTTTCAGTATTATAAAGGCTCTCAAGGCAAAGGTTTGATATATAAATGTAATAAAACGGTATCATGGGATACTTTAATGCAGATTGGGCTGGCTCTGTTGATAATTGAAGGTATACTACTGGATACTATATGTTTGTGGGAGGTAATCTTGTAACCTGGCTTAGAAAGAAACAAACTACTGTAGCAATATCTTGTGTTGAAGCAAAATACTGACCTATGACACATACTGTTGGTGTGCTTGTGTAGTTGAAGTCTCTTATGTTAGAGATATGGTTTTTAGTAACAAAGCCAATGGATAAGTTTTGTGATAATCAAGCTGCCATTTTATATCTTCGGCTATCCAGTATTTCATGAGAGGATAAAACACATTGAAGTTGACCATCATTTTGTCAGGGATGCTGTGTTGTCTAAGAACTCCTTTTGTGAAATCTGTGGATCAATTAGGCAGTGCTTTCGCCAAGCCTTTGTTGAAGCCTTCCTTGTGTAATGATTGTAAAAAGTTGGGGTTGGGTGATATTTTTACACCTTCAGCTTGAGGGGGAGTGTTAGATGTGAATATGTTATTTCGGCAATTAGGTTGCATGACTGGGGGTATTTTTTCCCTTAAAACTTTCATTACTATTGATAAGAGGGCAGACCTGCAGCTGCATGTAAGACTCCAGGAAACTGCTGCCTCCTCTCTCTTGCTTTCTTCTTTTTTTTCTCTTCTTTTTTCTTTTTCTCTCCATATCTAACTTCACAAACATAATCATTCAATTTTCATCAATATTTTTCATTTTTAATATATTTTGTTCATTTCAGATGTATACATTCGTTGTATGACAGATTTTTAGAATTTTTGCTGGCTGACACACGATTCAATTTGGTTCTTGATTCACTATGATTTCAATTCATGACTATCTGGTTTGACAAGTATGCCTCTGAAAAAACATTATACAATTTGTCAACTACTAACGTGGATAAGTTGATATCGACATTCAGTAGCTTGATGCATTTAATTGAGGTATCTTCGGGCCGCACAGAGTTGTTCATCTTCTGGCCTGAAAAATGGTTCAACTGGGCAATTTTATTTACCTACTACATTGCTGCTTATTGCCTTTCCATGCGAAGATTCTTACTGTTTATTGTTTCTAATTCATTCAGATTGAATGTGGTGAGACGGATGCATGGTTATCTATGGAACTCATGTTTCATTTAAGTGTTCTTCCCCTTACACGTCAGCTGACCAACATCAGTGGTAACCTCTGGGGAAAGACTCTCCAAGTGAGTCTTGATGATGTTCTTTATTTACTTATTTAATGACTATATTTTGAAAAAAAGAAACTTCTTTTTACAGACACTGCATATGAATTGTAAGCTGTCTCGTCAATAATGTTTTTTCAGGGTGCTAGGGCACAACGAGTAGAATATCTTTTGTTACATGCATTCCATGCAAAAAAGTACATGGTCCCAGATAAGACTTCTTCTCATGGGAAGGCAGACAAATTGGCAAAACGGAAAATGAATCATGGCCTTGAGGATGGAAATGCTGATTTAGATATTGATGATGCAAATTTTGAAAATAATAGTGCACACAATGATCACGGAAAAGGCAAAAGGGGTCCTGCATATTCAGGTGGGCTTGTTTTGGAGCCAAGAAGGGGTTTATATGACAAGTTAGTACTACTTTTGGACTTCAACAGTCTATACCCTTCTATCATTCAGGTTAGTCAGCTACCCTCTCTCCCTGAGCATGAAACTGGTGTTAATTGTTTGTAGTTTCCAAGGGGATAACAATTAGTACTGGTCTATTTTTCATTTGTTATGGTTCATGAACATTTTATGTGCTTTCTGCACAGGAATACAATATCTGCTTCACAACAGTTGAAAGATCTCCAGATGGATTAGTTCCACGTTTACCGTCTAGTAGGATGACTGGAGTTTTACCGGAGGTATACTCCCCTTAAATCTAGTGCATCCTTCTTTGTGACTACATTGATCATTGAAACAAATATTTCAAAGCCTTGGACTTACTATTTGCATCTTATGGAGCAATTGACGCTTCTACTACAGCTCCCATGAAAGAAAAAAAAGGGAATAAAGTAAGAATGAATATATCAATTCAAATATTAAAAATTTATTAACTCAGTACAAGCATTGCAAATTATTTTTGGTGGATATTGTTTTTCTAGCCATTGGCATGATTTGGTGTAATGACTTCCATGTCTGATGTGCCCCTTCTAAGTGGTAGATCATTCAATCGTGTAGTATGCATTCTGAAGCTTTGAATGTGCCGCAGTATAAGAAGAAAATATCGGGTTTCAGCATTAGGGTAGTTTGTGTAGTTAGTTCTTTGCATTTCTTCTTTGGATATGTTGAATTTTCTTTATGAATATTTTGGTTGAATCAAGTGACTTTTAAAATGTTCTAGGATTAGTCTTTTGATGATTATTCCCCCTTACGTACATATATTTTTTTTCTTCGGTTTTGCAAAAACGGACCTTATTCTTTGATTGGAGCAGTGTCTCCCCTTGACACTGCATATTGGAGCAATGTGCCCTAGTTAAAAAAGTCAAGAGGAAATTGCACTTGTGAGAAAAGGAGCTTAGTTTGTTCAGTCCCAATCAATTCTTTATTCTTCTGGCTGAAGAGCGTTTTTTCTCAGCCATTTGAACTGCCCTTCTCACTGCCTGCCATCTTTGTGAGAACTAAATATGGAGCCGTAGTCTCTCATTTCTCTAATCAATAGGGAAACAATTGATTTTAATTCTTAGCCTAATTTGCAGCAAGCTAAAATTTTGACTTGATCTTGCTTTCTTATTGAAAAGTAAGAAGAAAAATGATAAGAGATAGATAGTGACCCTTCCAGTCAGTCAATTCAGAGTAAGACACTGGCTTTGACTAGATTCCTTCATCGCTCTGCTGGCCAACAATATTAATTTCTCTATTTCATACAAAAGCTTCCTGTGCTGCCTAAAAACCCGGTCACCTCTACATGCAAATGAACTCATAGTGCTAGTGTAGTTTATTGCAATTTTATAGCTGAGGGTGCCACTGTCATGGTACTATTGTTTAGGGGAACTGTTACTCCAATTTAAGGATGAGGTTTTTTTTTTTTTGTTTTTTTGTTTTTCTAAAACCCCAATAAGATAAGGACTTGCTCTAAAAATACCTCAAGATATTATTCGTTTTTAAGGTGCAGTGAACTATTTACAATTTAAAGTGCATCCATTCCTCAATTTCTGAATTCAGGAAACTTCGTAAGATTTCACTGACCTTTGCTTGGTTACCTTTATACTGCGAGCATGCTGGTTTTACCATTTCAAGTGAAGATAGGTTTATTTTGTTAAATAATGAATATGCTGGCACTAAATCATGCAGCTTCCCGACTTCATGCAATCATGCTATGTATTTGAAACTCATATAAATTAAATTCCTGCTTGCCTGCCACTTGAAAAGCCTGTCCACAATTAGCTCAGGTCATAGAGGTCTTTTGGCTGAGCTGTTGAAGAGCTATAATGGCCGTTTTGTTAAGTGGTTGATCTTTTTTTTAAGACTTCTTTTTTACATATTTTCATTAGCATGTATTTTCGATCCAAAGCCACCATTCCAGTTACTTGAACCTCTTGCATATTGTTCTTTTACATGTTTTAGTGTTTATGATTTACACTAGTTTCTTTTACAAGATTTTTTTTTGGCTGCTCACAAGAATTTCCATTTTAAGAATTCTGATAAGCTGCTGTTTATGGAATGTTATATACGTAATTTCATTTCGAAATCCACTTTTCTCATGCTCAACTTCTGCTCTCATTCCAAATTTTTTGTTTGAATTTAAGACTTATTGCTTGGCCAGAGAAGAGGAATGCTCTTTTTGTTCTATTTTTCTGGATATGTTTCATGCATTAAGTATGAAAATTTTTATCAAAACCTGGAATGCCATATCTTTTGTTCCTCCACAGAATTTGATTTTTTCAATATTCTTTTTGTAGTTGCTGAAAAATTTGGTTCAGCGGAGGAGAATGGTTAAGGCATGGCTAAAGACTGCATCAGGTCTTAAGGCCCAGCAGTTCGACATTCAGCAGCAAGCTCTGAAGCTCACTGCAAACAGGTTTGTGTTTGTTGTTTGTGCACTTTTTCTTCCCTTTTGATTTCTGAAGTGTTACTCAACATTGCTATTATTTTTTGGTATATGACATTTTCTATTATTTTGTGTGTTTTGACATGCAATTCAGTATGTATGGATGCCTTGGCTTCTCCAATTCAAGATTTTATGCAAAACCACTTGCAGAATTAATAACACTACAAGTAAGATAAATTTCTGTTGCATATATTAAAATCACAAAAAAATTCATGCATTTATATGTTGGTATATTGAGTGCTTGTAATTAGTGTTGACCAAGTCACATTTTTTGTGCAGGGAAGGGAAATCCTACAAAGTACTGTTGATCTTGTTCAGAATAATTTGAACTTAGAGGTGATCTCTTTTATACTGAAATTCAAATTTTATGTAATCTAATAATGGTCATATCTACATTACTTCCTGATTGGTTAAATAAGTTAGCTGTTGAAAGGATGCATTTTCTTGCATCTGGCAGGTGATATATGGTGATACCGATTCAATAATGATTCACAGTGGACTTGATGATATTGCAAAAGCCAAAGCAATTGCAGGGAAAGTCATCCAAGAGGTAAACTAAGTTTTGTTGGAGTAACTATATTTAATTATGTAGTGGTAAAAAAGCCTAGAATAAAGGTTACTTTTCTTTTTTGAGACAATGAGGTTAATGAAATTTCTCTTTCTTCTATCCAACATTTTAACTGCAATCAAATGCACCTCCCGTTCTGTGCTTTAAACACAGTGCAAATCAAATGCGCACAGCCAGAGAAAAGGATTAGTCCTTTATTAAAGATTCATGATCATATTTTGACCTAAAGATATTTTTTGGAAGCTAGGCATATTCATGCTTTGTTTCATCCGTGTCAAAAGAATGAGCAATCTTACCAGCTTGATAGATGACCTAAACGATTGATTTTGGCCTATGCTTTTAGCTGGTTAGAAGGAAAAAAAATTCATTTTTGGCTAGCTGGCATGGAAACTGCAGATATGTGTGTTATTGATGATTCCGTTTCATAATTTTCAATGTTTTAAAATGCTCGATGAAGGCTTGCCTCAAGATGAGGCAATGCCTAAAATGCCTTGAGGCTCATGCCACTCAATCTAAAATACTAAATCCCCAAAAGGCCGATGCATTGAACATTGATGCTTACACATTTGTAGGAAAGACATGCCTTTTTGTGCCTTTTTAGTTGAGGCTTACACATTTTGGGAGTGTGATTCTCAAGTTAGATTTGACTAGAAAATTTTACTTGTTTATATGAAATAAAGGTCGTAATAGGAGTTGACTTCTCGAACTCTTAAACCTCAATCTTACCAAAATAATTGAGAGTTGCATCTTAGATCATGAAAATAATTTGAATTTTGTAATGTTGTAACTATCTTTTGGTATGATTAATGAATTCAAGTTAGTACCTTTTTTGGATGGCTAACAAGCAGTTTACAAATTATATATATATATATATATATTTTACATTTTGTTTGAAAAAACCTTAAAGGAGCTGAATAAAGCCAAAGTTTCATGTTCAGTTTTGAATTAGAGACGTTAAAATGATGAATCAATGTCGAATATAACCCCTAGCCTGTCAAGCTAATAATGCGGGTTCGATTCCTGCTATCCGCTCTATACTATATATTACAATATTCTATAATAGTTTAATATTTTATTTATATAGTTAATTTATATAGTTGTATATTCTTATATCTAATATATTAATTGTATAAATAGTAATATAATCAATATTACTATAGTAATAAATATAAATAAGGTTGTAAATAATAATAATAACTATTATACAATTACAACAATTACATAATAGCATGAAATGCTATCCCCACTCGGGCCAAGAAGTAACTTGTTCAAATAACAATCAAGGTGAAGCAGGGTCAGGAATTTCTTAATTATTATTTTTTTAAATGTGTTTCATTTATTGACATATTGTTATTGAAAAATAAAATTCTCAAAAGGCTTACATTTTGCCTCTTAAGGGTTAAAACACGTCACTTATGCCTTTGCCTTTTAAAACAATGATGCTTCTATATTAAAAAAAATGATTTCATTTAATGTTTTACACTAATGTTTCAGTGTCACTTGCCCATGCTTTCAGGTAAATAAGAAATATAGATGTTTAGAAATTGATCTCGATGGTTTGTACAAGAGGATGCTGCTTTTCAAGAAAAAGAAATATGCAGCTGTAAAAGTGCAGTTCAAGGATGGTACACCATATGAGGTAGCTTGTTTTTATCTTTTCTATCCCCCCCCCCCCCCCCATTGTTTTGTTTTGGTTTTTTTTTTTCCTGTTTTCTTTTTGGATTTCTTTAATAATATTCCATTCTATCTGTTAATCATTGTAATTGTTTTATTGTTTCAGGTTATTGAACGCAAAGGTCTTGATATAGTTCGTCGAGACTGGAGCTTATTGTCAAAAGAATTGGGAGATTTCTGCCTCAGTCAAATATTGTCTGGAGGGTATGCTTTTATATGTAGTGCATGCAAATGCATTGGTTCTTTAGCTTTTGGCGAGTTTGCAATTGGAGAAAAGCCAATGAGACAGTTGCATTTTAAAATTTTCATAACATGAATGTGTTTTGCTTATAGGTCATGTGAGGATGTCGTTGAATCAATACACAACTCTCTCATGAAGGTACAGTCATGATTTTGTGCATTATCGTCATCTGAACCATATACATTTTGATTGACATGCAGACATAAAACAAATCTAGCCTTGAAAAATTGATGGCACACCAAAATCCAACTGAAGTTAAAAACCAAGAAAGAATGAGAGGGTTTCCTAAAAAGCTTTAGATAATAAAAAAGATTCCTACTGTTTTTGCTGTCATTATGCTAATGTGGCTGTGATTCAAGGGGCCTTGGTCTATTAGTTTTCTTACTGATCTTTTTGAAAATGACAATACCATTATGTTTGTCATTTCTTGGTGAAACTTTGACTGATTAGCACAATCACACATCAAACTGTGTTCTTGCTGGAAGATCTAACAAATTGTTATTAATGTGTACATAAATAACAGGTACAGGAGGATATGAGGAATGGAGAGGTAGCCCTTGAGAAATACATCATCACAAAATCATTGACTAAGCCGCCAGAAGCCTACCCAGACAAAAACCAACCACATGTTCAGGTGAGTCTGGATAACAATATTTGGTCCTTTGTTGGTTTGTGATTTATCTGGTCATATCACTCTTTGACTTATGAGCAATTCTCTAGGTGGCTTTGAGACTAAAGCAAAGTGGCTACTCTGCTGGCTGTTGTGCTGGTGATACAGTACCCTACATTATTTGTTGTGAGCAGGTGTGCAGCTTTTTTTTCTGTTTTCTTCTACATTATCAGCTAAGCTTTACTGTCTTATTAAAACTTGGAAAAACTATAGAAGGAGCGATGGGGAGAAAAGAGAACCTTTTATCAGAAGTTCATCACAAACTTTGAGGATTTGGTTTCAGGGTACTGGCTCAGGTACTTCAACTGGAATTGCTCAGCGGGCTAGACATCCTGATGAACTGAAACGTGACAATGGAAAATGGATGATTGACATTAACTATTATTTGTCACAGCAGGTTCTGCTTTCAATCCATTATTACCTGATCCAATAAAAGTGACAATATTTGTACCTTTTTTTTTCTCCAGTTCTTTTAAGCTGGGTTTTTTTTTTTTCTGCAGATTCATCCTGTGGTGTCACGTCTATGTGCTTCAATTGAGGGAACGAGCCCAGCACGTTTGGCTGACTGTTTAGGACTGGACTCATCCAAGGTAAATATTACTTGACTCCTGGTAAGTTTGACTTTCAATACTGTATAATTTTCTAGACTGACATTGCATATATACAATGTGTTTTCCTAGTTTCAAAATAAAACAAGTGAAGCTATCAGCAGTGATCCTTCCAGCTTACTCTTCTGTGCTATAGATGACATGGAAAGGTAACCATTAAAATTGTTATACTTGTTTGCAATAGATATAGTAAAAATGCCTACAATGCTTTTTGTTCTTAGATTATGCCCACAATTTTCAATGAGGGCACTGTAAACTTCATTTTACTGCATACAGTTCAATGATACCCAATTTTTAAAAATATTGCAATTACTAATAATAAACTGATTGTTTTTGAAATTCCTATATCATTCTGACTAATTTATGATGAGAAAAAAAATGCATTTGTTTTTCTCAGTTAGGTCGCTGTTTACCTTTTTGTTTTAACAATTATCTTCACACTTCAAAAGATTTCTGGTTTCTTCAAAAAGGGAAAAAATAGTAATGAATGAATGCTTGCATTGAATTGAATTGCAGATATCAGGGTTGTGAGCCTTTAATCTTGTCATGTCCCAGCTGCTCTAGTAGTTTCAATTGCCCACCTGTGTTCACGTCCGTATGTAAATCAATAAGTGAAAAGCCTACTCACCTTCAAGCAGGGGAATCCAATGATGATTTCTGGCTTAAATTGCGTTGCCCCAAGTGCCCAGAAGAAGGTGACTTGGGTAGGATGTCTTCTACATTGATGGCTAATCAGGTAGTATTGAAGTCTGCTGTTTTTGCAATATATTTTTATTCATATGTTGTACTTCTAAAAGATTAGACAATTCAACATAAGGCCTGAGGCCTCTATGAAGCACTTGTGCTATACTGTACAGAAAATAATTTTTTTGGGTGGATGAGATGGCAATCTTCAAAGCAGGCTGTTTGGAATTGTTAAATCAGATTTAAATATTCATATTTCTTAACTGTGGACCATGAGTGGTGAATCTTAAGCTATTATTTTCCACGTTAGCTATGTTACTGTATAGTTATTGCATGAGAAGATATGCGTTTTGGTTTCATGCATGACTCATCATCTACCAAATATTTGTTTATTTGACCATGCTTGCGTCTGTCAGGTTAAAAGGCAAGCGGAAGGGTTTATCTCAATTTACTACAAGGGCTTAATGATGGTATCTACTTTCTGCAGCTTATGATGTGGAATCTTAAAATAGTTAGAAGTAATAAACAGGATTTGTTTAATGGTTGATTTTTGATTTCAGTGCGATGATGAAACTTGCAACTACAGTACTCGCAGTCTCAATTTGCGGGTGATTGGTGATTCTGAGAGAGGAACAGTATGTCCAAGTTATCCTCGTTGTACTGGGCGTCTCGTAAGAAAGGTTCTTATCATGCCTATATATATCCACATGTCCACACACACACACTTCGAATGAATTTATTTGCTAAGAAACTTGGTTGTAATGCATCCTGTACCAGTACACAGAAGCGGATCTATACAAGCAGCTTACATACTTTTGCCACATTTTTGATACAGTACGCTGCATTGAAAAGGTGGTTTATATTTCCCCAACTCATATTTCTTTATCTATTTTACTATTTCAGGGATTTCTGTTTCTGGTTTAGCAAAGATATTTTGTTATTTAATCTATTATAATGCTTCAGGGATTTTCCATTTCTTATATAGCTAGATGTTTTGTAAGCTGATGAAGAATGTACAATTCTCTTGTTAATGGGGTTGCAGATGGAGGTTAGCAGTAGAATACCACTGGAGAAAGAGCTGGCCAAAATCAGACCTGTGGTTGATTTAGCAGTTTCAACTATTCAACAGATTCGGGACCGGTGTGCCTATGGGTGGATACAGCTGGAGGACATTGTCATTGCAGTTTGAATTGCTAGGCTATAAGCGCAAGCACAACTCATCATTCTTTCATCTCCTGCATTATAGTTATAGATGCTCCATATACATGTTGGTTCATGTTGATGGGCAATGGCTGTGGGAAACAAAAAAGTCAGTGAAACCTATAGTCTCATGCGAATGTAAATATTTGCAATTTTGCACGTTCGTTCATAGGTAGAAGAGTTGTAACAATATTAAGAATGATAATGTAATTAAATATTCCATTCTTGTGTGAGTTCATTGTTGAAAGTCTTGCAATGATATTATTAAGATTAGTCAAAGAACCCTTCACGCCTTTTGCAATTTTAGCGAGCCAAAACCTCACCAATAACCAAACTTCATTTCCTAACTAGTACTAATGTTTGAGCCAAAGTTTTCAAGAAATTATAGTAGGTAACAAACCGATCACACCTGAACCATCTACTAATTTTCACCCTTGAAGGTTCATTGTCAAAGTTTAGAATTTTCAAGTTAGGCGTTGCTCTCTTCCAAACCATACTTGTGATGGAACTTGTACTCAGAAAATGAATGAGAGATTCCTCCTTATCCATGCAACAATTGCAACATGAGACCATATCAATTCATAGTTTCTGCACTCTCTCATCTACAGGAAGACATTAGAACATGACTTTCCACATATACATCGATACTTTCTTAGGAAGAAGATTATGCCAGATCCACTCCATCCACGGGTATTGTTTCCCTTTAATTCTTATACCTCCCAAGTTGAGGCAGTTGAAAATTTACCATCTATGGAAGACTTCCAAATAAACACATCAGGTCTCGAGGAGATATTTTACAGGTGACGTGCTACCGAGTAAAATGAGAAGTCTAATTCGTATGGATAAGATGAGTATTCTAAACTTTCGTTTTTAATTAGCATCATTTGGTTCTCCTATGTTTTCTTCGAGTGTTTTGTTTTGCGAATATTTATCAGCAGTTTGCAGGTATTTTAATTTTATTTGTGTTTGTTTTGTTTTGATTAATATGGTCTTGTTTAGTTTGGTTTTTGGGTCGTGTTCTGTAGGTTTTTTTTGGTCTTGTTGCTTGTGATAATTTGAATTTTTTCAAAAAAAAAATAAAAATAAAAAATTCCATCCTTGTACGAGGCAATTGTTGAAAATCTTACAGCTTCATTTCTCGTTTTTAGATTCTGGGTCCTATAAGGTTGCTTCAAGACCCCAGCTCTTTCAATTATTAATGTAGTGTCTCGTAATATAAAACAAGTTCCAAGGAATGGTATATGAGGCTAAAGTAGGTCTACAGGTAGGGTTGAGCACTCTGAAGCCGCAGATTTAATGTAAACAACCTTCCTAGAAGTATTTCCCAAAACTTCAGGTGTTTGCATATTCTGAAGAAGTCCTCAAAGAGGAAAACTAATTAACTTGTGCTTCAGCAAGGCAAATGTTCTCTGGATCAACAAGCAATTTTCCACTCAAACAAGAAGCAGATCTGGAGCATTAACAATGCAAAACTGACCATTTTCCATTAAAAACTTTGGAAAAAAATATTTTCTATTACGTGATTTTCCACAAAATAAACGTAATTCATACATGTAGAGCAGCCAATGCCATCCGTAGATATTCCACAATAATTTGGATGAGATTCATGGGAAACACGAGCGGAAAGGCAAAGCAACTTATTATTATATTAAGTTAAAAAATATAAGAGTAATGGCTTCAAAAGCTCAACCACAAATACTTATTAGAATTTAACACCTGTAGTGCTGACATTTTTTCTTTTCCAAAGCTCCAATTTTATTGGAATCATTACTTGCCTTCCATTTGGAATGGTGCCCCATGCGACTCATCTAATCCACACATGCTCACTCCAACTCCCCAACAGGTGCCTCATTGAGCCACAGGAAATGAATGAACTCGTACAACTTCGCACTTACACTCACCTGCTTAGAAACAAACTAATTATTTTTTTCGGTACAAGAAGCATTTATTCACCGGTCACACCAGGAAACAGTGCAAGCAAGAGATATATGACATTACCTTGTAGGGTGTTGGGTTCAATCTCCTCATGTGGTCAGGCCGCATTTGTTCTAGCTGTTTGATGCAACGATCCCTGATATCCTTGAGTGGGGGTAACTCCTCTCTTGGTTTATCTTCAAGAAGCAAAGACAAACTTCAGAATTCAAATATCTTATGATAAATAGTCTGCAACAAATTGATTTTGTCCCATTTAAATGCTAAAAAATTTCAATCATGTGACTTAAATTTCTGAAAGACAATAATATTTCACTTGACACTCTCAGTCTCGAGAACATTTTGTGCAACATTCAAATACTATTATTACAAAGTCCAGTTTCAAAAAACATATTTGGAGTTTCATGAGTAGAAATTCAATCGGGTGTTAAAAACAAGTTTGAAGGGGATCATTGATGATGTCTATTACCTCCCCCCTTTTGGATGCTAGATAATTAATGTTGAGTCAATTGAAAATGAAAGTGAATATAGTTGGGTTAAGCACCGAGTAAAATCGTGTACAACAATTGACAAATACATACAATTTATAACCACATATTGAGTTCTTTCCCTCAAAAACAAAGAGGTAAGAACAAAAACTCAAAAGAACCTGCCATTGAGTTCCATCTCTGGAGATAAAATCGCATATTGTAATAATCTCACCTGGGCTTCCAGGCCAATAACACTTCAGGAGCTCCTCAACATGCTGAGGCACCACATATGCTCGCTTAGATTCATTGAAAGGGTGACGACACAGAATCCGTTCTGCCATCTAGAAGTTTAAAAGTGAGATGAAAAAACAAAGACTTCCTGCTAGTTCCCCCCACTCATCTGATAGTGTAAGCTCCTAATACATATAAGAATTTTTTTTTTTTCTTAAAAGGAAGCAAGCATACAAAACACAGCAATCAATGGTTGATGACATTGGCATTCAACAGGTCACAAAACAGACTGCCATGAAACATCTATATCCTTATTCCTAGATTGTAAATGAGTCACACCTTGATCCTACTCCATGTGCCAATGAGGCACCACCGCACAACCTCATTGACTTTACAAAATTTGTTTTATTTCTCCCTTTCCTACTTACAGTTACAACCAAAATGTAATGTAAAAATCTACGAAGTTAGAAATATTTTTTTAAAAAAATCACGTACAAATGAGCCTGATTCAGATGGTGAAATACAGAAACAGTAGAGCAACATGACGCTATTGGATGTGTTATAAATCATCAAGTCAAATTGGCAAGCTATTAAAGTGGCATTTACATGGCAATAGACTGAATGGAGCTGTCATTAGGCAGCCTAGGTCCTTAGAAGCAGCAACATGGAAAACAGAAACAATAAAAAGTAAGTCTTTTTCCCTCATTCTTGTGTGGCAAACACAACTCTGGTGCAGTTTTCCAGAACTATTTACTTGAAATAGAAAATACAGCTAAATTTTCTGTACACTAGATTTAGTTTCCAGCAACACATGTAAGGCCACACCTTAAACCAGAGCATGAAGAAAAAACTATTGAGTCCATGCAGACCAGTTCCCTCATAAAATTGACCAAGGGGTTTTTTTTTCTTCTTAGAAATACATGATAATTGAGTCCATTTTGCTGGCCAATATCATCCTCGCAGTGCAAATTAGGACAAATTAGCATGTCAATTAAAAATGAAGTGACTCCAATTCTCATAAGAATTTTTCATGCAGCAAAGATTCCATCTTTATACTACTAGAACAACAAAGGGACTGTTTGGTATCACACTATCACTGTAAAAAATTATTAAAGCAAAAGCTAGACATAAAAACTAGAACTTAGAAACAAAAACTAAAAACTGAAAAGCAAAATTAATATTTCTAAAATTTTAAAAAATAAAAAATTTGATTCAGCAATGCACATTTTTGTCCTTGAACTGAATAACAATAAAAAATATGATTAATATAATAAAAATACAAAAATATAAAAATTAAAATAAAAATTACAAAAATTATTTTACTTAATTATTTTATTTCAAACCTCATTTTTTACTGCTACAAGAACACTCTTAATTTAAAAGACAATTGGAAAAATAGGAAAAAAAAAGGACAGCCCAGTGCACAAAGCTCCCGCATATGTGGGGTCTGGGGAAGGGGTAGACCATGATGGGTTTATAATACGCAGCCTTACCTTATATTTTTAAAAAATATTTTTTTATTTTTATTTCAAAATTTTAGAAAATTTATGGATATTTTATTTTAGTTCCATTTTAAATTCACATGGATATTTTATTTTAATTTATATTAGAAGTTATGCATAAAATTAATGATTTAATCCACAACTTAATTTTGGATAAAACAATTGAAAACCATAAAATCTTATTTTCCAGTTTTTTTTTTTTCAAAAACTAAAAAGCAATAATAAAAATAGAAAACTAACAATGTCTGCAAATGCATTGTCATGATATGTTTATTCACTGTACAGAATGATGCCAAACAACCCGTAAGCTCTAAGTCCCATTAGGTGGGGTCAGCTGTATGAATCCTTTTCCGCCAAGCTTCGCATATTAAGGGGGAAATTCTAAGATACTGTGCAATAATAAAGCATATAGAGATACAACTGCCAAAATGGACCAGAAGGCCCAGAACTGAACCGGTTTATTAACAGAAACCGTTATAACACAAACAGAAATGACAGATGCTTCCAATCAAAGGTGCAAGTGAAGAACCTGGCAGCCTATTTCATACAAGGACAATAAGGAAAAAGGCGTAGTAAAGTTTTTATTATGTACATCTGTATATTTTGGTTTCAGTTGACTTGAGTGGTGCAAGTGTATGGGAAGACCTTAATAACTTAATATGCTCATTATATGACTCTGCTAAAAAGTTCATGGTTCATATAATGTGTCATGTAAGTAACTAAGTATATAACTGAGTTTAAACATTAATAACTGAATCTCAATCAGCATCCCAGGAAATATCCCAGGAAATACTGGAAAATTTCTATTCAAAAGATAGAATTAATTTATGTCCTAGATCAAAGCTTTACTGTTATATATCCATCACGATTGAGATGCAATGCCACACAACAAATTGTATCATATGACTCATCATAACTTTAACCTTGCATTTGGTTCGTGGAATGGAATAGCTCTTGTCAAGGAAAATAATGGTTTACCAAAAAATAAAAAAGGCAGTGGCATGGACTATGGCAAGATAAGTGACCATGTACAACCAACATGGAGTAAACAAGGAATGATTATTCGCAAATCTCAATGTCGGATTATCTATTCTAAAGCTACTCCATTTTGGTTTGAGTAATATCAACTTGTGCATGGTCATCTGCCTAAAGTAACACCACTTTATTCCACTTTTTATTTTTCGGTAAAGTGTAAACCATTATGTACTAATGCAATAGCCGGTGCATCCCACTCTATTTCATTTTGCAACCAGATGTAATGTAATTTCTTGGATAGATGAAATTAACACCCTCTGCTTGCCATAAAATATTAATAGTTTCAGCTTAACATAGTACAGGTTAAATGAGATCAGGCACAATTAATATGGAGAACACTGCCACACATGACACCTCTTAGCACCAATAAGCTTCAGAACATAAATAAGCAATTTCATAGGAATGCTATAGGTTGATTGATTACCTTTGGTAGTGGTTCATTTTCCCCCGTCATAATGTCTACCAATGGGTAACCTTCCCTCCCGTACAATCTGTAACACCGTTTTTTACATGGAATGGAGACCTAGAACCAAGAAACTATGAAACTCTAAAAAGAAACAGAAAATGCTACAATGCCAAGAAATTTCTTCAGTGTGTGGTCAAACCTTTGTAACATCTTCAGAAAGTTTGATACGAGGTTGATTATTTATCTCAACAAGCTTGAAGACACAGCCTAATGCTGCTTGAGTATAGCATGTGACCAGATAGGTTCCAATTCCAAATGCATCTACTTCATGACCCTGCATGGGAAATACTCATCCAAAATGAATGATCATCCAGTATATAAATGTCTATCAAATGAATTCCTCTATTTTATTTTATTTAAAGTGAATAACTTTTGACGCTAAAAAACTCAGACATTTAAATGTCTTATCTGTATGTATGCTCAGGCCTCATACAAAGTGTTTCACTGTAAACATAGACAAGTTGCTTGCTGAATGATTATGCGTTCTGAAAACCTAGTACAAACAATTAATATTCCACAAAAGAAATAGCACCGAGGGGCATAGACAAAAAAAAATATAAAATAAAAAATCAAGCATAAACATTCTTTGTTCCGCCATCCAGCAGTCCAATTCCCCATATTCAATGATTTAAGCATCATATCAACTGAATCATGGAAGGGCTGATAGAAATGATATTTTATATTCTTAGAACTCAATAAGCATGGAAAGGAATGGAGGGCATTGCCAAAGGAAATGACTACAAGGTGTATCAAACTGAATAGTTGTCAAAATTCAAATTTTCAGTTATGGCTTATACATGATGTGATGATTGTGTCATATGGAACACAAGGAGCACAACAAAAAAATATCAAGGAGCTTTGTGAGGGTCAAGGCTCTTGGCAATTTTGGATCCAAAGAGAACATGAGTTTCACAAACTTATACACACCAAACATGGTTCGTATCAATTGAGACAACCACCACTAGAGAGCGTCATCCTATATGTGAGAACTTCTTGAAGAAGCCTCGTAAACTTACGTTTTACAGACACAACTTTCCCTAATATATTCTTGTCCTCCCTTTTTCTTTTAAAAAAATTTATTATTTTCTACCGTTTATTATTCAACTTAGCTGCATCTAAATATTTATGCTGTGATATATCACCAATGTGTCATTAAGTCCAACTATTCAGTCAACAATATTGAAATATGTTAGTGTGTGTGAATTGATAATAAAAAAGGGTATATTAGATAAAGATAAGTTAAACGAAAGAGGATAAGAAGTCGAACCCATAAAATAAAATAAAATGAAAAAAATAAAAAATAACAATTAAACAAGGAACCCATTCTTCAATCCTTTTCCTTCATAACTCATTGAGCACTTCTAGCTAACTCCCTTTGAACCTTTTTTAGCTCTGTTTTTTACACCCATCAAAACACACTTTATTCACCCACACAAAACTTTAAATCCAATTCATACATGAGATCTTGAATTTCTAAATCCTTCCTTGAAATCTCCTCCATTGGTGTTGGTAAAATACCGTCTTTGTGCTGTTGACCATTAACCAAACTTCCATTTTCAAATATAGAGACCCCCTCCAATCCTTCCAGAGGGGATTGATGTACATATGATAAGTCCCCTAGGACGTCACTAGAATCAGAAACATATCCATATTGTTCACTGATTTCATCCAAAAGTAAACCCCCACCACAATCAAACTCACTAAGACCATTTTCATTATCTTTTAAACCCCCCAATTTCATTACATTCTTCCCTTTGCTAACCCCATCACAAGAATTGCCCATCTTCTTTGCATTTTTATCTTCCACAATAACTCTCTTTTTAAACTCCTCATTAAAATCTTTCACTACGTCACTAGAGTGCCTTTTCTTTTCTTTTCTTTTCTTTGGACAATATTTTTATTTCCACACCCATCTGCACAATCTTCTGATGAGTATAAACCTTGGGGACCCGTAGATCCCTCTGCCTGAAGGTCCGAGGCAGCAGATATCCTGCACATGACACCATCACCTTTGTAAACCTATGCTGCAGCATCCTCTTGCCCCTTCTGCAAATCCAGAACCTTTAACTACTTTTAGCACTTTTAGTTATTTCGTTTTTTTCGTCAAGGGACTTTTCCAAACTTGAGCTGCCAGCTTCCAGAACTTGCTCCACAATATGATCTGTTCCACATGAATCTCGGGGAACTGGAGGGAGATTTTGACCTTCATTTACAGATGGGTGAAAATCCTTTTTCCTTATATTGTCCACCTGCATATTAGGCATCTTGGGCTTGCCCATTATGATTGGCCTGATCACCCTTTCCCCTAGGATGGGCATCCGAAATAGGGCCCCCAATACACTGGGCCTGTTCGATTTATAAGCCCATTTTTATCTAAAAATGAAGCCCCTCCTTTTTCCATTAAGGTCCAATACAATAACAAATTGGCCCAGCCCAGAATCTTTATCCTGCTCTTCCCCTACCGTAACCCTAGCGGCCTCAACTGGAGCTGCAACCTCATCTGAAACCCTAGCCACCATTGCAGTTTCAGCGAGCCTGACTGCCTGAGCAATATAAATGTGCATCTTTAACTGGAGATCTTCTGGCGTCAGCTCCCCTGCAATCTTCGGCCTGAGCTCAGCCCCACATCAGATGCACATCTCATCAACTGGAGCTGCAACCTCATCTGAAACCCTAGCCACCATTGCAGTTTCAGCGAGCCTGACTGCCTGAGCAATATAAATGTGCATCTTTAACTGGAGATCTTCTGGCGTCAGCTCCCCTGCAATCTTCGGCCTGAGCTCAGCCCCACATCAGATGCACATCTCATCTATCCTATTTGCAGCAACCTGCTTTCCTTGTTGAAGCTTGCTTTCACAGCCTTCTCCATCAACACCACTCAACTCAACGATCTGGGCACAGAAGGACTCCCCACACCTGCGCCTTGTGATTGAAACCCAAACTCTTTGGCTAGTTAGCAGAACTTGCTCGCAAAGCTACACCAGCCAGCCCCTTTGAGCCACCAGGAATAAACACAGAAAATATAACCTTTCCATCCCATCCGCAACTCCAAAAACTTCCCCACCCTAGTCCACTTAATCGACATCTAATACAGCATATTACCCATTCGGACCTTTGAGAACCCCCACCCAACCTAACAAAATCTGGACGGTCCTCTTTTGGAAGTTTAATCCATCTAGTCCAAGATGGATTTTTCTTGAGCACGAACAGAAACTGGTTATCTCTCACCTTGTCTAATCTCAAATTGAAGGTTTTCCCTTCAATCTAAAATGAGAGCTTTGACATCTCCAGCTATATTAGAAGCCATACGGAGATTCGTGAGAGAGAGAGTGGAAGTTGTTTCGCATGAGAGAGGAAAGATACAGCGAGAAAGAAACAACTTTAGCTGGAACTGCTGATTTTCGCATAGCTTTCTGTAGATTATTGAACTATATGTAATAAAAGCAGGCACACAGAGTATAAGCTTTGTGCTACTAGCTGGCAAAAATCAAATTGAAGAAGATATAGATGCACTAGACCATAGTTAACGCCATGAAAGGGACATGGAGAAACTTAGTAATTCTTTGTCCATAATCCATATGCATATAACACTTGAGGTAGAGAGAGAATGAGAGAGCCAATGCAAATTATGCAATGCATTTGAGAGGTGGAGATAAATTGCATTCTTATGAGAACTTATTCTGAAATGGCTTTCAAATATATCTGGACTTGAGAAAAGCCTAATCCTGCAATGTTTCCAAGGGAAGTTAAAATTTTTTGCATCATCAGGCAATTAACCATATTTTTTTTCTCTGTTACAGCATTCCAGTTTCCAACAAAGATTATGGCATGTCTCAAATATAGCTGCTCACAACTACATTTGTAACCAAACAACAGAAGTAGCTGCCTATGCCAACCTTGAACAACTTGGCAGAGTCCAAAAAAGTCAATAATTTGATGCAGTCGATGCAAATTAAGAAAGCCATTTTAGAGTTGGAGGTAAATTTCATTCTTATGAGAAATTCTTTTGAAATGGTTTTCAAATATTTAGGACATGAGAAAAAACCTAATCCTGCAATATTTTCAAAGGAAGTTAAAAGTCTTGAGCATCATCAGGCAATTAACCACATTTCATTCTGTTACAGCATTCCAATTTTCAATAGAGATTATAGCGTCTCTCAGATATAGCTGCTCATGACTACATTAAAAACCAAACAAACAGAAGTAAGTGTCCATGCCAACCTTGAACAGCTTGGCAAAGTCCAAAAAAGTCTGATCCTCAGAGTAACAAAGTTTAGATCATTGGAACACCACCAATGATAGCAGGAGAGATAGTCCCCTGCGGAAAAGTGGGGCAAACCCAGAAGCCATATGCCTCATTTAGGAAAAGAAATTAATTTTAATTCACTTGATTCATTTTTATTCCACTTAGTGATGCAGAAGCATAGAGCAACTTTCATAGCTATAAATAAATTCAATTAAAGAGTCTTGAATTAATGTGGTTTGAATTTATTTGAGGCATTTAATGTTTATTGCTGGCATTTAAGTTGTTTTCCAGTAACTAGTAGAACTATACATAAAATTCGCTTTTTTTATGTGGGGTATTAAAAGTCATATTCTGTATAAATTCAGATAAAAACAACAGCAGCAGCAGCAAGCCTTACATCCCACTAGGTCGAGTTGGCTACATGAATCCTTTTCCGCCAATTCAGCCGATCAAGGGCATTTTCCTCCGCTAGTTTAACAGCTACTAAGTCCTTTCTCACTACCTCATTCCAGGTTATTTTAAGTCTACCCTACCCCTTTTAATACCAGAAACAATTCTCAACTCACTCCTTCTCACACGTGTACTTCTTGGCCTGCATTTTAAATGCCCAACCATCTAAGCCTCCCCTCTCTTATCTTGTCTTTGACTGGCACTATGCCTAGTTTATTACGAATATGTTCCTTAATTTATCTTTTAATGTTATACCACTCATCCACCTTAACATTCACAATTCAGCAACTTTTAGTTGGGTACACGTTTCTTAGTTGTCCAACATTTTGATCCATAAAGCATGACTGGTCTTATAGCTAACTTATAGAACTGTCATTTCAATTTTAGGGGTATTCTACAATCACACAGCACGCCTAACACACTCCTCCATTTTACCTATCGTGCTTTAACTCTATGTATTACATCCTCTTCAATATCTCCTTCACTTGCATAATAGATTCAAGATATCTAAATCTACTACTACGACTAATTTCTTGATTATCAAGTTTAACCTAATCTCCAATACTCCTCAAATCACTAAAACTACATTTCATATATTTTTTCCTTATTTCTACTCATCCTAAAAATTTTGGTCACTAAAGTGATTCTTCATAGTTCCAATTAGATCCCATTCCACTCCTACTTTCATCAATCATGAAAATAATATCATCTGCAAACAGCATACACCAAGAGATCTCATTTTGGATATTCTTATGAGTTCATCAATCACTAAATCAAAAAGATATGGGCTCAAAGTAGAACCTCAATATACACTGATTGTGATTGGGAATTCTCTAGGCTCCCTTCCTACAATCTTAACGCTCGTCATTACTCTATCATATGTATCCTTAATGACCTCAATATATCTATTGCAAACTCCCTTATTTTCTAAAACTGACCAAAGAACTTCCCTAGGCACTAACATAGGTTTTCTTTAGGTCAATAAAAACCATATTCAAGTCCCTCTTTTTTTTCCTAAAATTTTCCATTAATCTTCTATTCTATATAAATTCAATCAAGTGAATAAATCCAATAGCACTTTTTTGATTTTGCAAGGATTCTTGCTTGGAGTGAGTATTTTCCTCCTTATAAAATAAAATGTATGGCTTAGTTCAGTGGCATTTGTCACCCCTAGTTGAGTGACATCTCAGTTTATCTTTTCTTTGTTCGAAACTCTACTGGTCTTTTTCTTTTTTGTGTGTTTTTGGCTTGCATCAAATCGTATCAGAGCAGGTTGTGCTCTGTCATGTTGATTCCAGTTCAATTTCTTGGATTGAACTATACTTGATGCCTCCCAAGCAAAGAAGAAACGTTGAAGAAGTCAATTCGCAAGCTAAAATGGATGAATTACAGCATTCTCATGAGGTTATGCAGCAAATGTTAGCATATCTTCTTCAAAGGATTCTGGGTTCTCTTGCTAGAAGTTGCAGGAGCAATTCTGATAGTGCGAGTGAAGAAGGAGATGTGAGATGAATTCTTCCAGTTCTGTTGCAAAGTCAGAACCAGTAGTTGGTGATTGTTGTCTCTTAGATGAATTGGTGAGGACTCCCAAAGGAACGGACAGAAGTGTTCAAGTTAATGTGCCAGGTTTTGAAGGCAAACTTGATCCTAATGGGTATTGTGACCGGGCTGCTTCTTTAGAAGCATTTTTTTGAGTGGAAAAATCTTACCAACGCATGAAAGGTTCAGTACGTGGCAACTAAATTGAAGAGTCATGCTTTAATTTGGTGGCTAGACTATCAAAGAAGCAGGGACAGAAGGGGAGTCCAAGTTCAGTACATGGACCGAAATGAAGTTGAAGCATATGAAAAGTTTCTCCCTTCGGATTATCCTCAAATTCTTTATTGCAAGTTTCATCAGTTACTCCAATGTAGTGATCAATCAGTTGCTAATTATACTGAGCAATTTCATAAGCTAATGAGTACTGTAAGTTTGAATGAAAGAGATGACCAACTTGTGGCAAGATATTCTAGTGGGCTGCATTTTAGTCTAAAGTTTGAATTATTGAAACATTTGATTCATTCTCTGGAGGAGACAATCCATTGGCACTCAAAGCTGAAGAGAAGAACAAATTGGGTTTTTTCAGAAACTGAGAAAGCTCTATGGCTGAAAAAGAGAAGGTAGTAAAACAAGGAAAGAAAGGAATAGCATTGGAGTGCCGATACCCACACATTGGTGGAGGAAACAAAGAGCAAGGCAAAGCTGCCCCGTCTTCAAATGCCAAGCGTTTCAGATCATCATTCCTATGAATGTCCTAAGAAGAAGGCTAAAGTTAATTTTGCACAAGAGGAGCGTGAAGAAGAGTACGAGCCTATCTATGATGAGGAACCTGAAGATGAAATTGAAGAAGAAAGTTGTGGAACAAATTTTGATGCTGAAATCTTGGTATCCATTCTGTCATGGCTGTTCAGGAGGATGATCAATGGTTAAACAATATCTTTTGGATCAATTGCTTTTGTTATGGGAAGAAGTGTGTTCTCATGATTGATTCAGGTAATATATAAAAATATGGTTCAAAGATTATGGTGGACAAGTTGAAGCTTGCATTTGTTTGGCATCCTAAACCTTACAAGGAGTCATGGTTCAGGAGAGGAGAAGAAATTCTACTAACTCAGATATGCAAAGTTAAATTCTCAGTTGGAAAGTATGAAGATGGAATTTACTTTGATGTTCTTCCCATGGAAACATATCATCTACTTCTTGGTAGACCATGGAGATTTGATCGCAATATTCAACATAATGGGAGGAAGAAGTTATTCTCTTGTCAAGAATTGAGTGAAATTTGTTTTGCAGCCCTTGAAGCCAGCCACAACTAATGTGCAACCCGAAAGCAGAATTAGCTCGATCAGTTCCAAAGAATTTAAGTCTCTTGCAAGGAAGGAATGACAACTTATGCTTTGGTGGCTGTTGTGAGACAGTTAGAATAATGTCCACGAAGTTCCTAGGAAGTGAAAAAAGCTTACTAGACTGATTTGAAGGCTTAGCTCCTGAAGAACTTCCAGCTGGCTTGCCTCCTCTCAGATATTCAGCATTGAATTGACTTCATTCCAGGTGCTACCTCTCCTATCATGCCTCCTATAGAATGCCTCCTAAATAACATGCTGACTTGCAAAGTTGAGAAGATTTGCTCTCCAAAGGAGTAGTTAGAGAATCTGATGTAGGACGGGAAGCGGCTATTTGGATGGAACATTTCAACCCAATTAGGAGGCCTATGTCAAAGATTAGGGTGAATGGATTATTGGGTACGAAACCCAAATGTGAAAGTTATTTAGTTGTTTAAGTATATGTGTGTAGTTTGCTTGTATTAGGATTATTTACGTTGGGAGCTTGTTTGTAGTAATTGTGTATTCTAGGGGTATGTTTGTAATGTAATGTAGTTTTAAGGGTATGTGTGTAATTTCATATGTTTAGAGGCTTTCCTATAAATAGTGTGTGAAAACCATGATGTAGGCAGTTGTTGATGAATTTGAATTGAAGTGAGCGTGAGTTTCCCCCCTGGTATCTCCTCTGTCCTCCCTTTCCCTTCTCTTCTAATTTCTCAATGGCTGCAGAACCTTGATGCTGCCCCTGCATCATTTGATATCAGAGCTCAACTTCGATCTCCATTCTTCCATTTCAGTTCACCCATTCTCCCTCACTCTTCTCCTCTTCTACCTTCTCTTCTTCTCTTTCTTCTCTGTTTCTGATCTCCTGTTCTGTCCATAATTCCCCGCTGCCCAGCAGCAGTCTGCCCTCTTCTTCTTGTCTGTTTCTCTTCTCCTTCTCTTCTTATTCTTCTCTTAATTCTCTCCCATAATTTTCTCAACTCTCTGATTTCTAAATTCTGTTGTTGAATCCTCTACTTGCAGCAGTCTCTGTTCAGCTATTAATCTCTCTGTTTCTTCCATCTTCTTCTTTTCTTTTTCATCCTCCAATCTCTCCATTAATCTCTTCTTCTCTGTTACTCTCTTGTCTCATCATTTTCCAAGTGGAGTGTGATGCTTCTAATGCAGGCATAGTGCTGTTCTTATGCGGGGAGGGAGACCAATTGCCTATTTCAGCGAAAAACTCATGAGCTGAAATATTCAACTCATGATAAAGAGTCATATGTGGTAGTCCAAGCTTTGAGACACTGGGAAGGTTACATCATTGGGGCGGAATTTATTCTATATCCCTACATCAAAACTGTTCATGAACAGGTTCATGAGCATTTGAAACAAGCTTTTCAATTCAATAATCAAGCACTGATGTTCATAGAAGAATAAGGAGTTTGAAGAGGGTGATTTCGTCACGCTTTATCTTCACAAACAGAGGTTCCTTGCTGGAACATAAACAAGCTCAAGCAATAAAAGTTCAAACCTTGCCGAACACATAAGAAGCTTGGGCCAAATGCCTGTTGTTTGGAACTTCCAGATGGCTTATCAATCAGTCCTGTATTTAATGTGAGTGATTTATATCCATTCTATGGTGATGCAGATAGAATAACAATGAAGCTACATGACTTTGAAGCAAAACTCACAAGTTCTACGTTGGAAATGATAGATGAATTGGATGCGATGAGTACTACAACTAGGCATGGAACTTATATTCAATAATTGGTTCATTTCAATGGTAAACCAAGTTCAGAAGATGCTTGAATTTCATCTCACGAATTCAAGGAGTCGGATGAATCACTTTGGGAAGATTTGACTTCAAGAACTAAGCTGAATTTTTTTCAAGCAGGGGAGAATGATGCAGGAGCATAAAAACTTTCATAGAAATAAATAAATTCAATCAGTGTGTCTTGAATTAAAGTGGGTTGATTTATTTGAGTCATTTAATGTTTATTGCCGGTATTTAAGTTGTTTTTAAGTAACTAGTGTCTTGGAACTATACATGGGCTATCTAGAGACTTGTATTAAAACTAGATTTTACTATGTGGAGTCCAAGAGTCATATTTTGTATAAATTGAGATTAAGTGAATAAATTTAGTAGTACTCTTTTGTTCCATAAATTCATTTTTGCAAGTATTCCTGCTTGGTGTGATTGTTTTCTACCTAATCAAATCAAGTGTTTGGCTTGGTTGTTGAGTGGCATTTGTGATTAGTGATGTTGCCACCCCAATTTGAGTGACATCCTGGATTATCTTTTCTTTGGTAAAAACCCCACCAATTTTGACATTATTTTTCTTTCTATTTTTGTGTGTGTTTCTGGCCTGCATCACCTAGTTTAAGCAAGTGTGTGTCCTTAAATCTTTGGAAAGTTCTCTAATATATTTATAAGCATTCTAAAGCCATTAGGGTTGGCTATGGTTTTGAGGATTTGAATTCTTGAATAGGAGTCGAGGGTCGTTACATGAGTTGTGTGCACGTCTGTATCAATTAGGTTATCATTTTTCTTTAAAATAGCAAGAGAACCGTCAAACAATTAACCACAATAACAATCACATGCGCCATATGGCAGATAACATCAGCAGGCCTATTATGTCAGACAACAATTCATCATAGCAAGAGAAACTCTTCTATCTTATAGTGACATATTTTTACTTTCTATAGAAAATATACACATTTTTTAGTGTTTGAAGAACTTTGCAGTTTTACTTCCTTGGCATTTCTGGTCCAAAATATGAAACAATGTGCACACATAACAGTCTCAATTCTCAAAGAACCTTTGTCGTAGAAAGATTACCTGCTTGTTCAAAGCATCTAAAGTTTCCTCATTGAGGTCATTGCTAGCAGTAATAATCATCTTTCCAAAACCAGGCACTCCAAATTCTTTCTCAATTGTGCAAAAGAATTTACGAGCTTCACAAGACAAATATGCTAGGTCACCAGAGTCCAATCGAATGCCTAACGCTTTGTACCTGCAGAAGACAAAATGCAAAGTCACTGAATGCTTTAGTGTGTGTGTGTGCGCTTTGGTTTTTTTTTGTTCCCTTTGGAAGATCTCCTTTCCCCATCCTCTCCTCTCAAATAAATTTCATCAGCTTCTTTTGGTGGTTTTCCTCAATTTCTTTTTACTTGTTTATTGTTTCTGACGGAGGGGGTGGGCTGGGGGTGTTATGGAGGGTGAGGAGTTGGAGGAGCTTGACTTGCTCAGTCATCCCTGATGTTTTTTTCCTTAGCAGTCATCCCATCACATTTTACTCTTTTGTTCACACAAATCTCAAGCAGAGCTTTGATAAGGCAAGGCAAACTTCAATTATACGAATTTCTAAAAGGTTAGATATGATTGCTATAAGTTGGAAATTCCATTTTGAAAATATTTTGCTAGTAGGAAAGCCCTGAAATTTAAGGAACATTGGTTGGCTACTTTGTATGGGATCAAATTTATGCCAACAACAAAATACAACAGTAATTATTATAGTTTGATAACAACATCAACAAGAATTAAAAATAATAGTAACAATAACAAAAATAACAATGGCAATCACAATGATAATAACAGTAACTGCCACAATAATGAAATAATGATAACAACAACAATAATAGGCATGCTACTTGCTAGCAGTCTGAAATTCCAAACCAAACAGTTTAAACACTTTACATGGTACCACATGTTATGAACAACATAAACGGTCATTTAAATAGGCAAATGCAATAACATCATGAGAGAGAGAGAGTACTAATCATACAGAGGCCTATTGTCACATAAATGGAAACTGTCCTATCAATTGAAGAGGACAACAGATGCGTATAAACACATCAGACTTACCCCAAATCACTGAGTGCTAAAGCAACTGCACAAAAATTTGGAATGCCACTCCTCATAACCTGGTAAAATAGATGTCAGTTCGATGTTTGTAAAAATACTCATTACAAACAACTCAATATTAGATGTAATAAAATGATGAGAGCGAACTAGTAGTGAAAGATAACCTGGCTTGAAAAAAAGCAACATATGTCACACATTGAAAAAAATACTTAACCTAGTATGGACATAAATTATACATAATTTGATAATTTATTTGTTCCTAGTGTGATAGCAAGATTGACATGAAAAATTCAAATTTGAGAGAAGCATAACAATCATAATATAATGAGTTTTCTCTTTTGGAAGCAGCTGCATAACTAAGTGAAAAATGTGGTTTCGTCCTCACAGTTGGCTTAGTAGTATGAAGAGCACAAAACATTTTAAGGAAATCACCAAAAGTGAATGATGCCAACTACACAAGTAACGCAATAGAAAACACAGATTCTTAAGCAGCTGCAGTTTGACCTTTTCACAGATCAACTTGACTGGTTATTTATGCTATGCACACCAGGGTTTAACCAGCTTGAATGCACCCAATCCTACCAAACTATATAGTTAACAGTCACATAGAATAGGAAGCCACAAAATATTAGAATCAGCCGCAGGAACAGCAATGTCAGGTTCTGATGCAAAACCAGTGGAAAACAGAACACAACAGCCAGGAATATCAATAAGAGTATTGATAAGGTAGAAGAGTCTTATCAACAGTAAATGAACAACTGTGTCGATTACATAAGTTT
Organism: Malania oleifera; assembly: GCF_029873635.1. Taxonomy (NCBI): domain Eukaryota; kingdom Viridiplantae; phylum Streptophyta; class Magnoliopsida; order Santalales; family Ximeniaceae; genus Malania; species Malania oleifera. Next base: position 16,920,008 of record NC_080417.1, on the reverse strand, counting down.
TTACTTACATCGTATGTGTCGACGAGCGCGAGAAAGCTATTAGGGAAAGCCAAAGCATATGATGTGAAAGCTGCTAGCTCGCTTTGATTAGTTTCACCAAAAATGCCACGTAACGAATGAGACCACTAAGAAGTGCCGAACAAAATAAGCAATGGTAAATACGAGGTACTTACAGAACAATCAACATCAAGGGCATTATGAAATAGCAATTCAGGACTATGTATTCGCGAAGCTATCATAATTCAAGTCAGAGGAAACAAAATACAAAAAACAAAAAACAATTTTTTTTTTCTTTGGATAAGAATAAAAAAGGTGAATATCAACATGTTCTTTAATAATTGCATAAAATTTAAAACTGGCATGAACTAGTCAACTTGAAATATGATACAAGCGCCAAATGGAAAGAACATCAATACAACATTTAGACATGATAACATATGCATGCATAGTTGCATAACTATGTGAAAGTGGGAGAGGACTAAGGTCCAACAACATATGCATATGCATGAAAATACATAAAATCTTGCAAAATGATTTTAAAGTGCTTCAAAAACAATGTAGGAACAAAATATGCTGAAAAATACGAAAGCCCATAAGGGAATATCTATTATAAAAATCATAAATAGGTGGTTAGGGGCAGCTTGGTGCACAAAGCTCCTGTGTATGTGGAGTTTGGGGAAAAAGCGCACCACGATGGGTCTATAGTACGCAGCCTTACCTTGCATTTTTGCAAAAGGCTGTTTCCATGCCTCAAACACATGACCTCCAAGTAACACAATGACAACTCTACCATTGCGCCTAAGCTCCCCTTCAAAGATGATAAATAGGTGGTTAAATAGATATTTTTGATATTTGTTTTCCTTTTTTTTTCTTTTGTTCCAAGGAGATAGTGCTGTGAAAGATCAAGCTGCTGTGGCTTTTTTTTTTTTTTTTTCAAGTAAATGATTTGTTGTACTTGGGTTGGCACCCCCTTGGTGCTGTTTGGTGTTATTATCTCTGGACCTATAAAGAAAAAAAATGTTGTTCAGCATTCTAAGAACATTATTCACAGAGCTTCCTCCTTTTCTACTCTGTCAATACAGACAACGAAGAAGACAACTCCACCATCTCCCCATCACTCAAAGGTCTCTTGAAATGAAGATTCTAAGAGACTGGAAAACCCCTCCCATTATCCACAAAGAAAGAAATAACTTTGTTTGGCTCAGAGCATAATCTAAAAGAAACAGAAAATAAATGGAAAAGAATCTTTCCCGAGCCCCGAGTCTTTCAAAAACGAATCCACGATCCCCTCCTCACTACAAATTTAGTGTGAGGGGTAAAAATAGAGTAAATTTAAGAAAAAAAATCTCCATGGACTCCCCAAAGAACATCTCAAGCTAGCATTTGTATCCCACCCCTTCTCATCCAGCCCAAACTTACTGTGAATAACTCAATGCAATAGAGAATTATCTTCCAAGGGGAAGCATCACAACCATTTAGCTAAAAGAGCAGTGTTTTTAGACACGAAGTTACCAAGACCAACTGCCCCTTTCCTTTTTAGACTTACTAACCTCTGCCCAGTTTACTAAATGGTCCCCACGATCCCCCAGACCAGACCCCAAAAAATCCCTCATAATTCTCTCAAGCTTGCTTGTAACTCCCACAGGAATTCTAACAACAAATAAAAACACAAAAGGATACTAGAGAGACAAGCCTGGATAAGCGTAACTCTACTGTCAAAAGAGAAAAAGGCACCCTTCCACCTATCTAATCTCTTCGCAATCCTCTCCACTACAAGATTCCAAATCTGCCCCTTTAGGATTCCCACCCAGTGGAACCCCTAAACAAGTTAGGGGCCATTCCAACGAACCACACCCCACATCTGCTGCTGAAACTCTAATCCTCTCATCGGGGACACATGGTGCTGCTAAACCACTTTTCCCCATATTAATTTTAAGCTGATAAACTCTCTCTAAAACATTAAGAATACCCAAAATTCTTCTAAACAAAAGATTATGGTCATCATGTTAAAAATATTAACCAAACAAGTTGCTTGTTTCAATTTTTAGTTTCTGTTTTTGGTTTTTAGTTTTCGTTTTCATAAATTTTTACAGTTATATCAAGCACCCCCTAAGGATTTTGTGGAGGGGTTCTATTTTAGCTGTTATTTGGGTTATTTGTAAAGAGAGGAATACCTGGATTTGGGGTCATATGAGATCTGATTTGGGATAACAATGTGTTTTTTGCATGGTTTTAAAGCTTGGACTAGTGACCAACTTGGTGAAGACCCTCACACTAAACTTGTGGTCGAGAGGGTCATGTATCTGCTTCTGGAAAGACCCTTGGCTGGGTAATGTAGTTCTATCCACTTCTTTTCCTCGTCTCTTTCGAATTGAGCGCTGAGCAAAATAAAGCCATATCTTGTTTTGTTGAGGATTTGAGTAGTCCTTCGGTTTCCTAAAATCTCCATTTTAGGAGACCTCTTAATCATAGGGAGATGGAGGAGTTGTCTTCTTTGTAATCTTCATTGAACAGAACTAATCTTTCGTCAGGGAGGGATGTTCGCTCTTGGTCCTTGGATCAGTTGGGAGCATATTCTTGCAAATCTTTTTTTGAATTCTTGATCTGTTCTAATTCTTCTTTTCCACTCTTTCATATAATATGGAAGGCTAAGGATCCCTCAAAAATTAATGCTTTCACTTGGTTATGCTTAATAAAATAAATTTACTGACAACTTGTTGAAAATCAAGACCTTTGAAGGCTCTTTCTCCTGATGTTTATGTGCTCTGTTTCAAGAACTCTGAGACAGCTTCTCATCTCCTTTTGCACTGCAACTTCTCTTGGAGGTTGGGTATAAGCTGTTTGGAATTGTGGGATAGAGTTAGGTATGCCCTGTATCAGTGGAAGATTTACTAGCCATTTCTTTTTTTCCTTTTTTTTTTGGATAGCAAAATAAACTCATTAATAGGAAGAAAATTTAGAGGAAGAGAAAATGCATCTCCCAGAAAAATCTGAAACAAACCAGAGAAAAACTAAAACTTAAAAAAAAAAAAAAAAACAGAAGTCAATCCAACCAGTTCCTCCAACCCTATTTAAATCCCGAAAGCTAGCTTCGCTAAAGATTCCAAGCCTGATACAACATGAGGAAGTCAAGAACTGAATCTTTCCCCGCACAAAATACGAATTCAACTTCTTCCTGGAAAAAATCCACGCATTACATTCTAACCAAAGACCCCATAAAACTGCATATTTACTACACTTCCATAGAACTGCCCTTTCCTTCCTTCTTCCAAAGCCCACAAAAGAAGTAATTAACAAATCTTCCACTGGGCATACCAACGTTATTCCATAACACCGAACAATTTATTCGAACTCCTCCATGAAAAATCACAACACAAAAAGAGGTGAGAGGCTTTTTTGGAATTCCTATAACAGAGCACGCAAACATCTGGAGAGAGAATTTTCAAAGGTCTCCTAATCTGCAGCAAGTTACTGGTATTAATTTTGTTAAGCACAACCAACCAAATAAATGCTTTAATTTTTGGTTAACTCTAACCTTCCAAATAACTGAATAAAAAGGAAATGGATAATTTGAACAGGTCAAAAATTCAAAGAATGATTTACAAGAAAACACTCCTGAATGATCCAGACACCAAGAACGAACATCCCTACCCGAGGATAATTTGCAATTGTTCAATACAGACAACAAAGAAGACAGAGTGAGCTGGAGTTTATTCGAAAGGGAAAGACTAGCCATTTCTTTTACAGGTTTTGGTAGAAGGAAGGATGGGGCATCCTTATGGAGGAGTTTTTTTTTTTTTTTTTTTCCAGTTTTATGAGGGATATAGATGGAAAATAACTCGTGCATATTCTCGTGGAAAAAATTAATTCGGGAGCTCGTCTGGGATAAAATCCAGTATTTAGCATCACAGTGGCATGTAGGATTTGGGTTTTTCAGGGGAAATAGTTTCCAAGAGATTCAAATAGATTGGAAGAATGTGTTGGCTTGTTGAGTTTCTCCTTTTTCTATGGTTTTCAGTTGTTTTTTCTGGTTTTTTCCATATTTTCTTTGGGAGATGTCTCATTCCCCCTCTTGTAAATTCTTCTCTCATCAATACAATTTTCATTTGCTATAATTTTTTATCCCCTTTATTGATCGAAGATCTATTGTTCTCTTTGTTGTACATTATTATTATTTTTTTAATATGCTTTATTTTTCTGTTAAAAAAAATATTAGTATCAAAATTTGCAATCAAGGTGCAGATAAAAAGTTTCCAACTGTGCAACCAAAATATTTCTCAATAGAATGCAGTGTGATTGCTCACTAAAATTAGACATTCGCCATAGTTGTCCAGAAAGCAGGAAATAATCCAAAACTGAATGGAGAATAGAATGAGGAGGATCATATAGCAAGTCAAAAAATAAATAGAACAATCCAATGCAGTTGCAACACAGACATAATAGCTAAGGCTGTACCATGTTAACGTTTTGCGACACTTTACAAAAACTGTGGAAAAATTTATCATACAATATTAAAATGTCAGATTCAGAAGCTGGTTACTGAAGCAGTTACGTATCATAATGGAGTCTACAGACAAGGCCCAATTCACATTACCTTAATTTTGCTCAACCAAGTGTGGACCAGATTTACAAAATCCTCACAAATTCTTGAGCCATCGCAACTACGAATTGATTTCTCCACAATTTCATCAGGGCTCTGCAGTTTAGACAAATAACTAGTCATGCAAGAAGTTAATTACAGACCTGCAGTAAAAAAATTGTGAGATAGAAATATAAATTATGAGCCAGAAAAATATTTAATACATGTTTGATGACTGCAAGGTCAAATCACAAACATTAACAGCAAGAGCAAGCAATTTAAAGATAGTGTTGCATTGTGGCGAAGGTTGTGGCAGTCATAAATGCCCAAATAAATGCAACAGATTTGCTAGTGGACAGAAATAAAAGGAAGGCATGAGACAGAAAATTTTGATGTGCTAGGGTAGCTTCTGGAAAAAAAAAAAAAAAAAGAGGGTGCAGAAAAAATTAAAAAGAACAGGGAACATATCAGTGCTGAATTAGTAGACATATCAATGGTGCTTAGTGCTTAGAGAGTCACTTCATGATTCATTGGTCACTAACCATCATTAACCAACTACGTATGCAGCTTGGGCAGGGCAGGTCTCGTAAGAAATAGAAAAGAGAAAGGTACAGGTGACCAAATGAAATTCTGTTCGGCTTAATTATTCTTTTCAGTTGTTACCAAGCTTAACAACTAGCACATCTTCTATATAGACCTTCAACTGGAAGTGCATTCTTATTTTAAAATGAAATCAGCAATGTGCATCATTAGTCCTGGGTGCTGAAATTTATTAAACCTCAAAACCTCAATACAAAGGCACAATAACTTATCAAAAGGCGTACATGTTCTTCACTTGCACTTCATCTCTCTCCATGCCAAACGTTCCTTTCCTAATCTCTTCCTCAAAAAGCCTCTTGCATAGGCTCCTACCTGGAATAAGACACCAATCCAATCCCTCTATAATAGGCCTAAACAAAACTTCATTTGAATAACGGTTCTAATGTATCTCCTTGACAATCAGTGTAGGATACTTAGCAACAAAAATTAGCAAGTTTCCAACACCTTAATCACATTCTTCCTCCCCATACCATTAGTGACCTTGTGAGAAATACTAGAGTTATAACCCCCTTCCTTAAATCCATTTAAATGCAACCCCTACTTTGAGCAATATCCACCTTCAAAAGCAAATCCTCCAACTCTTTTTTAAGGAAAACTTTCCTTATACACAAGTTTGGAATCTCATCAAATCATCACCCTATTGTGCAATATGTTAGTCTTTGTAATCCTTGTATCACCAAACACCTCAAGATTGAATGTCTTAAAAGCCTCCTTATGGTATTTCAATTTTTTCATGTATCTGTAACTCTCCTATGCCAAAATTAGGAAAATTCTCCAACTTTCATCAACTATAGCACAAAAACGAATGATCAGTTGATCAAAGTTATATTTGTTTTAAAATGCATTTCAGAGAAAGCTTTGAAAACCAATCATAAGTCATTTTAGGTTTAAATTCAATTTTCAACACCATGATGTGATTTACTATCCAAATTACTAAAGGCTAACATACAAATAATTTTGCATCATAAAAAATTCCCTTCAGAAAAAGAAATTTGTCTCAAATGGGCACTATGTGGCATAGCTAATAAAGTTGTTAATTGTTGTATGGCTTTCCTAAGACCAAAATTGCAACTTTTTAGGCTAAAACTTACACAGCAGTGTGTTCATTGATAAGCAGAAACATTACGTGAGGTTGTTTTAGTTTACTTTAATTTTCAAAGATACTGATTCTTTTGTTCATTTTATGAAATTAAGGTTAAACACTGTGCCACTTGCACCATGAGCAGCTCATTGTGATTGGTTTGATTTATCATGTTGTAAATTTTTACAACAGAACTATACTGTAACTCTACCACAAGTTGGAATAAGTAGGTGATGAAGAAGAGTTCTCTTTAATTGGGAGTCTTGGATACTTTATATTGATTGTAATTGATATAATTAGTATAATCAATAAAAAAATTCCTTTAGTTGAAGAAGATTTTAATTTAATTGAAAATTTTTATTAAGAGGACATTAACTCTTATTCGACAAATTTTCTATGAAAAATAAAGAATTTAATGATTAGTTTATCCTCTGTTATCTGCACCTACTTAAGAACCTCGAGGAAACTGATGGAAATTGGAGCATCCCCAGCTCTTGTCATAAAAGAAGAAGGCCCTAGCCTTTTTTTATTGTATCTGCAGCTTCCTCTATTTTTTGTTATGTCAAAAGCATGCCCAAAAAAAAGAGTAAAAATTATCGCTTTTAGGCTTAGTTGAGTCAATGGAAGTAGCCCTTCATTCTAGGAGCTCCTTTTTTTTTTTTTTTGTTTTTTCATCTTTATGTTTTTTCCCCATTCACTGATGATTAGTGTAATAGCAGCTTGGTGTTTTTTTTTTTTTGGGTTGATTTTGCATAATAGTTTTTTTGTCATGTTTGCATCATCCCCTTTCTTGGTTGATTCAATTGATCCTTTCTAACCATAGCTACAATGCATTGTCTACATTTATGAGTCATATTTTTTCATTTATATAATGTTAAAATGATGTTTAAATTTTATATCATTGAATGATTTGAGTGCTATATTACGATAGAATTCACTTGTGCGTGCGTGTGTACGTGTTGAAGCTAATTATTTTACTTGTTTCAAGTTTCATTTATATCTTTGAATTATTAATTACTTGTACTTTTGGAGTAACATACAAGGGACCCATGTCAACAGTTTTCAACAGAAAATTGATAATAAATCATTAAAATTTTAATTGTAAATAATTATTTAATGCTTAGCAACAAAAACAAATTCCTTCTCAATTTACATAAGAAGCAAATCAAAGTCATGCATAAAATTTTTTATGTTCAAATCTTAACCTATCAAAATTAATATTCTAAATTTAATTTATATAATTCTGGTTTTACTTAATTCTTTTTAAGGATTCTGTTATTTTTAAATGATAGGAATATTCTTGTCCATAATTATTTGCACTATTCTTACATCTATATATAAACTAGATATTTTATAGATTAAACATAATAACCTTAACCCACAGAAAAATTGCTCATAGTAAATACGAACCATAAATGAGCTAACAAAGGCATGCGAATGTGTTCCACGAAGTGGTATCCCAAATAACCTCCCAGCTGCAACATTGCTGTCAATGAACAACACAAAAAGAAATGAGTCACATCCATAGTTAACCTAGATCAGAAAAAAAGGTAATTAAAGTTTCTCTTTCATTTTCTATAATAACACTGATGAATAAAAAGAACAAAATAAAACTGATGAATAAAAAGAACACGAGACTAAATTGTTGTGTAGATTACTCTTTTTCTTTCTATGTCCAATACTTGTTTGGGAAAATTAACGACACCACCAATATAGTTTATGTCAAATTGTAATGTTTTTGGGAGTTTTCCTTTCATTGAATTTGGATTTGAGTGTTGGTCTGAAAATTAAATGACTTTCTCAATGACAAAAAAAAAAAACTCTCTTGAGCAATGGGTTCACTCCTTTAAAGTTAAACTGTCTTTCATTATCATTTGTGTGGGGATAAAAGATCTCTCTGTTCACAAATCAGATGACACAAATTCTTCATAAGCACACAACAATAAAGAAAGCATGCATTTAACAGAGTAAAAGAGAAATACAGCAGGGAGCAGCCAATAGTTGGTGATGACAACAGCTCAAAACAGATTGTGGTAAAAATATCATTCCTTAATTCTTGTTCCAAATGAATCAACAATTTTTTTTATTTTTTTTTATTTTTATAAATACATCAGCTATTAATTGAATCCTCAAATTACAGGATAACCTCCTGGCCCCCACACTGATCACAAAATAAGAGATGAGGCACCACCTACTTATGGGCGAATATCATTCTAGGAATCAAATACCCAAGCTCCTTTAGGAGAATAGCATTTCATGTTAATCTGCAGTTTTTGCGTTCAGTTTTATTTTATTTCTCTGCTCTACTAGTGTTGAAAGTAGGTATAATTTAAAGTTACTGTAACAATAATGCTGGACATCGTGGTCATCAACCTAGTCGATTTGGCATACCATAATATACAGGCATTTGCATGATGTGACATTAAAGTAGCAACTCTTGCCAACCTAAGCCTAAATCCAATGGAGTGGCAAAACTAGAAAACCAACTAGTACAACTACAAACAAAGCTTTTAGCCCAACTGTTTGAGTTCGGATCTTTGAATCCCTTTTCTCTACTCAGTACAATTCATTGCTTATCTACTTAATTTAAATTTCAACCAAACCTGATTTAATTAGGTGAATGCTCTAAAAAGCCTTGATAACATTCCACAATGAAGGCTAGCTATGGAAACTGGATAATATAATGTGAAACAATGTGAGATGTGCAATTTCTAATAGCAGAACAAAATACCCAACAATTATGCAGGTTAATGGAAAGTTTGTGATTCTTTGCCTGCATTACTTTACACTCAATATAGTTTGTTCGCCTTCATTCTTATTGCTTGTGATATTAATGTTTATGAATTCAATAACCCAACATAAAGCAAAAAAAAAGAACACAAATACCAAACTGAAAGAGTTCCCAGGCCTTTTTTCTTCACAAATTAAATGTTGCACACATAAACAACATGCATGTCCAAACACCTTACTGAAACTAACTCAATTTTTTTTAACATTTAAAGAAGATGGATTTCAGTTGAACCACGCCACCAATAAGGACTTAATTACATTATGAAAATTTTACTTGAAATTAGTCTTAGCAAGTTAGCATGAAGAAGTTAAACTGAAGAAAGTAGTAGAGTCCCAAGGACGACTTCCCCCCTCCCCCCCATTTTACCCTCAACTTCTCCTTTTGAAAGGTAAAGACTGGATAGAATGAATTTGGTAAAAAGTTTTTTCAGAGCTTTTTACGAGAACTTTTAAAAGCTAAAAAGCTAGTTTTTTCTCAAATAAATTATTCTATTTCATTGTTGTCCTTAATTTTTTTTTTTTTTTCAAATATTACAAAACTATCAATAAATTAATTTTATTTTCTAAAAATACATATCATTTTAGTCATTTTAAATACTTTTAGAACTTTTTTACCAAACACTCAAAGCCAGCTTTTTTTTTTTAACAGCTCCTTTTTCACAGTAGGGTCAAACAATTTTTAAAACAATGTCAACAAACTCCTTTTCATTGGTTTTAAAAGTTCCTTTTGGGGTGACTAAGCATAAATTGAGTTAAATAGACAAAAAATAGTCCTCTCTTAAATAGTTGTGGTTCTTGTTGCCACTGACATGGCATTGTGGAGAACTGATTTTTAATGTAACTTACTAACCACATAAAATAGAAGCCTTCAAACAAAGTATTGTAGAAATCCAACTGCAGGAGACATTGATAAAACAAAATGACAATTGCACTCTCCAAAGTAATGAAAAATGATATTTCAACAGTTATTACCTTGTTGCATCAAATCCTCCAATATAGCAGTATCTTGATGCCCCTATTCCACCATCAGGCCCCTACATACAAATGAATTATAATCTTCCAACAAAGATAATCATAGATAAGCATTTCAAAACAACTCAAGCAATCAGCAACCTGTGCCCGTCGAAGCCCAAATTCAAGTAAAATTTTGGACTTCCCAGCAACAAATCGATGCCTTGCAGCATTTGTGGTTACCAAAGATGCAAAGTTGATAAGATTCACAAAAGGTGTTTCCAGCAATTGAACCACCTGAACAACAAAAGAAGCATCAAGTATGTTGGAATTAAAGATATAAGTAATCCAAGAAAAGTGGAATTGGAACCTAAATAATACAACATAACTAAACAATATTTGTAATAGAAATAATCATTTTCTGAGAAACCAGTACACTGGTACTTACAGCAACTGGACCTTCAACTCTCATCAGGGGTACCTTTGGGAAAACAACTGTTCCCTCCGCAATAGCATAAACTTCAACATCAGAACAGTCAATCCCTCTAAGATAATCATAGAAGCCATCCTGTAACATATCAATAAGCATCAGTCAATCATTTTTTCTTTATGTAGATTTCATGGTCAATTCAACTCTAGCTTAATATCTCATAGAAACAGTTTAAAATAGCCACTAGCAAAGACAAAGTAACCTAATGAGGGTAAGGGAAAGTTCATTTGCCATAATCGTAAGAAGAAAACAATTGTAAAGCACAGTGCAAAGGTGAGCTAACAATTTTAATTGGACAAATAGAGGTAATGCATATAAATATTTTCTTGGCTTTTTTCATTCATTATTTCATTTCTAGATTGGTAAAAAATCTTCTCTTTCCAGTACACTTCTGAGAGTCATACCACTTGCATAGTTCCATTTTTCAATAGCACTTGTTTAGGTGATATGCATCTAACAGGTGCAAATTCATGTAGCCTAAAATACCAAATACAGAACAGCGGGGACAGCACAAGCAAGCCATGGCAGTCGTAGTTGTGGCAGACATGACAGCAGATGGGATAGTGAAGTCGCTATATTTACTAATTATAATTTATAGCTCTTAGATATGAATTTAAATTTTAAAATAAAAATTACTCCCACAACGACTACAACTAGAAATGGTAAATGAATTGGCTCACCTCGCATTCACAAGGCAGGGACGAGCGGATAAAAGATATTTCTTCCTCTGTAAATTTAAAATTAGCAATGAATCTTATACATTCCTCTAAACCAGCAAAAACTGTATATTCACCACCAAAGGGGTTCTTCCGAAAATATAAATCAAACCTGAAACGCATTAACCATTAATATTAATTTTTAAAGAAGAAGAAGAATCTCAATCTCAAGTTTCAAAATTCTTCAGTTCCAAATAAAATTCAGTTCCCAAAAATTAACTGGGCCACATGATTTATGGAAAAAATTAGTTCCTTTAACTCAAAACAGTTTTCTGGGAAAGCCATAACAACGGAAACACAAGTGGGTTTCAATTCAATTCTCCAATTTTCTTCTCCAGGGACGAAAGAAAAGAAGTAAAGGGCACAATGAATGCAAGAAGAAGCAAGCAACAGATCAATCAATCAAACGGACTCACACGGCTCGTTCGTTGTGCTTGCCGGCCTTCCAGTAAGCATAAGCCATGGTGAACTGGTACTGGTCCGTGAGGAGAGGCGTAACCATTGGGTTGGTGGGTCCGTCCAGAACTGGACGGCACCGCTCTTCTTGCATACCATTAGCTCTGGGCTCCATTAACTCTGCAAAAATTCTAGTGTTTCAGCAAAAGCCTTTGGTGGCTATTGTGCTCGCGCTTTTGGTAGGCTCCTGGGGAGCTGAACTTTATATAGAAGAAGCGACAGGCGTGAGGAAGACGGAGACGGAAGCAGCAGAGGAGGAAGAAGAAGAGAAAAGGGGAGTCGTTGGTCACGGCCGAAAGGGAGAGAAAGAGCTGTGGAGACCGTTAACAATGAAGGATGGAAGAACGATAATCATCATTCCAAAATGGGAAGAGACCGCAGACTTGATGATGGTACACCGAAAGACCCACAGACCAGAATATGTCTCCTTCCTTTTCAGAAATATGCGTACCGGAGGAAAGGCTGCCGCCCCAACTGTACTGCAACGCAATCTAGGGTGTGCAATTGTTAGGTTAGGTCAATTCGGCTAATTAATCAAATTAATCAAAATTTTTTAATTATTTTTATCTTATAACCAACAGATCAAATTGATCTTTTTAACCAAAATGTATCCGATCAAATTAAATTATGGGATAATTTGATTAATCAAATTTAATTGAATTTATTAATGTATATAACACTTATCCCACATTGAGTTAATAAACAAATATTTCTCTTAGAATAGACTATAAATAGAATACCCCTCTTCTATATTGTCTCACTCTCCCCCTCTCACTATGGTATCCCAGCCACTATTTCTTTTTTAGTGGTCCTTGGCCTATCAAGAGTTGAGTATGCTTTGTGATTGCAATTATTATTAGTTTATCCTTCACATCAGAAAAAATTCTTGTATATCCACTCCATACCTGTCCGGCTGCCTTTAGCCACTGCCCGCAATGGCCAGACCCGCCACTTGGCTCAGAGTGCTAGTAAAACATACATATACATATATATATATATATATATATATATATGTATATATATATATATATATGTATAAATCTCTCTGATAACAATTGTAGTATATATAAATGCAACCCGTCCTAACTAGGGAATCGCAGGTGCACCTGCCAATACTGAAATTAAACCATACAGCAGAAGATTTCTAAAGCTTCCAAACTATTTACCAGAGTTCTATCTGTTTCCAAATACACACACACACCACTATCTAACTACATATTACAATCCCAAAATAACAAAATAATATATCTGGTATCTCACCAGTTCTACCAACCACTCCCAGAAGTCTAATCCCAATCTCGAGGTAAGTTAGGTACGGTTCCCGGAGGGCCTGAAAAAGGATTTGTATAATGGGATAGGACACTTCTTAATAAGACGAATTATATTAATATCAGTGTGTGACTAGCATGAGTTCTCGTGTGAATATAAAACTTTTATTATTTAACTGTATATGAAATGACTTTTAAAACTGTACTACACTGTATATCTGAAGATACATAATTTCTGAATAATAAACTGTCAGCTCAATATAGTCATTTTATAGTAAATTTGACTATATATGCATAAAAGATACAACCTGAACTGTTGTATTAGCATCGTCACACTATCATATACTCATACGACATGCTTTCCCCTATGACGGGTTGTGCGTCTTGAAAACTGGACTCAGCATATGGTCGGCCGACCATAGTTGAGTCAGTAAAGGTAGTAAGTACGATTGTGCCTACCTATGGTCACTCAAAACTGCCTTGGATGGGGCCGCTGGCAAAAACCTCGGAGTAGTATTGTGGCCTAGGTCTCCAAATCATCTATCCATCATCACACTATCATCCCAATGTGATTGCACTCCCTGCCAACATATAGTTATGATACCGTACTCATAACATCACATTTCATATCCACAGGGCTCTAGAATCATATATAACAATTTACATAATAAAGTTGTATTATATCTCATTTCATAGAAAACCAGTCATTTAATAACTCTCAGCCCCCAGCAGTTATATCAAATCTCAGCCCTCGACCGTCATATTAAATCTCGGCCCTTGGCCGTTATATCAAATCTTGGCCCCCGACCATCATATTAAATCTCGGCCCCCAGCCATCATATTGTACTGTGTATTATCAATAAAAACATTCTGTTCATATATACCATTTAAAAACTATTCTCATGCCACACAATTTTTTTTTTTCCTGATAGATTATAAATAAAATAAACTGACAGGGAAAGACATAAATTGCTAAAAATAGGGTCTGAGTATCTCCAGGGTTTTATTTAACTTAAACTATTTATTTTATAGAAAATAGGAGATTTCAAGCCAATCATGTTAATTTTCTCCAAAATATATAACAATCAAAACCATCCATTTCATATATCCAATTTATTCAGAAAAATCACATATACTATTTCTGAAAATATACATTGCCATTAAATCGGTCCATAATTCAAAACAACTGACATAATATAATCCCCTTACCTGGCTTACTAGGAACCCTAAATCCACGCCCTGCTGCGTTCAAAGATAAAAACCCTGAAATTACATTTTCCTCAAATTAATCAACTCAACCCTCAGAATATTTCTCATTTAGCATTTCCTAGGCCTTATATACTCCAAATTAACAATAAAACCCTAAAATACCCTGGTTTTGGAGTGGTGCCTGGAAAGCTCAGATCAAAAATCCGCTCCGCTAGACTTAGAAAAATGCCCTTAGATCCTCGTGGCGGCTTTCGATAGTCGATTTGGGTGACGAACGACGAGAAATCGAAGAGATAGAGTGAGGGGTGCAGGTTTAGAGAGAGAGAGAGAGAGATATTTATGTTTACTTAATGAAGAAGTGATTAAAAATCTATTTATAAGCTATTGACCTGGCACAATTCATCGACGAAATGGAGCCTTCGTCGATGAATTGTAGAAGGACGTTCGCCAACGAAAGAAAGGGTTCGTTAACGAACCATATGTCTGAAATTCCTCTCGGTATCTCTTCGTTGACGATGCCTAAATTTTGTCGACAAACCACAGAAGGATATTCGTCGATGAAAGCAGGGAATTCTTCAACGAACTATTGCTTCCCTTTTTAAAATTTTCCCTTTTCCTTTTCTTTATTTATTTCCTTATTTCCAGGGTTTGGGTTTCTACAATCTCCCTGCTTATAAAAATTTCATCCTTGAAATTTTCTAATTGATTTCCATTACATCCCTTGAATTATCACTAATCAGCTGATCCGACTCTAAGAAAAGCCGGAGGCCACCCATATAGAAACCTCGTCCCAAATTTATTAAATATCCTCATTTATGGCGGAGGAATACCGTGGTTACACATACTGTTTCGGAAGATTACAATATCCACACAAAACTCTCCCGAATACCAACTATGAACAAACAGTACAGCTAAACAGACCTACTCTAAGAAATCTAAATACAAAACTAACACTTACCTATTTTGTAATGACTTGAAAAATAATGGTATTTAAATAATAAAGAGAGAGGGAAATGGAAATAGAAACTGAAGGAGGCAATAGGCTTAGCGTTCGTCGACGATGTTGCACTTTGGACGTAATAACCTGGAAGTTTTACATAAGGCCTCGTCGACGAGCTCATAAGTAGGCTTCGTCGACGAAGCCATGCCTTGTCGACGAGAAAATACCGAGAGAGGTTTTGGGGTCAGTTTGAAATTCGTCGACGAAGAAGGAAGTTCATCGACAAAATTCCTTAAAGACTCGTCGACGAATCTGGGGCTATAAATTGCCAAAACCCAGATTTTTTAACAGAATTTTGGCGCAAAAGGGCTCTTTCTCTCTCTCTCTCTCTCTCTCTCTCTCTCTCTCTCTCTCTCTAAAACGCCTCTCCCTCATTCTCTCTTCGATCCTGGTCCTATTTCTCGCCGGATCGAAAATTCGAGGCCACCACGACGCTCCTAGTGCAATTCTCTGCAAGTTTGCAGGAGCTGATCGTAGGAGAAGTTGGTTTGGAATTCATCCCAAATCGAGGGTAAGGTATTTTATTTAGATTATGCCTTTCTTGTAGTTATAAGAAATGTTGTAGGTAAGAAAATACTGATGTATTATTCTGGGGGATGTTGTTTTCAGGGTGTTGAGTGGAGAACCCTGCGAGTGTAGGGCTAGAGTTCAGTGAGAGACTTTTCAGAATTAAGGTAAGAGAAATATGCTATGCTAGGAATTTTTATAATGTTAACAAAGATTTTACACATATGTATATACCGACTTATTACCCCGTTTTACAGAATAAGAGTCTTAAATGCTTGTGTGGCCTAAGTAGATATTTATGTGATGAAAAACTTATATAGTTTTTATAGTATATCATACTATACAGAATACACAAATACATATTAGTATATCACAGATATTTATCCAGAATAGCATATTACAGTTTTACTCAGATCAATATGCTATAGTTTTATACATATCAGTATATCACAGATATTTATCCAGAATAGTATATTACAATTTTACTCAGATTAGTATATTACAACTTTATTCAGAATAGTATATACAGTATTTACAGTATGCCATGTTTCCTATTACCATAACATTTACAGTATACAGACAGAGTATACAGACAAATATACAGAGATAGCATCAAGATGCTACAGATACTGAATATAGAGATTACAGAATTTACAGTACGAAAAGATAGCGTTATGGTAATTTTGGAAACATGATGAAAACAGTAAAAGAGTATATATGTATATATATAGTATCAGATTCCTGAGGAATGATTACAAACAGATACAGATAAAGAAAATAGAGCACGGTACCGTTGCTATATACAGATAGAGTGCAACAACATATCTCAGACAGTGTGTGGATACCGTCTAACCGTACTCAGAGAGGATGCAGCTCCCCAGTACGCTGGGTTGAGGGGGGCCGATTAGACGAGGTAGCAGCCAGTTCTGCGCCTAGGAGTGTATGCAGTTTGGCCGGGCTAAGGTAGTGTAGAGTATATTGACTTATCTGGAGGGCCAACCAGTTTAAGTCCCACCTACAGGCCGCACAACCCTGTCATGAGGGGTCAAATCATGACATACAGAGTTCTAGGGATAAAGCATAGTTATGTATATGTATACAGTTTTACGATATATGGTGAGTATAGTATGATATTGGCAGTATGAAAAGTAGAAAATACAGATGATACAGTTATATTTTAAATTGTGAAAATGAAAGGCTTGCTTTATAGATTTACTATTTTATTACAATTCAGTTATTATTTTAACAATATGAAACTTAGTCGCCACACACTAGTAATAGCATATTTCCACTTACTTAGCGTCGACTCACCCCATTGCTTTATCATTTTTCAGGTGAGCCCGCTAGGCAAGCAGATTAGGCTTGAGAATAGGGAGTTTATTTGATTACCCTGGTTGTAGGGTGAGTTTTTGACAGAGTTTTGTATTTTTGGGGTAGATGGTATTAGAGGAAATTATTTTGTATGGCTATGGTCTGTAAATACTGGATTCTGGTATTGTATCGTATATATGGTTATATGATTTATGTTTCCCCTGCGTAGGTATGTTTATTGTATACAAGAATTCTCCAGTGTCCTTTGGGGTCTGAGATTTCATAGCAGGGATATCAGAGCAATTTATGAAGAAAAAAAAATGTCTTAATTTTGAGGTCGTCACATATTTAGTGTTGAGCCTCTCAGAATAGCTATGGATACTTCTAACGTATTTTGGTCTCTAATTCTCATGATGCTTCCTCTACTGCATGATTACACCAAAGTACCTTTACTAGTGGAATCCTCTTAGTACGTAGCTACTGTTCCTTATAGTCTAGAATATGAACCAAAATCTCTTCATATGCCAATGTATCCTTGAGTTCCAAAGACTCGTAACTGATCACATGGGAAGGATCTGGACTGTACTTCCTCAGCATGGACACGTGGAACATGTCGTGAATCCTAGAAAGTACTGGGGGTAATGCTATTCTGTACGCCACTGGACCAACTATTTCTAGAATCTTGAACGACCCGATGTATCTAGGGCTTAGCTTCCCCTTTTCCTAAATCTCATTACCCCTTTCATCATAGCAATCCTAAAAAATATCGTATCACCCATCTCAAACTCCAGCTCTCGTTGGCGTATATCCGCATAACTTTTCTGCCGACTCTGTGCTGTCTTAATTCTTTCCCTGATAAACTAAACCTTCTCCAAGGTTTGTGGAACAAGCTCTGGCCCTAAAATTTTCCGCTCACCGACCTCATCCCAATACAATGGAGATTGGCACCTCCGACCATACAGTGCTTCATATGGTGCTATTCCGATATTGGCCTGATAATTGTTATTGTATGCGAACTCAACTAATGGTAAATATTTAATCCAACTACCCCCGAAGTCTAGCACACATGCCCGCAACATATCCTCTAGAATCTGAATGGTCCTCTTTGACTGACTATCAGTTTGCGGGTGAAAAGCAGTACTAAAAGTAAGTTGAGTTCCCAATGCTTCTTGTAGACTCTTCCAAAACCGAGAAGTAAACCATGGGTCCCTATTTGAAATCATGGACACAGGCACCCCGTGCAATCTGACTATCTCCTGCACATAGAGCTCTGCCAACCTATTCATAGAATAACTAATTTTAATCAGAATGAAATGAGTAGTCTTCGTTACCCTGTCAATAACTACCCAGATAACATTCTGTCCATGAAATGCCGATGGTAGTCTCGTGATGAAGTCCACGGAAATGTGCTCTCACTTCCACTTAGGAATGAGAAGTGGTTGTAATGGTCCTAGTGGCCTTTGGTGCTCGACCTTCACCTACTGACACGTCAGGTACTGCTCAACAAAATGGACGATCTCTCTTTTCATGTTAGACCACTAGAAAGATTCCAACAAATCCCTGTACATATTTGTGCTCCCTGGATGCACTGTATATAAAGAGCCATGGGCCTCTTCCAGGATGGTTCGTTTAATCTCAACATTATTCGGTACGCATATCCTGGTGGGAAATCTCAACACCTCGTTGTTTGAGACATTGAAATCTGCATTCAACCCATCCTGTATTCCACTCACAATCTCTGCCAGCTTTGCATCTTTCATCTAAGCCATCTTGATCCTTTCTTGTAAGGTCAGTTGCACTACCAGGCTAGCAATAAACGCCTGGTGATTTCCTTCCACTAAATCCACACCCAACCTTTCCAAGTCCATCTTAATCCGATGCTGAACTTCAACTGTTGAGACTAATGCAGCCACTGACTTCCGACTCAAAGCATCAGCTACCACATTAGCTTTTCTTGGGTGGTAACTAATGGTACAGTCGTAGTCCTTTATTAACTCAAGCCATCTCCACTACCTCATGTTTAACTCCTTTTGAGTGAAAAAGTACTTAAGACTCATGTGATTAAAGAAAATCTTGCACCTCTCACCATACAGGTAGTGCCTCCAGATTTTCAATGCATAGACTATTGTTGCCATTTCCATGTTGTGCGTAGGATAGTTCTTCTCGTACTCCTTGAGTTGGCAAGAAGTGTACGCGATAACTTTTCCCTGTTATATTAAGACACACCAGAGCCTTTTCTTAGATGCCTCACTTTAGATTACAAATCCACCCTCTTCTAATGGAATGGTTAATATTAGGGCAGTAACTTGACGCTGCTTCAGTTTCTAAATACTTTGCTCGCACTCATCATTCCACTCGAACTTCATGTTCTTCCTCATAAGCCATGTTAGCAGACTTGATAGTTTATAAAATTCCTCTACGAATTGGCAATAATATCCTGCCATACCCAAGAAACTTCTAACCTCATACACGTTCTTCGGTCTCGCCCAATCAACTACTGCTTCTATCTTGCTTGGGTCCACTGAAACACCTTTCCTGGACACCACATGTCCTAGAAATGCCACTTGCTCTAACCAGAATTCACATTTCTTGAACTTCGTAAAAATCTTCTTTTCTTTGAGTACTTGGAGTACTAACCTCAAATGAATTGCATGCTCCTCAAGACTCCTTAAATAAACTAGGATGTCATCGATGAACACAACCACGAACTAATCTAAATACTCATGGAACACCCTATTCATCAGGTCCATGAATGCCACAGGAGCATTGGTCAATCCAAACAGCATAACCAGAAATTCGTAGTGGTCATAACTAGTACGGAGGCTATCTTTGGTACATCCTCTGATTACCCTCAACTGATGATACCCGGATCACAGATCGATCTTGGAGAAGACCTGTGTGCCCTATAACTAGTCAAATAGATTGTCAATTCAGGATAAATGGTATTTATTCTTTACTGTCACTTTATTAATCTCTATGTAGTTGATGCATATCCTCATCGACTCATCCTTCTTCTTTACAAACAACACCGGCGCTCCCCAGGGTGATACACTCGACCTAATAAACCCTTTGTCAAGAAGTTCTTGCAATTGATTTTTTAACTCCTTTAGTTTAGCTGGAGCCATTCTATATGGAGCCTTAGAAATAGATGATGTCCTTGAAAGAAACTCAATGGAAAATTTTACCTCGCGATCAGGAGGTAATCCTGGTAAGTCCTTTGGGAAAACATATGAGAACTCCCTTACCACGGAAATATCCTCTAGTTTATGTTCCTCCTTCAGTGTCTCTTTTATGAATGCTAAATACCCTTGGCATCCCTCTAGGAGTAACCTCCTCGTCTGCATAACTGAAAAGATCCATGGTGCAGAGCGCACACACGACCCAAAAAATATAAACTCCGGCTCCTCAGGAGGTCAGAACACTACCTCCTTCCTGTGGCAGTCAATACTCGCATAGTTGGCTACTAACCAGTCCATCCCCAGAATAAGATCAAAGCCATGCATGTCAAAGATAATCAAGTTAGTAGGTATCATTCTCCCCTGAATTTCTACTGGGTAGTCTCGGATCAATTTACTATACACTACCACTGAATCTGTCAGTGTGACCACCTCTAACTCAGCATCTAACGGTTGTGTTTCTACCACATCTAATTTAAGGAAATCCTGAGAAATAAAAGAATGCGTCGCACCTGAGTCAAACAATACAATGGATTTATTTTAAAAAATAGAAATTGTACCTGTCACCACGTCACCGGCATTCTCAGTGTTTCCAGGAGTTAAGGAATACACCCATTCCTGGATCATACCCCTATGATAGTTTCCGCATGGTGCTTGATTACCTCCTTGATATGGCTTCTAGGAGGTGCGTTGTTCCACGCTGCATGGAAATCACGAGCCAAATGCCCGAGCCTACCGCACCGAGACCAACCACCTTATCCTGCCCTGCACTCTCCCGAATGCTTATTGCCACACGTAGGACAAATAGGGTATGATGAGGTACTGTGGAATGCCCTGACACCCGTATCTTGTTGTTGGCCTCTACCATTACCGTACCTCCTCCAAGGGCCCTTCTTGGTATCCGTATAAGAACTAGAAGGCATCGGCCTCTTCATCGGGTTCTGAGCCTCTACATCCCCCTGTAGGCTTGCCTCTGCCACAGTGGCCTTATCTGCCAATGTAGCAAACTCCTGAACCTGTAACACAGCCACCTGCTTTATAATCTCCTACTTCAAACCCTTCCTGAACTTCCAAGCCTTCACAGACTCATATGGTACCATGTAAGGAGCAAAACAAGATAGTTCCATAAATCGGGCAGCGTACTGCTGTACAGTCATCTGTCCCTGAGTAAGGTTCAGAAACTCCTCTACCTTTGCTTTCCTGACGGAGGCTGGAAAATACCAATCAAAGAACATTTCTCGAAACCGGCTCCACGTCATCGCTACCAGTACCAGTCTCTGCTTCTTTAGCAGCTTTATCACTTCCCACCATCTCTCGGCTTATCCAGTCAGTTTAAACGTAGCGTATAACATCTTCTACTCATCGGTGCATCACAGTATGGTCAATATCTTCTTGATTTCCTAAATCCAATTCTCTGCAAGGATCGAGTTGGTACTTCCCGCAAAGGTAGGAAGCTTTAGGAGAGTGAACTTCTCAATAGAATCTCGCAGCTCAGCAGTGGGACGATCTTGCTCCCGAGAGGTCAGCATAACTTCGGCCATAAACTGCTAGGCAAAATCTTGTAGCACCACTATAGAATCGTTGCCACCCTCATAGGCAACTCCCTCACTTCTACTACCTCCAATGACAGTGTTACTATCCTTGGGGTCCATTATGTAGACATAACCAAAACGAATTTTGAATCCTAATATGCTACTATGTCTGGTGCAATCATAATACTAAAATGCTTATTTTAAATAAATTCCAAATATCGGAATAAATCTTTACGACATACTCTTCCAATTTCATATTCCCATTCTAGTTTTCAAGTTCCTGCCTCTCTGTTTGGAAACAAAACCATCAATGGATTGTTGTGATTTTCTAAACCCGTCGATTGATCTAGAAAAACACAAAAGTCCGTTAAGGAATTTTTGTCTCCAGGCTTACGAAGCAAAACTCAAAATTCCTATTCTACCCATTCCTATCCTTGTCTTACTTAAACCAATACTCTAGTAAGATCATCTGACCTAGTTTGCAAAACCTAACAACCTAGGCTCTGATACCAACTGTAACGCCCTGACCCGCCACGTGACCCGGAGTGCTAGTAAAACATATATATATATATATATATATATATATATATATATATATATATATATACTGTAGCATATATAAATGCAACCCGCCCTAACTATGGAATCTCAGGTGCACCTACCAATACTGAAATTAAACCATACAGCGAAAGATTTCTAAAACATTCAAACAATTTACCAGAGTTCTATCTGTTTCTAAATACATACACACCACTATATGACTATATATTACAATCCCAAAATAACAAAATAATATATCTGGTATCTCACCAGTTCTGTCAACCACTCCTAGAAGTCTAATCCCAACCCTGAGGTAAGCTAGGTACGGTTCCCTAGAGGACCTGAAAAAGGATTTGTATAACGGGGTGAGACACTTCTCAGTAAGACAGATTATATTAATATCAGTGTGAGGCTAGCACGAGTTCTCGTGTGAATATAAAAATTTCATTATTTAACTGTATATGAAATGATATTTAAAACTATACCACACTGTATATCTGAAGATACGTAATTTTTGAATAATAAACTGTTGGCTTAATATAGCCCTTTTATAGTAAATTTGTCCATATATGCATAAAAGATACAACCTGAACTGCTTTATTAGCGTCGTCATGCTATCATATACTCATACGACATGCTTCCCCCCATGACGAGTTGTGCGGCTTGAAGGCTGGACTCAGTATATGGCTGGCCAACCATAGCTGAGTTAGTAAAGGTAGTAAGTACGATGGTGCCTACCTATAGTCACCTAGAACTGCCTCAGATGGGCCCCTCGATAAAAACCTCGGAATTGTATTGTGGCCCAGGTCACCAAATCGTCTATCCATCATCACACTATCATCCCAGTGTGATTCCCTCCCAACATATAGCTATGGTACCATGCTCATAACATCACATTTCATATCCACAGGACTCTAGAATCATATGTGGTAATTTACATAATAAAACTGTGTTATATCTCATTTCATAGAAAACCAGTCATTTAATAACTCTCAGCCCCCAACCGTTATATCAAATCTCGGCGTCCAGCTGTCATATTAAATCTCGGCCCCCGACCGTCATATCAAATCTCGGCCCCCGACCGTCATATCAAATCTTGGCCCCCGACCATCATGTTAAATCTCGGCCCTCGGCTATCATATCATACTATGTATTATCAATAAAAACATTCTGCTCATATATACCATTTAAATACTGTTCTCATGCCACACAATTTTTTTTTCTGATAGATCATAAATAAAATAAACTAACGGGGAAAGACATAAATTGCTAAAAATAGGGTCTTAGCATCTCCAGGGTTTTATTTAACTTAAACTATTTATTTTATAGAAAATAGGAGATTTCAAACCAATCACATTAATTTTCCCTAAAATATATAATAGTCAAAACCATCCTTTTCTTATAACCACTTTATTCAGAAAAATCATATATACCATTTCTGAAAATATACATTGCCATTAAATCAGTCCATAATTCAAAACAACTGACATAATATAATCCCCTTACTTGACTTACTGGGAACCCTAAATCCACGCTTTGCGGGGTTTGAAGATCACAACCTTGAAATTACATTTTCCCTATATTAATCAACTCAACCTAGAGAATATTTCTCATTTAGCATTTCCTAGGCCTCATATACTCCAAATTAATAATAAAACCCTAAAATACGCTACTTACCCTGGTTTTGGAGTGGTGCCTGGAAAATCTAGATCAAAAATTCGCTTTGCTAGACTTGTAGAGAAACGCCCCTAGATCCTTGTGGCGGCTTCCGATCGTCGATTTGGGCAACGAATGGCGAGAAAACGCAGAAAGACAGTGAGGGGCGCAACTTTAGAGAAAGAGAGAGATATTTATGCTTACTTAATGAATAAGTAACTAAAAATCTATTTATAAGCCGTTGACCCAGCACAATCCGTCGACGAAATGGAGTCTTCGTTGATGAACTGCAGAAGGACGTTCGTCGACAAAAGAAAGGGTTCGACGAACCGTATGCCTGAAATTCCTCTTGGTATCTCTTTGTTGACGACGCCTGAATTTCGTCGACGAACCACAAAAGGATATTCATCGATGAAAGCAGGGAATTCGTTGATGAACTGTTGCTTGCCTTTTTAAAATTTCCCCTTCTTCCTTTTCTTTATTTATTTCCTTATTTCCTGGGTTCGGGTTTCTATAGCTCGTCTCTGGTCACTGCCTTCGACCACTGTCTCTGATCACCGCCTTCGACCACTGTCTCTGATCACCGCTTATCTTTGGTCACCGCCTCTGGCCGCCCATCTTTGGCTATCACTTTTCTCCAATCACCGCCCGTCTCCAATCACTGCCCGTCTCCGGTCATTGCCCGTCTCCTATCACCGCTCATCTATGGTCACCGCCTCTGACCGCCCATCTTCGGTCACTTCCTCCGATCATAGCGGCTTGTTTCCGGCCACCACCACCCCACTTCGGCCACCATCGTCACCTCAGCACACTATGGAGCATCTTGAGGCTTCAAAACCCATTGCCATCATTATGGAAGGCCCCAACTACATTGTATGGGTTCATGCTATGTCAAGCTTTTGTAAGGGCAGAAAGCTTTGGCGATATATCACTGACGATATCACCGAACCGGGGAAAATTGATGGTGAGGCCCACATCAAATACATAGACCGTCTTGAGGAGTGGGATAGAGAAAATCACCAAATAATCACTTGGATTCACAACACGTGCATACACTTCATTAGTCTCCAATTTGGGAGATTCAAAACTACCAAATCACTTTGGGACTTTCTGGAGAAACGCTACACCACCACAGATTTGTCTGATCGATATCAACTTCTGGGCACCCTACACCGCATGCAACAACAAGCTAGGCAATCCATCAATATTTTCCTATATGAGATGCACCATGTTTGGGATCAACTTGCTTCCTTAGAACTAGAATTTACAGATGCCACTAATGCTGAAAAATTTTCCAACTATTGGAATCGTCAACACTTGGTTCTTTTTCTAATGTCTCTCATTAATGACTTTGAGCAAGTTCGTGTATCTCTCCTTCATCACTGTTCCTTACCTACTTTGGATCAACCTGTCACTGAACTTCTCTCGGAGGAAGCTCGCATTGCCTCTCGCAAGACAACCCCTACAGAAGTTGTCTTCACCACTCTAAGGGGACCTTACTCAAACAGCAACAAAGGGCCTCCATCTGGATTTTCAAAGGAATTCTACTGCAATTATTGCAAGAAATTGGGACACATTCTCTTGTAATGTCTAGTTCGAGTTTGCCATTTTTTGTCAGAAACAAGCCCCTGGTAATCTTCAATGTGATTGTTACCAAAACCCCAACAAGCATTCCCAACAATGCCCGTCTTGTGATACTCCTTCTAGATTCGCCGCCACTACTGCTGAATGTTCATTCTCCACTACTTCCATTGAAATGCTTTCTGCTTTTGACATAGAGCAAATTGTCCAACAAGTCCTTGCTCATTCTAGTAATCCATCCTCATAAGTTATGTCAATCACATCAGGTAACTCATCTTGGTTCTTTGACTCTGCATGTTGTAATCACATGACACTTGATTCCACTCTCTTTTCCACCAAACATCTTCCTAGCCATACTCCGGCCATTCAGTCTGCTGATGATTCTCCCTTGAACGTGAGCCATATTGGAAAATTTTCAACATTAAACACTTATCTTTCTGATCCTTATTGTATTCCTCAACTCACTCTCAATCTTATATTTGTTGGTCAATTATGTGATTCGGTCTAACTGTTATTTTTTCTGCTTCTGGTTGTTGCATATAGGATCCACGGATAGGACAAACTATTAAGATAGGTCGTAAGGTTGGACGACTCTTTGAGCTCATTAATCTTCATATTTCATCTTATTTCTCCTCATCAGTTCTGATGGCAGCTCCAGTATCATCCACACCATTAATCAGTCTTTGCCATTCTCGCCTTGGTTATATGTCTATTGGTCGCCCCCAAACTTTAGTGTCTAGTGGAAATTTGGGACCTGTTAATAAAGAACAATTTGATTGTCTTCCTTGTCAACTTGCAAAAAAATCGGCATTGCCATTTTACAAAAGTGACTCTTTTTCTTCTACACCACTTAATTCACTCTGATATTTGGGACCCATCTCCCACCGCTACTATGGGAGGCTTTCGATATTTTGTCATTTTTATTGATGATTACTCCCGTTACGCCTGGATATTTCTTATGCGTAATCGATCTAAATTACCCCAGTTATACTTTGATTTTGCTACCATGGTCAAAACACAATTTTCTTGCAATATCAAAGTATTTCATGTAAACAATGCGGCTGAATGCACAGACTCTCGAGTCCTTAATTTTCTCCGCCAACATGACTCTCTTTCTCAGCATTTATGTCCTGGCACCTCTCAACAAAAATGGGCTTGCTGAGCGCAAACACCGAGACATTCTCAATACCATTTATGCTCTTCTCATATTTGGTTCATGTCCTAAACGTTTTTGGGGTGAAGCTGCTCTTACAGCTATTTACACCAAGAAACGTGTGCCTTCTCCCATCATCGAGAATCAATCACCCTTTGAATGTCTCTATGGTTGCCCTCCCTACTATAACACTTTTAAGGTATTTGGTTGTGCATGTTTTATTCTCCTTTAGCCTTATGAGCGTACCAAATTGGAACCTAGATCCCACTTATGTTGTTTCTTGGGATACAATGTTGAACACAAAGGCTACAGATGTTGGGATCCTCACTCCAAAAGTCTCAGGGTGTCATATAATGTTGTTTTCTGAGAACACAAGATGATTGCCTCCATATCCAAATTTCAACTGTTGCACGATAACACCTTTTAACTCTTCATAGATCTCTCTATAGATCTTTTTCCTAATACTCCTGAGATAAGCTCTTATTCTGAGTCAACTTCCCTAGCAACACATCCACCTAACATGTCTCCAGATACTCCTCTTGAGTCATCCACCTTGCTTACTTCTGAGCAACTTATCTCTACTGATGGATCCACTCCAATAGCTCTTGATCTCCCTCATCGACGAAGTGGTTGGGTAAAAACCCATTTTGTTCATCTTTGTGACTTTTTTTTGTCCACTACTTTTACTCAGCATGAACCTCAATTTTATCGTGAAGCTAGTTCTAACCCTCTTTGGCAGAAAGCAATGGATGAGGAACTACAGGCACTCAAAAACACTCACACTTGGGATCTCGTGGACTTGCCAATTTGGAAAATATGCTTTGGGATACAAGTGGGTTTACAAAAACAAAACTCACTCTGATGGGTCCATTGAGCGGTACAAAGCTCGCTTGGTAGCAAAAGGGTTTACGCAAGAGTATGGGATCAACTATGAGGAGACCTTTGCTTTGGTTGCCCGTCTCACTTTAGTCCGTAGCTTAATTGCAATTTCCGCCATTCATCATTGGGGTCTATTTTAGATGGATATGAAGAATGCCTTTCTTTATGGTGAACTCACTGAAGAAGTGTATATGTGTACTCCTTCTGGTTCTCATCATCTTCCGCATCAAGTCTACAAACTTCGTTAGGCTCTATATGGTCTAAAGCAAGCTCCTCAGGCTTGGTTTTCCAAGTTTAGTACCATTTTTGGAGATTTTGGATTCACTTCCAGCTCATATGATTCCGCCCTTTTCATTTGCAAATTAGACTAGGGGACTATACTTCTTCTCCTCTATATTGATGATATGATCATCACTGGCGATGACACATCCGGAATTTCAGCTCTCAAGACCCATCTCAGCCAACATGTCAAGATGAAAGATCTTGGGAAGCTCAGTTACTTTTGGGGACTTGAAATCACTTCTAACTCCAAAGGATATTATCTTTCTCAAGCCAAGTATGATTTAGATCTTCTTACTCGAGCAGGACTCAAAGATACTAGGACATGTACCACTCCTCTTGAGCTCAACTCAAAACTCACTCCTATGGATGGTACACCTTTTGATGACCCCACCCTATTTCTCCAGTTGGTTGGGAATCTTGTTTATCTTACAGTGACTCGCCAGGACATATCTTATGCCGTCCATATTGTTAGTCAATTTCTCTCTGCTCCTTGCACACCCCACTATGCCGTAGTGCTTCACATTCTTAGGTACATCAAGGGGACCCTATTTCATGGTCTCCATTTCTCTACTCACATTTCACTTGAGCTTCATGCCTACTCAGATGTAGATTGGGTAGGTGACTCCATTAATCGTAGATTCACCACTGGCTATTGCTTCTTTAATGGCCACTCTTTTATTTCTTGGCGCAGTAAGAAGCAAACAGTCATCGCCCATTCAAGCACAGAAGCTGAGTATTGTGCTCTTGCTGATACAACTCAGGAACTTCTTTGGCTTTGCTGGTTACTTGAAGACATGAGCGTCACTCATTCTACCACTACTATCATCAGCTACGATAGTCAAAGTGCTATCCAGGTTGCTCACAATGATGTATTTCACGAACGCACAAAACATATTGAGATTGATTTTTGTGTCATCATATCACCTATGGCCCCATTGGACTATTATCAGTTTCTTTTGCCAATCAAACTACAGATATCTTCACTAAGGCGCATCCTCTTGGATGCTTTCAGAATTTAGTTTCCAAACTCAAATTGGTCTCCATTTTTCCGCCTTGAATTTGAGGGGGGCTGTTAATGTATATAACACTTGTCCCACATCGAGTTGATAAACAAACCTTTTCCTTAGAATAGACTATAAATAGGATACCCCTCTTGTATACAAAACACACCATTCAATACAACTCTTTCTCTTGTATTGTCTCACTCTCTCTCTATAGTGATTCCAAAAAATAAAAATAAAAAAAAAATTAAATTTTTCTTTAAAAATTCTAAAATTTTTTTAAAAATAAAAAATTAATTAATTAAATAATATAATATATTAATATAATATATATATATATATATATATATATAATCCTTATATCCAAATTTTAATTCCTGAGAATAGAGACCCCCATTCCCCCCACCGTCTCTTTCTCTATTCGATTTTTCGGTGAAACATGCGCTGATTGAAGAAGGAAAAATATCCTTGGGTTTCATTAATTTCGGCCACCAACATTTTAATTGGGGAGATTTCATGGTTTGGGCATCGTAGGCACCACTCTTGGGATAAGGTAAGGTGAATAAATTATGTCAGGTATTTTGAAAATTAACTGATTAATTTAAAGCATGAGAATATGAAAATATTGTATATGATTTTCTAACTTATCAAGCATATGAAAATAGTGGTTTTGGATTATCATATATTTTTTTGGGCAATTATTATAGTTTGAAATATTACTTAAAATTTGTGTGGCATGAGAAATGGTTTTGTTACTATACAATAAACATATGAGAATATTTTATAATGAAATGTGATTTATACTGTTTGATGGGAAATATTGAAAATATGGCAGATATTGTGAAATGATGAACTATGATTTTATATTAGAATATGTGATGATGGTTTTATATCGAAATACAGACATGATACTTTTGATATTGAGATATATGATGACGGTATTATACCGAGAAATGAAATGACAGAAATGACAGTTTTTATACTGAGATGTGGAAATCAGAACCCTGATGGACCAGTGATGTACATGAGACCACAGTACCATTGCTAGTGAATAAGTTTGTGCAACCACTCTATTCGGGGAGAGTGTTGGTATTAGAAGTCGACTGGGCTTGCGGAAAGATGTTGACTGCCCCTGGGTTTGGATCAAGCTGCGGTAGGCCAATTATACTACAGACGCGTATAGTTTGACTTAGCCTGGTAGACCAGTCATGGTTAAGTTTTGCCTTCGGGCCGCACAACCCGGTCATGTGGGGTTATTACATGATGGTGATATAAGAATGTTCAATCAAGTTGGTTCCTTATTACAGACATGATGATTCTACATTAACAGACATGTTGTGTTTCGTACACAGAGAAACTTATTGAGCACGAGCTGTGAAGGCCCCAAAAATAATATATGGAAAAAATATATATAAATAAATAAATAAATAATTTAGGATTTAAAATTAAATTGAATAATACATAAATTAATTAAATAATATAAATTATGAATTAAGTAATATAATATATAAACATGTTAAAGGTTATTATTATTACATATATATATATATATATATATATATATATATATATAAGTTAAAGGTTATAGGTTATCATTATTATTATATTATTTTTATATGTATAGAAATCTAACCTAAAGCTTCTCTTCAGAAGCTTCAGGAATTGAAAGTGAATTGCAGAAGCAAGACGCCTCCTGCCTGCGCTCAACTCGCTCATCTCGGTCTCTCTCCCACTTCTTTCAATTTCTCGGCTAATTTTCGTTCAATTGAAAATCAAAAAATACAATTGGAGTCCATTTTTCGCCACCCTCATTTCTACCAGAGCGAATTGGTTGTAGGAGCAGTGTAGGCATAATTCCTGGGGTAAGCTAAATTCCCACTCTTACCTCAATTTCTCGTAAATTTTAAGCCCAATTGACGATTGAACACCACCACAAGAATCTTGGAATGATTCTCTACAAGTCTAGGGGAGTGGATTTCTCATGGGGTCGCCGTAGGCATAACTCCAAAATTAGGATAAGGTGGTTATTAAGGGACTAATTATTATTTAATTAATATAAATTTTGAAATGCTAGAATATTGGGCATTCTGAGGTTGAATTTGGATTATTGAATTCAGGGCTCGGGTAAGCGCAATGGGTGTAATTTTAGGACCCTACGAGCATAGTTCAGGAAACTAGGTGAGGCTATTAAATATTCATTTAAATGTTAATTTAGAGTATATGAAGCCTATGGAAGGTTATATGGGTATTATTTTGAGAAATTAGTTAATTAATTTGGGAAAAATGTGATTTGCAGGATTTGAGTTTCAGGCGTCGAGGGCGTAGGATCTGGGTTTTAACGAGACTCTCAGTAAGGCAGGTAAGAGGAATAAATTATAGCAGTATTTTGATATTATTGATTGAATGAATATGTGGAAAATAAAGTTATGGTATTTTCCCTTGTGAAATTAATATATTATGAATATTAGATGAAAATTGTGTGGCATATGACACATATTGAAAAATGTGAAATATAATGATGAGTAATTTATAAGAAAATAATAATATGAGAATTATTGATATGTTAGTAAAAATAATGAAATGTGGTATTTATATGTGAATAAAAATGATTTTTATGAAAATGAGATTGTGTAAATGACTGATATGAGTATTTTGACAAATTTTGATATACATGAAACACGATATATACTATTATGAGGTGATGAAATGTGCACAGAAAATGATGAGAACATTTTTATTGAGATGAATTGAGATATACTGATATGAGATTAATGGTGTATATTGATATGAAAATATTGAAACATGAAAATGAAAACGCGAATTCTGAAATGTATATACTGGAATGTGAATATGGGAAATATGAAATGCAATATGGAAGTTGAATTGTGATGATTGAAATGAGAATACTAATTGTGAATATTGAGGAAATGTGAATATTGCAAAGTGCGAAAGCTGCAATGGGATCATTGAAATATAATTGATGAAATGCCAATACCGCATAATGATTGCGGGTATATGGTAATGATAACCCTGATGGATGGTTGTGGAAAACCTAATGATGGGTTGTGATATTGAGCATGGTACCATTGCTAGTGGTGTTAGTGCTACCACATGGACTCATGAAGCATGTGGTATGACAGTCAACTGAACTGTTTAGTAGAGTTGTTGTGACCCCTGAGTCTGAATCAGGACTATAAGCCGGCCAGTCGTACTACAGATGCGAGATATGTGATATGATATTTTGATCTAATCGAGTCGGCCAACCGTGGTTAGATCTAGCCTTCGGGCCGCACAACCATGACCATGGTGGGAAGCATGGCGTGGAAAGAAAGATCTTCAAGGTAGCCATGAGTTAGAGACGCGATGTTGGTACTAGATACTAAGGATACTCATGAGCTGGTTAGTGAAATGGAAATGGAAAGTGAAAGAATGATAAAAATGGGATAAAATGAGAAATGAAAGAAATAATTGAAAATGAGAAATAGAGAATGATAAAATTGAGAAATGGATTCGTATGAATTAACAATATAAATAATTGAGGTGAAATGAAACTCTCCACCTGAGGGCTTACTGAGTAGGGTGAGTGCTCTGATAGGTGTCAGATGTGGCCATACTTGGTTGCATAATGTGTTAGGGTAGAGGGAAGCTACCTGTATGGGCGGGTAATCTTCTCTATTCTCAAGAACTTCGCGGGTAAATATGTGTTTAAAATGAATGAACTTGAGAAATAGTTTTAAAGCTTATAAAGGCTTGTGTTGTATATCTATATGATTATGAGAATATGTGTATTAGTGTATTTGCTCAGATGAAATGATGATTTGAAAAGTAAAGTGTGTTATAACTAAACTCATTTTACCACACACTGTAAATAATTTATTCCTTCTTACTGAAATATGTCTCACCCAAATTATCTAAATTTTTCAGGAAACAAAGATAGGTCAGGTGATAGAGCTCCGAGACAGTAGGGAGCTGAGACCCTGATATACAGGGTGAGTTCTTGGACTAGGGAGGTGTAATTTTCCTAGGGTTGTATTGTTTTTTTGTATGATACGGTAATGTATATATATATATGTTGATATTCTGGGTATTGTATTCTAATTGTTATGTATATACTATCTTCCGTTGTTAGGTTATATAAATGAAATAACTGTCTACCCGATACCTAATGTGGGTCAGGTTATGTGTATGGTATCAGAGTTGATGACGTGATCGATATATGATTGTTTAATATTGTTTATATAAAAAAATTGGTATGAAAAATCAAGGTGTCACATGAGCAATTTTTTTGAGAAAAATATATGATTGCATGTAATAACCCAAAGTCAAAAAAATAAAAGAAAATAAATAAAAGGAAAAGAATTTAAAAAGGGTTTTAAGCAGTGACTCGTTGACGAACATCCTCCTGGGTTTCGTCGAAGAGTACATATGTCTCATCGACGAGAAATTACCAAGAGTAGGGAAAATTCAGGTTTTTAACGCTTCGTCGATGAACTTTTTGACCTCGTCAACGAATGTTCCTCTTGGCTTTGTCGACGAACTCACGTGTCTCATCAATGAATGCCTGGTTATAAATAAGCCATGGAACCCTTTTTCCGCTAATTTCTCTCTCCTCTCTCATTCTCTCTTCCTGGGTTTCGGTTTCTATACCTATTTTCTTTGAATCCGACTTGGATTTAGCCTAATTCGATGATCGGAAACTACCACTAGATTCCTAGGAAGATTTTCTGCAATATAGGCGGAGCAGATTTTTAGTTTGGAGTACTTGAGCAACACTCCAAAACTAGGGTAAGTAGGGTATTATTAAGTTTTATTATTATTGCGGAATATAGGGCCTAAGGAATGATAAAATAGCATTCTATTGAAGTTTGAGTTGATAAACTTGGGTTTTTGAAATAGGGTTCGGGTGAGTACCACAGGTGATGTTTCAGGATTTTCGTGGGCGTAATTTAGGAATCCAGGTAAGGGGAAAACGTTATAGTAGCTTTTTAATTAATTTTAAATCGGTTCAATATGAGTATAAAATTATACATATTTAGGTATAATTATCTGAATGGGTAGGCTGTTGGAATAAAAATGATTTTTATAATGTATACTGTATTTAGGAAAAATTCGGGTGGCATGAAAATAATTTTTATAATTAAATGGATGCGAATACTGCTTGATTACGACTGTTGTTTGCATGTGGCTATTGATTGGGTTATAGATTCTGTTTGGCTGTGAATACCGTTTAGCTGTGGATATTATTGGATTATGAATATTGTGATGAATGCATTGATGTGCTTGAATGATTTGTTATGCTATGGATGTGTTTTGTGTTATGGTTCATGTAAATTGCGATATAATGTTGGCAGTTGTGAGGAGGTCATTATATCGTACCTCATATAAATCGTCATATAACGTTGGCAGTGGTGTGAGGAGTTCATTATATGAGCATTTATATTAAGGGGGTAAAACATTGGCAGTGGTATGAGGAGTTTGTTTTACTGATTTACTATGAACGAGATTGTGTGTGTTGATTTGTAACCTGTGTGGTTGTGGTGCCCATGTGGGCCACGATGTATTCTATGAAGATGTTAGTACTATGTGGGCCGTGTATTTTGTGTGGTGTTAGTCCTGTGTGGATCAGTCTTGTGTGGACCGTGTGTTTTGTATAGATGAGAGTCTTGTGTGTACTGTATTTTCCTACATGGATATGGACCCTGTGTGGGTGTGAATGAAGATTGTGTGTATCCTGTGTGAATCGGTTGTGATATGTGTATACATGTGGATCTCTGTGAAATGATTAGCATTTGGATGCATGTAACTTTAATTACAAAAGTATTTATGGTAAAGTAAAATTCTCCACCGAGGGCTTACTAAGAAAGGCGAGTGCCTTGGTAATTATTTGTGGGTACCAGAGCAGAGGGAAGCTATTTGTATGGGCGGGTATGCTTCCCTATTCTCAAAGATTTTACCTGGATACATAACCCGAGGGCTCATTGTGTAAGGTGAGTGCCCTAACATTAGTGTTAGAGCAGAGGGAAGCTACTTGTATGGGCAGGTAAACTTCCTTATTCTCGAGATTTATCAGTAAAAATAATTATGAATGTGTGTATGATGTCAGATATCAGTGTTACTATTAGTGATGTGACTTCCCATTTCTATGTTATTGATTATCAGATAATTATTTTTGGTATGTATTAAACTCTCTGCTACACACTGTTATAGCTTTTTCTTCCTTACTGAGTGGTGTCTCACCCCGTTGAATTATTATTCTTTTCAGGTCCTTTAGGTGATCGAGCTTAGACAGCTGCAGGGCAGGGTTTAGTTGTGAGTGGATAAAAGAACAAGTTTATATACAATTTTATGTTAAAATTTTTCCTGGTTATGTAATATGGAGGATTTGGTATACTCTCTTATGGATTGTATGTATATTTATATGTATGTATGTATGTATATAGAACTCTAGTATTATGTTTGAGGTTATTTAATAAGTTCTACTACGTGAATGGTATCAGAGACACCTGATTGGTCTCATAACACACTGGGCAACACTTGGCGGGTTCGGGGCATTACAGTTGGTATCAGAGCCTAACGATCTTGCAGACTTTAAGAATTAATACCAGAGTATAGGTTGAGTTGAATAAGGGTAGGGATAGGTAGATTAAGGTACTAATAAGAATTTGAGTTTTGTTTCGTAGCCGGGAGGGATAAATCCTTTGATGGACTTCTGTGATTTTCTGAATCAATCGACAGTTTTAGAAAACCATGGTAAATCCATTGACGGTGATGTTTCCAAGTAGAGAGACTGAAACTTGGAATTTGAATTTGAAGGTTAAAATGATTAATTGGGCTTTGGATGTTTAATTGAGGATTTGGATATTAATTTTGTAACGAGCTGAAATTTTCTTCCATTTTTTTCCTATATTAATATAATTTTCTAATACCTTGCATTAGTATAGCTATCATCATCACATTCCGAAGTGGGACCGTGGTATCCTGTGCATTTCATATAACACCTAAGCTGCTAAAGTACATACATATCCAATATATTCCAAAATACAATACCAGAGTACTATATACCTAGCTGTACCCATACACATATATACATAACACTTCCCAAAAGTCACAGACCAGCCCAAAACTCATCCCAAAAACTGCGTTGACTCAATACCACCTCTACCTCTAAGCCGACCCTGCTCGCCTCTCTGGATTACCTAAAATGTTTAATAATGTTGGGGTGAGACACCTCTTAGTAAGGAGAAACATGTTATTACCAGTGTGTGACATATGAGTTTATTGGCAACATATCATTTAATTAAACATTTGTATAATAACATATGCTTATGTCATTTAGAGTATGAAAATTTCTGAGTTATCTATTCGAAAGTATTTCTATCCATAATAAATAATCTTTGCTTTCTGTGTACACTATACATATACATAAATCTGTAAACTTCCCCTTGGATGGCTATATGTCATGACTTACCCCCTCAAAATTGGGTTGTGTGGCCTGTAGGTGGGGCTAAACACTGCTTGGCCCTCTAGTGCTAGCTTAACTGTATGCATATCTGGATGCCTATAGCACGAAAGGCCCACTCCACCTAGTCCGGACTCCAGGGAGCTCACAACTCTACCTGAGGCCACAATCAGTTGTACCATACTCTATCTGAGACATATGGTTGCACTGTCTATACTGTATTGCAATGGTACCGTGCTCTGTAAACTGCTATGTTTCATCGGGGTTTGATACTGTATAATAATATTTCTATATAAATCTAACTATTTTACCATGATTCTATATTTCTGTAATAACCATGATTATGTATCAACTATATAGCCATGACGTTGTAATAATTGTATATCTGTATATTTTGTAATTTTGTAATTCTATATGTCATGGCTCTATGCTCTGTATAATCTGTATTTCTGTACATCACAGTTCTATGTTCTTTATATCATGGTTCTGTAAAATTCTGTATAATCATGGTTATATATATATTTTTATAATCATGGTAATAAAAACACTATATAATCAACTCTGTAAAACACTGTGCAATCATGTTCTAAATACACTACGTAATCATAATTCTATAACCTATTGTATAAGCATGATTTTGTAAAATACTGTATATCATATAAACTATATTTCTGTATAATTCTGTATAGTCGTAGCTTAGTATATAAAATTGTACAAGTTATGTTTCATAACTCTGTAGGCTATATAATCATGTTTCTATAAAATTGTATAACATGTTTCTGTAGAAACTATATATAAACATAATTCTGTACTTTGTTTGAATGATAAATAATATTTCAGTAATTCTCATGCCACACAACTAAATAAAATTCCATATAAATATATTCTGCAAAACTTTATAATTTTCATGCTCTAATCAAATACTATGTTATATTGGTAAAATGTCTAATAAAGCTGGCATAACATGTATTCCCCTTACTTGACTATCTAACTTTAGATACTATTTCATAATCTCACGCATGCAACATTCATAATTTTCAACACTCTGAAATAACACCCATATAATTCCTAGTCACTCAATTGAATTTACTATAATAATTATCACATTTATATTTTCCCCAACTCCACATATTCAAAATTTCTAAACTATAATTTACCTGAGCTCATGGAAAGATTTCCGCTGGGGTTCTCAACCCATACCTGCAGGGTCTCAAAAATACCCTAATCCTAAAAATACAACACCCCAATGTTACTTCACAAAATTCCAGTATATCCTTATACCATACAAAATATAGGCTCAGATAAACCTGGTAATACTAAAAATACCCAAATAATCTACTTACCTTGATTTTGGAATGGTACCCAAGTTGGCCTAACCAACAATCTACTCTAGGAGACTTGAAGAGAATCTTCCCAGGAGTAACGTGGTGGATTCTAATAGTTGAACTAGTGAAGAACGAAGCCGGAATTGTAGAGAGAAGAAGAGGAGAACGAATTTTAGAGAGAGAGAGAGAAAGAGAGAGAGAAAACCTGACATGCAATCCTCACAGAAATGTGATTTTTGGCCTTATATAGAGTGCTTGTCCTCGTGGCCTCGTCGACGAGCCACGTCATCTCATCGAAGAGTCCAAGCAAGGGGTTTTTCGACAAGCACCTAACCCTCGTCGACGAGTTTCAGGCCCTGAAATGAGCCTTCTCGGTAAGTTCTCGTCGACGAGACATGAGTCCACATTGACGAGCCTAAGAAGGCTTCTCATCGACAAGACCCTACTGAGTCCCTGGAAAATTTCCTTTTCTCTCTTCTATTTTATTATTTAATTACTATAATTCTCCGGGTCTCTACAAATTTGGTTATCTGTGTTATAATTATGTTAGATATGTTAAGATGTAGAAATTTTAAACTTGCCTTTGTTATATATATTAAGGATGGATCCTAGAGGTAAAGGCGTGGATGATGAAGGAGGAAACGAGTTGGGAGCTTCTAGCGGAGATGAGATTGAAACTTCCCAACTGTTGTGAGGTATAGCTCATCAGGTCAGGGAAGAGATGAGATAAGATTTTAGGGGATCGAGCTACCCACCAGTGAACCAGGGTTGTACGATTGATCAATTCACTTGCCTAAAACCTCATCTTTTGCAGGTGGCACTGACTTGATCAAGGCTGAGACTTGGATGCAAGAGATGGAGAAGATATTAGGAGTGCTGAATTGCACTGAGGAGTAGAAGGTTCTTTTCGCCACCTTCAAGCTGACTGGAGAAGTTGAATGGTGGTGGCAAGCAGTGAAGTTATTGGAAGAGCAGCAAGCAGTACCTATAGCGATGACTTGGGGTCGATTCAAGCAGGTCTTCTACGACTGATATTTTTCTACCACCACCAGGAATGCGAAGGCGGTGGAATTTTTCAATTTGACTCAGGGGTGCCTCATAGTTCAACAATATGCTGCTAGATTCTTGGAACTTATCTTGTTTTGCACCTTTCATGGTCCTAGATGAATATTAAAAGGTGAGATGGTTTGAAAGGGGCCTCAATCAGAGGATTCATGAGCATATGGCGTGTTTACAGATATAGGACTTCGCAAAATTGGTGAATAAGGCCACCATTGTAGAGTCGAGTTTGCAGAGAGGTGCAGAGGCGTTAGAATAGAGGAAGAAACCCATGTTTCCCAGCCCTCATAAAAATGTCACACAGGGGTCCTGGAGGGGAGATAGAGATACTATGGGTTAGAGGCCAAAAAGGAATGATCAAGGACCATAGGGCATTTCGTCATGCCCCCTTTGTTCTAGATGCAATCAAAAGCATTGGGGTGAATGCCGGAGTAGGGGTGTTGTGTACTATAGATGTGGCAAGTATGACCATATAGCCCGGGAGTATCGAGAACCGCCAAACAATGCACCTGCTCCAGATCCGAATCGGAGGAATAACTTGGTGCCTCATGGCGGTTTATATGCTTGGTACAGCAGAGGGGGGTAATACTAAAGGCGCAGGTAATATATTCAGGTAATATATTTATGCTTACATAAGTAATCATCTTGTTTGACTTTGGGTGATTTTATTCTGCATATGTTAGAATTAATTAAAATGTATGAATGTGGTTAGCTAGTTCTTAAAATTGTGAAAAAATGAAATTAACAAATTTTGAGGGCGAAATTCTTTTAAGGAGGGAAGAACGTAATACCCTGAACTCAGAAAAATAAAAGAAAATAAATAAAAGGAAAAGGGAAAAGAATTTAAAAAGGGGTTTAAGTAGTGACTCGTTGACAAATTAGTTCTCCTCGTCGACGAACATCCTCATGGGTTTCGTCGACGAGTACACGTGTCTCGTCGACAAGAAGTTACTAAGAGTAGGGAAAATTCAGGTTTTTAACGCTTTTTCAATGAACTTTTTGACCTCGTCGACAAATGTTCCTCTTGGCTTTGTCGACAAACTCACGTGCCTCGTTGACGAAGGCTTGGTTATAAATAGGCCATGAAACCCCTTTTCCGTCAATTTCTCTCTCCTCTCTCATTCTCTCTCTCTGGGTTTCGATTTATATACCTATTTTCTTTGAATCCGGCCCAGATTTAGCTCGATTTGACGATCGAAAACTACCACGAGATTCTTGGGATGATTCTCTGCAATATAGGCAGAGCAGATTTTCAATTTGGAGTACTTGGGCAACACTCCAAAACTAGGGTAAGTAGGGTATTATTAAGTTTTATTATTATTGCGGAATATATAGGGCCTAAGGAATGATAAAATAGCATTCTATTAAAGTTTGAGTTGATAAACTTGGGTTTTTGAATTAGGGTTCGGGTGAGTACTGCAGGCGACGTTTCGGGATTTTCGTGGGCGTAATTTAGGAAACTAGGTAAGGGGAAAATGTTATAGCAATTTTTTAATTAATTTTAAACTTGTTCAATTTGAGTATAAAATTATACATATTTAGGTATAATTATCTGAATGGGTAGGCTGTTGGAACAAAAATGATTTTTATAATGTAGTATTTAGGAAAAATTCGTGTGACATGAAAATAACTTTTATAATTAAATGGATGCGAATACTGCTTGATTATGACTTTTGTTTGCATGTGGCTATTAATTGGGTTATAGATTCTGTTTGGCTATGAATACTGTTCAGCTGTGGATATTATTGGATTGTGAATACTGTGATGAATGCGTTGATGTGCCTAGATGATTTGTTATGCTATGGATGTGTTTTGTATGGTTAATGTAAATTACGATATAGCGTTGACAGTGCTATGAGGAGGTCGTTATATCGTACCTGATATAAATCGCCATAGTGGTATGAGGAGGTCGTTATATGGGCATTTATATTAAGGGGGTAAAACATTGGCAGTGGTATGAGGAGTTTGTTTTACCGATTTACTATGAATGTGATTGTGTGTGTGGATTGGTAACCTGTGTGATTGTGGTGCCTGTGTGTGCCACAACGTATTTTGTGAAGATGTTAGTCCTGTGTGGACCAGTCCTGCGTAGGCCGTGTATTCTGTGTGGTGTTAGTCCTGTGTGGACCAGTCCTGTGTAGACCGTGTGTTTTTTATGGATAAGAGTTCCATGTGTACTGTATTTTCCTACGTGGATATGGACCATGTGTGGGTGTGAATGAAGATTGTGTGTATATCCTGTGTGGATCGGTTGTGGTATGCATATACATGTGGATCTCTGTGAAATGATTAGCATTTAGATGCATGTAACTTTAATTACATAAGTATTTATGGCAAAGTAAAATTATCCACCGAGGGCTTGCTGAGAAAGGTGAGTGTCCTAGTAATTATCTATGGGTACCAGAGTAGAGGGAAGCTACTTGTATGGATGGGTATGCTTCCATATTCTCAGAGATTTTACCTGGATACATAACCCGAGGGCTCACTGAGTAAGGTGAGTGCCCTAACATTAGTGTTAGAGTAGAGGGAAGTTACTTATATGGGCAGGTAAACTTCTTTATTCTCTAGATTTGTCAGTAAAAATAATTATGAATGTGTGTATGATGTCAGATATCGGTGTTACTATTAGTGATGTGACTTCTTAGCTTCTATGTTATTGATTATCAGATAATTATTTTTGGTACGTATTAAACTCTTTGCCACACACTATTATAGTTTTTTCTTCCTTACTGAGAGGTGTCTCACCCCGTTGAATTATTATTCTTTTCAGGTTTTTTCAGGTGATCGAGTTTAGACAGCTTTGGGGCGGGGTTTAGTTATGAGTGGATAAAAGAACAAGTTTATATACAATTTTATGTTAAAATTTTTCCTGGTAATGTAATATGGAGGATTTGGTATACGCTCTCATGGATTGTATATATATATATATGTATACAGAACTCTGGTATTATGTTTGAGGTTGTTTTATAAGTTTTGCTGCGTGAATGGTATCAGAGACACTTGATTGGTCTCATAACACCCTGGGCCTCACTTGGCGGCTTCGGGGCGTTACATTGCAAATTTGTGCGTATATATATATATATATATATATATATATATATGGTTATGAGTACAATTTTCATGATTTTTCAGTTAAATTAATTATTAAATAAATGTGTTATGATACATTAAAACTCTTGTTGCCACACATTGACAATAATATATTCCATCTTACTGAGAGGTGTCTCACTCCTATAATTTCTAACCTTTCAGGAAATCCGAGAAACCAAGCTTAGAGTCTCTAAGGCAGGGTTGGATAGTGTTTTATTTAGGATAAGTATTTGTGAGACACAAATATGTATATGAATAGACTTCGTGTGTTCAGGGATGTGTTATGAATGTTATATGGGGATTTATGTATATAAGTATGATGACATTAGAACTCTGGTATTGTGATTGAGATTTATTTATAGTTATGCTTCCGCTGAGTTTTATGATATGAGTTAAGGACAGGTGATCCTGGAACCTACCTCAGGTAATAGGATGTTCTAGTTGTGGCATCAGAAATTATGTATGGGGAATGACACTTCGGGCGCCACCGGATTCGGGGTGTTATAGATATGATATCAGAGCTAGTATTTAAAATGTTATAATTTTTAGGTTCATCACACACACACACACACTCTCTCTCTCTCTCTCTCTCATTAGAATTAGAATTAAAATTAAAGCTAATCGAATTGGGAAGGGGGAGTGCTGCTGGGGGACTAGGGAACATCAAACCAACACCAACATCGAGGAAGTGCCGCCGAGTCACTAACTACGTGCGCATTGCGAGGTGGGAAGGAACTGGGAAGGGAAGGTGGTCTAGGTGGAAGTTGAAGGGAATTGGGACTGGGAGTGCCATTGGCAACTATTGGTGTGTTGCTGCGGCGTTGCGTGCGGTGAAGTTCTGAACAACGAAGTGTGAACTTGGGAAGGGAAAAGCTTAAGAGAAAAGTGGGAAATGCCGAAATAGGAATGGTTGAATAGGAAATGAATTTGGGAATGGTCAAAAGGAACATTGAAAGTTTGGAACCCTAGCCTAAAATTATCTAATTTAATAGTTTATATTGAATTATTAATTAATTAAAACCTGGGTAATTCGGTTAAGCGAATTACATTTTCCCTATAACTTAACCAAAAACGGAATACCCAAATTTACCCCATTCTGAAAGCGAACCGAACCAAACTACAAATTAACTGAACCGAACCAACCGAATTTGGTCGGTTAATTCGGTTAAAACAGAATTGTGCTCACTCCTCACGCAATCTGTAATAATAATAATAATAATAATAATAATAATAATAATAATAATAATAATAATAATAATAATAATAATAATAATAAAGAAATCTTAATTTTTGAAATTTAAGGTTGGTTAAGTTATATATATTTTTGGAGTGCCCAAGCCATTAAAGTAAATTCTTTTTAGGATAGAGACAATAATAGTGTTGGGATATAAATCCCGCCCATGATCAAATGACACACACACAAATAACACACATGATTTATGTGGTTCGGCCAATTTAGCCAACGTCCACGGGAAAGGAGTAACTTCACTATATATATATGGGTATACAACGGAGGAGGAGGAAGATTACAACACACTCAACTCACTCACTTTAGTACACACTCATAGTGCACTCACACTTATTGTGTCTTCACTCACTCTCACTCACCTCTTTACAATAGAGGATTTTTTCTATGTGTATTTTCACACCACGGAAGCTTTTTTTTCTTTTTTTTCTTTTTTCTGTGTGTCTATTCACCATTGAAGGCCAACACAATGAAGGAGGAATTCTCCTTTTTATAGGTGGAGAGGAGGAATCATTTGCAGCAAGTCTCCCGCAAGACCAAATGTCACCATACCTTCTTCCTCTTTGGAGTGTGTGTCAATCTTGCAACCAAAGCCTTCCCTCCCTTTGATTTATTATTAAATTATGTGGTTGCAACAATCCTAGCCACCATATGCAACTTTGCCTCCTTTTATTATATGAGGCGGGCCCCAACAAATCTCCCCCGCCCGACTTATGCAGAGAGTTCCACCAAACCTGTTGCGGTTCTACAAGCTTCGAGCTTTGACTTGGACGTTGTCTTAGTCATCATGTCTGATGCATTGTCATTAGTATGGATCTTCTCTATACTTAATTGCTTTGACTCCAACCCTTCACGAATCTAGTGGTATCGCACATCAATATGCTTCGACTTTAAATGAAAACTCGGATTCTTGTTGAGATGAATAGCTGTAACGACCTGCCTATTTTACCGTAAAATTTTTTTCCTTCCATAATAATATCCAATATAATAATCCTGAAAAATCATAATCAACCTGAACCCATGGGTACCAGG
Source organism: Malania oleifera (assembly GCF_029873635.1). Lineage (NCBI taxonomy): Eukaryota > Viridiplantae > Streptophyta > Magnoliopsida > Santalales > Ximeniaceae > Malania > Malania oleifera. The sequence continues at coordinate 16,876,039 of NC_080417.1, read as the reverse complement.
GATATACTTGAAATATAACACGGATACCTAAGCAGCAAGAAATGTGAAATCATGTACATATCAAATTATCTAACCAACACAATACCAGAGTTCACCACAACTGTCATATACACACACACATCCCAAAATATCCAAAAGTGGCTTAGGGTCACCACCCAAAATCTGTCAGACCCTAGCAAAATGACTTACCCTTCAAACAGGGTAGAACAACTGAACTCTAATGCCGCGGAGCTTTATTCGCTCTTCTATCTGGGGCTCCTGAAATGTTTATATATAGCTGGGGTGAGACACCTCTTAGTAAGGGAAATAAACTAATATCAGTGTGTGGCAACATGAGTATTTTCGTGTTATACGTATAACAATACATAAATCATATTTGATAAAATTGTCTGTATCATATCTGGGAAAAACATAATTTATCATAACATGGTATAACATACTAAATTTCTATACATATAAATCATCTCATATAACTGTACATGAAAAACACCCTGAATGGATAGCTGGCTGGTGTCAAGTCTTACCCCAATATGACCAAGTTGTGTGGCCCGAAGGCGGGACCTAGCAATGGCTGGCTGACCATGCTAGATCAACATAAATATGTAAATACAATGGGTCTGCCCCTCCTGGTCTGGACACCAGAGGGACGCCTGCACTACCATAAAACCACATCAACTGCCGATCTCCCACTGCCCCTTATGCCAAGCAGTAACACTAACATATACATGATCGTGATCATATAGCTACGGTACCATGCTTTGTGAAAGCCTAAACCAAACCAACTAGGTTTTGATAACATATAGTATATTTCCAAATAATGATACATGACTATTTCATAATAATATCTGTCATGTTAATATTTTCATAAAACCTTGCATAATATATCATATAAAATTTACGGCCTTTATGCTGACATAGCATATCATAAAAATCCTCGGCCCTTACACCGATATATCATTTAAAACCTCGGCCTTTAAGTCGGTATATCATATAAAATCCTCGGCCCTTACGCCGACATATCATATAAAATCCTCAGCCCTTATGCCGGCATATCATATTAAATCCTTAATTTGAAAATCCTTGTATCATTTTAATATTTTCCTAAAAGCAGTAATAACATGCTTATGTTGAAAACATAATATTTCATCATCATAATTTCCATAATAAATGTTGCTCATGCCACACAGAAGGGGTAATACTCATATCATAAAACTTGTTCTAAAATCATATTTATGATATTATACGTGAAAACCATATTTCTGATCAACAACATAATTTCCAACATAATTCAACAATATACATATTTACCTGAAATTAAATGCTGTAAAATAGTAAATGCATTTTCATAAAGAATCTGACTTAGTTTATCCCCTTACCTGACTTTCTAGGAAGCCCAAAAAATACCCAAAATCACCCCCGTGTGTTCCCCAGCTCAACACCCTGAAATTGATATTTTCCCAACAAAACTTCAGTATTATCTTACCTAACATATTCTCCTCAGTCCAGAAACACCAAAAACCTAATAAAATTGAAATTAACTAACTTACTCAAATTTTGGGATGGTTCCCAAGTAGGCCTAATCAACAATCCACTCCTACAGAAATGAAGAGAAACTTCCCAAGAGTAGCGTGGCAGCTTCGAATCGTCGATCCGATGAAGATTCGACCCAAAATTCTAGAGAGAAGGGGTGGGGGGACGAAGAGAGAGAAAAAGGAGGGTTTGCATGCTATTTTCCTCGCTGAAATCTGAATTTGAGCCATTTATACAACTAGCTTCGTCAACGAGACACGTCACTTCATCGACGAGGCCAAGTAGAAAGTTCGTCAATGAACACTTATTCATTGTCAACAAATTTCAGGCCCTAAAATAACCCTCTCAGTAACTCCTCGTCGACGAGACACGTGTCCTCGTTGAAAATCCCAATAAGCCACTTTATCGACGAACGTGAAGGACCTGCTGTGACCTCCTTTACAATTTCTTTTTTCTCCCTATTTTATTATTTAAATATCATAATTCTTCGGGTCTCTACAATAGTGCTTTGACTGTCATAATAGTGAGCATACTTCTCTTGCTTAAGGCCAAGTTCCTCCAACAACTTCTTCATCCATAGAAGATCTTTGCTTACTTCAGTGATATCAATGTACTCTACCTCAATAGTGGACAATGTAACACATTTTTGTAGTTTTGATTGCCATGAAACTGCTCCTCTTGATGTTCTTTGCCAAGATTAGAAAGGAATCAACTGACTACTCCAACTGCATAAGCGATATCAGGTCTTGTGCATACCATGGTGTACATCAAGCTACCCATGGCTGAGGAGTAAGACACTTTCTTCATTTCTTCTTTGTCATTTTTACTTGTAGGATATTGCTTGGAAGTAAGCTTAAAGTATCCTACAAGTGGACAACTGACTGGTTTTACTTTACTCATGTTAAATCTTTCTAGCACCTTCTAAATATACCTTTCTTGAGATAACCACAACTTTTTATTTTTCCTGTCTCGAAATATTTTCATTCCAAGAATCTATTTTGTTGGAGCAAAATCCTTTATTGCGAAGAATTTGCTTACTTCTTTATTCAACTTTCCTATCTTCTTAGTATCATGATCAACAATAAGCATATCATCCACATAAATCATGAGAATAATTAAATCATTAGTAGAAAATCTCTTCATAAAAACACAGTGGTAAGATGTGAACCTGTTATACCCGTGCTTCATCATGAAGGAATTGAACTTCTTGTACCATTGTCTTGGTGTCTACTTGAGGTCATACAAACTCTTTCTCAGGTTTCACACCAACTATTCTTTTCCTTTGACCTCGAATCCTTTAGGTTGTTTCACGTAGATTTATTCTTTTAAATCACCATGGAGAAATGCAGTTTTTACATCAAACTACTTAATCTCCAAGTTCAGGTTGCTAGCCAATCCGAGAACAACTCGAATAGATGACATCTTCACCATGAGCAAGAAAATCTCTTCAAAGTCAATGTATTTTCTTTAACCAAAACCTTTCACAATTAGTGCCTTGTACTTTGGTTGGGAGTTTGTTGACTCTATGAGTCATATCCCGTTTTTATAATGACAAATCATTATATTTCTTACCTGTGCACTTAGCTCTTGAACATGATTACATTTGGCACACACGGATGGTAAGGAGCTGATAGAAGCCATGATAGATATCAAAACATATATACACATGCCATTTGAAGAGCAAAAGGGAATGAAGACAAAAAAATTATCAATTGTAATTGCATTTATACTTTTGGGTCTATAATTATATGGTCTGTAATAACTACATCTCATGCATGGTAATGAACTTATGCTCAACAGGCCACAGACTGACTTTAAGACCCTTATTACTTCATGAAAAATATCCTAAGTTTAAATGCTATCTGTTTAGGGTCAAATTAAGGGCAAAATTGTAAATATAAATGTCCTCGGTCGACCGACCACCCTTGTGTTATCATCCAACGGTTGACCGAACTACTGTTTGCCTAGAGTCAACTTGTTGACCACGGCTCAGTCGACAGACCCAGCTTTGAACTGAGCTTCCACGGTCGACCGAACTTGGTACTACCTTCCTTAGCTGACTGAACATGTAGTTTAAAATTACCATGATCGACCAACCTTCATTAACGGTAGACCGTTCTTTTGTCACAGTCGATCGAACCCACGAAGGGTTCCAGATTGCCTTTCTTTAGGTCAATCGACCCGATTTTAGGTCAACCAAGCACAACCAAATCTATTATTTTTGTGTTGAATGGTCGATCAACCCGTGCTTGGGTCAACCGAACCTCTTGGGTTTGCTATTTTTAACTGTGCTAAACATGGGTTAATTTTAATTAAACTTTTTTCAAAATCCCTTCCGTGTCCTTAACGATTTAAATTTTCTGGGATTCTATATATACCCTTTCATTTGTCCATATTAGTACACAATTAGCATTATAATTAGTAAAAATTCTCTCTGAATTTTCTTGAACTCCCATTACTTATACTCCATATTTTCAAGCTTTTATTTGATACTCTCTCATATTCTTACTTGCCAAAATTATTTTACAACAGAGAGTATTATTTTATTATTCTCCTCATTTGCAAATTAATTGCAAGTTGAAGGAGTTTGATTCTCATTGTTGTGTGCATATTCATATATTATTTTGAAGCTTATTACTCTCACATTCTATATTGTCTAATATTTTTTTGAGAGTAAGCTAAAGTTCTTCTCATTATGTTTGATTGATAAATATCATTTGGGAAGAACTCATATTAGCTTATGGGTCTTGGCATCCTTATTGCTAGATTTGAAAGCTTGCTTGTGCTATTTGATAAAATACAATTTTTTCAAGTTTGAACCCTAATCTCGGTTTTGCTAAATACTTGAAAAATATTTTGTTGAGATATTCATTTAAAGTTTCAAAGTTCCTTTGATTACATATTTACTAATTACATTATCTTAAATCAAAGGTCATCACTCTCATGTATATACAAATATATACATTTATTGAGAGTTGAATTATTGCTTAACCAAATGTCACTTGAGCATAAATTCTTATCATCCGTGAGTGCATTGGTTGAATTGTGCTTATAGGTGTACATGTTGACCTTATAAGTCATATCCCGTTTTGATAATGACAAATATCTTTGTATCTTACCAATGCCTTGAGTTTGTTAATAGGACTATTCTTTGCACACAAGGGTAAGGATACAGTGATTGCCATAGAGAAATAAATGCTCACACCGCAAGATGACTGTTGATGAAGCAAAGGATATGAAGATCATTTTTCATTCTTATAATTGCAATTTAAATTTGATGGTCTGTAAAAATATGTCTATAATAACTACATTACATGCATGATAGGATGCAAAAGCTCAAAGTGGCCATAGTATGACCATAGGGACAAATACCCAAATAACTTAAATACCTTATGCTTATTCACACTGAGTTGATGAAGCATAGAGACCAAAACAGGACTTAAAAGTACAAATTTAGTGGTCTCAGTCGATCGAACCCTTGGCAGTATAAATGCCTTGGTAGACCGAACCGGTCAGAAGTCAATATGTTGACGGTCAACCATACCGAATTGAATGCACCGTCCTAGGTCGATCGAACCATGAACCAATGACACCCCAACTACTTGGTCGACCAAACCGTGTAGTTCAAACTTGAGATGGTCGATCGAAGCTATATGAATAGCCGACCACATCTTTGCATTGTGATTACGCGTCGAAACTGCGTAATTGGACGTTTAACCCGGGCTTTATGGTTTATATTTTTAATTAAATGTCTAAAATTGTCTAATATTTTAATAAAGTGCCAAAATCATCATTCTTGAACTTTATTGCACTATTTATGAAGTTTTGGTAATTTTTTGTCGCAGGAAAATTCCCAAGAATTAAAATCAACACCTGTTCGTATTTTGTACATAACTTTTCCATCCAAGCTCCGATTGAGACGATTCAAATTTCTAGAGAAATAGGAAAGGATTATCTACAACTTTTGTGTTTTGAGTTTTGTGAGCTACGGGCTCCAGAAGAGTAGAATTTGCAATGAACAGAGAATAAAAAAAATGAAAAAATATAGCAATTTGGGTTTCCTATTCGGGTCTAAGGCTTTCCCTCCTATCCTATTTAACCCTTCTCTTTCTCTTCCTCCAGAGGCAGCCCCCATGGCTGCCCATTCTCCTCTTCTCATTCTTCTTCTTCTTCTTTAGTTTGTTTTTTTTGTTCTTTCCAATTCTGCTTCTCTCTCCTTGTCTCTCTTCCTTCCCTTTGTCTTTCCTCCCTCACTCTCCCCCTTTCCTCTGTTTCTCTTGGCCTCCTCTGCCCTTTTGCAGTACGTCCAGCCTCCTCCACCATCTTCAGCAGTCCCCAAGCACAGAAGAACACTAGCCGACTCCATAGCAGAACCACCAAAGCGCAGCAGCAACTTCTCCAGCACAGCAGCAACTTCACGGCTCCGTGGATTTGTTTCTCTCTCTCTCTCCTTTCCTTTCTTTCTTTCTTTTATTTACTTTTCTTTGAATCTTAGAATATTGAAGAAAGTTTAGTTTTTTTTTAATGTTATTGGAGTTTTCTTTCTTTTTGTTTAAGTTGAGTAATGTTGAGTATTTCATTATTGTTAAATTAATCTATTTGTTTATCTAATTGATAGTTATTTTAATTTAGCATTCTTAATTAAATTCAGATATTTTTTTATCGAAATTCGATTTAGTTAGGGTCTATGATTAGTAAAGGTTGTGTTTTTATTGTGTTCCGTTATTGTTTATGTCTTTTAAATTTCCGTTGAATTCATGTTTACATTTAAATTGTGAGTCTTAATTTGATCTCTTAATTGTGCTAAATGTTCGATTTTTAGTAGGTTTGGTTTTTTTTTAGTGTGTGTCTAATTTAGTTTCCATTGTGTGTTTTTAATTCCATGTTCTAAATTGCCATTTTTAATTAACGCGTGTCCCAATGTTTCCTTGAGTAGATTAGAGTTTCCGTTTTTGCTCTCAATTTCATTGCATGCTAGGTTTAGAGTTTTGTTTGTTTTGTGTTTAAATTGTGATTGTGGTTGCGTATTTTTAATTCCATGTTTAAGGTTTCCATTTTTAGTTAGTATGCTCTAGTGTTTCCTTAAGTAGATTAGGGTTTTATTATTGTTATTTAATTCCGTGCGTGCTAGTTTTAGGACTTTAATTTGTGTTTTCATTTAAGTTTCCATAATCTTGAAAACCCGAATCTGAACCGAGTTCAGTGCATTTTTATTTTTGATTGGAGGAACGTAAAATCTAAGATTAAACACATTCCCTGAGGAGACGATCTAGCCCTTGGGCTTAATATTACACGACAGAACTCCTATACTTGGGATAGCTTCCGAGCTGCTCATTTTTTGAGTGAGTCACATTGGTCGACCAAACCCACGAAGGGTTCAGAATCGTCTTGATATGGTCGACCAATTCTATACTTCAAATTTTCCCTGGTCGACAGAACTTATAAAAGTGGTCGACCGAACCTTGTCCTTGGTTGACCGAAAATCTCGGGTTGAAGTATTTTTTTTACTGCAGATAAATGAGGTTAATTTTAATTAAACACCATTAATCTTTTTCCAAAAGGACCTCCGTGTCCCTAATGGTTAATATTTAATAGTTGTCTATATATACTCACTCATTTGTTTTAATTAGTATTCAATTAGCAAATCTTGATTAAGCAAAATCCTCTGAACTTCTTTGAACTATTTCTTCATACACTTATCCATACAAGCCTATATTGATATACTCTTACTCATTCTTGTTGCACAATCTTTTTAGTAAGAGTGCTTTAAGTTTATTTTTCTCATTTGCAAAGACATTGCATTTGTAAATTGATAGAACTTCTTTTTCTTGAGGATTTATATACTGAGTTTTGAAGCTTACACTCTTATTGCATATTCTTGTTTGATATTGATTTTATTGAGACTAAGCTAAAAGTTTTCCCTTGTGATTTAATTCATAAATTTCTTTTGAGAAGACTTTCTTCAGCTAGTGAGTCTTGCATTCTTGTTGCAAGATTCAAGAGCTTGTCTTGTGCTTTTAGCAAAATATTTTTGACAAGCTAGAAATTCAAATATCTCTTATACTTTCTACTCAAAAATTATTTTAGAGATATTTGCTTATGTTCTTAAGATCTTTGAGATTATTCTTGTGATTGATATATATATATATATATATATATATGTATATATATATATAAACTCAAAGATTCATTCACAACACTCTCACATATTAATTGTTATTGTTGTATACACTTGAGAGTTGCCACATAAACTTCATTGAGCTTATAACTCCTATCATACTGAAGTGTAATTAATTGTGTTGATTGTATTGGTACATATCTGCTTATTGGAGAAGCACGTATATTGTATACAAAAATTTATTTTTCATTATCAGTTGTATTCCAGGCATGGCCTGAGGGGGTGTTAATCTAACCCGTAAGGATTGGTTATAAAGGTTGGGGTTAGCCTTGTTAATTTGACCTAAGGTTTCCCTTACCCAATAAGGAAAAGGGGTTGCATTCAGTGTCACTCCACCTCAAGTGAGCTTTAGTAGAATCCTTAGGCTTGCAAGCTAGAGACAGGGATGTAGGCACATTTTCCGAACCTCGATAACACATCTGGTGTCATCCTTACTTTATCTGCTATACCATATTTTGTTCGCTTGTTTAAATTTATCTGGAGCAAATTAATTGCAGTTGCATCTATCTGTTTATTTCATACATGCTCTAGATTGACTCTAGGTTTGTGAAATACTGCTGCTGGTTAGTTGTCCTAGGAAAAAAAATCTTTAAATATCTAATTCACCCCCCTCTTGGGATTACACTAAAGTCAATAGTACGTATCTGCTTAAAATAAGAAGCACTTGTTATTGTACACAAAATTTATATTTGTTAGTTGTATTCCAGGCGTGACCTGAGGAGGTGGTGATCTAGCCTATTAGGATCAGTGATATTCCAAGTGTGGCCTGAAGGGGTGTTGATCTATCCCATGAGGATCGATTGTAAAGGTTGGGGTCAGCCCTATGAATCTGAACTGAGGTTTCCCTTGTCCAATAAGGAGAGGGTGTCGTAAACGACATTGCTCCACCTGTAAGTGAGCAAAGGTAGTGAATCCTCTTACTTGTGAGCTTGAGGCGAGGACGTAGGCAGTATTGGCCGAACCCCAATAACATATTGTGTGTCGTTCTCTCTCTCCTTGCACTATTTATTTTTCCGCACTTAAATTCTTGCACATGTATGCTTCTATTTAAATTTATTATTAATGTGTGCATGTTTTAAATATTATGAATGATTGGGAAATACTGAGCCTGCTATATTTGATTTTAATATCAACACAGTTATATTATATTGGGTTTTGGAATTGCATTGAAAGACCCTAGGTTGTGCATTACTGTCTGTGATTTAGATTCAACCTAGCATAAATTTTTTAAATCTCCAATTCACCCCCCTCTTGGGAATATACCAATTCCATCAATTGGTATCAAAGTCTCGTTGTAATAGACTTAAACGTTTTTGTAAAAGATCACAATGACTCAATTTGGTGTATCCCCATTCGGCGAAGGATAGTCACTTACTAGCCCTTCATTGTTTTGCGGTGTAAATTACGCCTATTGGAAAATAAGAATGAGCGTTTTTATAAAATCTATGGATTGGAAGGTCTGGTAGGTGATTGTTAAGGAAATTTGTATGCTTGTAAGCGAAAATGATATTAATTTAATGCATGGAAATTTACATGCCATGGATTTATTGTATTGCGCTTTAAGTTCTAATATTTTTCTTGAGATTATGACATGTAATTGTGCGAAAGATATATGGGAGCAGCTAGAAAAGAGGTATGGAGGAACCCAGGAGAAGGAGACCACTCCTTTGAATGTTCTAAGCTCAAATGATTAGGAGGAGGTAAATAATGAGCTAGTAACATCAATTGATGAAGAGGTATATGATTCTCATCCTACCTTAATTGATAATTAATGTGAAAAATACTATAATATATATTGTGATGAATCATTTGATAGCTCATGTGACATTTTGGTTGACAATTCATGCATCGATTCATGTAATAATTCTTATGTCAAGTCTTGTATGGAATCATGCAATGAGTTTTATGATGAAAGCATGCCATTGAATAGAAAATTAGAGAAAGATTCATTTAAACTATATAAGTGTCTAGTTAGGATGTCTAATCATAAAACTTTTCTGAAAAATGAGAACAACAGGATGGAAAAGCAATTAGGCAAATTAAAAGAGTATTATGCTACCCTAGAGAGGAAAAAGATTGAGAAAATCTTGAAAATTACTTGCATGGAAGGAAAAATGGAAGACGATAAACCCTTCGGAACTAAAAGAAATAAATCCTTAAAAAGGGGTTCTTATTTTAAAAGCAGGATGAATAAGCATAATCTTTCACGTGCACATAAATCTTGCTTATTCATTGGAAAGAAAGGGCACATTAAATACACTTGTTTAGCTAGAGGTGCTAGAGGCATGAATAAGGAAATGATGTGGGTTGTCATGAATGCAAACCTCTTAGGACTTGAGGAAGGATGGGTTCCAATAGGAAATAAATAATTATTTAATCCTCCCTTAGTCTTAGGTATAAAGGTAGTGATGACTAAAAGGCCTGGGAAGTTATATGTGCTTAAAATGAAAAATATTAGTATACACATCTATTATCATACTAAGATTCTTAGAAGAAAGTAGAGCAAATATGAAAATTCGAATAATATGTCCAATCTGAACCTATATCATAATGATTGGATAAATATGAAATTATTAGCTTCAACATGCTTACTTTGAAATGAAGGTTACAGAAGCATGCTTGAGTAAAATCCACTTCTAAATGGACAAAGCATCTTTGCTTGGTAATTAATCCTTAATGCTTAACCACTGCTTAAAATATGAATATTCTAAAGTGTTGGCCTTACAAGGCTTAAAATCTCGTTATCTTGTTTTGATGCTAACAAACAAGTGGAATTCAACGTATTTGTGTGAGTAATGTTATTGCAGGGCTCATATATAAGAAAGTAAGGTCAAAGTGCTCACAATGATCAAATGAAGCTTAAAAGAGTCAAAGCATGGATTTAAAGATGATATATTAAACCTTGAAGAATATGAGGACATGAATGAGTTGTTGAAAGCCAAGGAATATTAAAGTCAAAAGAGCCAAAGAAAGGTAAAGTGAGAAAGCTCAAAGAATATGAAAGCTTGAAGAAAAGATGGACTCAATCCAAGGACAAAGCATGAAGACTCAAGAACCTCGTAAAAATCTTTGCCTCACTCTCTCTTTCCTTAAAGTTTGATTTTGATTTGGGTTGCGAAAACCGAAAGGGAGTACGTTGGTTGAACCATTCTTTGCAGAAACCATACGGGAGTACGTTACTTGGCTAAACATCCCAAAGATAAACTAACTTAAGAGTTTATTTGAATTATGAAGTTTGGAAAGAGCAATTGGATCTTATATTGAACATCACATTGAAGAAACGTTTTCATATATACAGGACTTTGTTCAAACTCGCATTCACTACAGGGCTGAACACAATACAAAAGCTGAAAGTTACATATACCATTAATATATTGTGATTGTATGGTATAAAGCTTGAGATTGAGTGAATTGTGTTTATATTTCAGAAAGTGCTAAATCTTGAATGATTTCATCAATCTAATAGTGCTGAAGTGAATTTATATTTGGCAATCAAATTGGTTGTTGGTTTAAGCATTGTGGTTGATAGGCTTGACTAGTTTAATTATTTATGTGGTTGAAGATTGAATGTTTATTAGTTGTCTTGTTTATTGTTTAAGAGAAACCAAGTTATTGTTTGATTAAAAAAATAGATAAACAAGTCAAAGAATTGGTTAAATATTAAAAGAAGTTAAGGACTTTAAAAAAGAACTGAAAAGAAAGTTTTAAAAGCCAATTCACCTCCCTCTTAGGAAGCTATTCCTAATTTCAATTGGTATCAGAGAGGGGTTATAGCAACTCTTAACTAGAAGCTATAAAAAGATCATAATGGCTCACATAGGCGTAGTTCCCTTTGGAGAGGGACAATCTTCAACTAGGCCTTCTATCTTTTGTGGTTTGAACTACACGTTTTGGAAAAAGGGAATGCAAATCTATCTCCAAACGATGAATTGGAAAGTATGAGAAGTTGTTATAGATGGAGATCAAATTCCTACTAAGATAGTAGATGGAAAAAAAATCCCAAAAGAGAAGAAAGATATGATCGATCAAGATTATAAAATGCTCCAAACAAATTCAAGTGCTATAAATGCTTTATATTGTGCCTTGGATGCTAATGAATTTAATAAAGTAATGACCTGAAAATCAACTAAAGAGATATGAGATAAGCAAGAAGTAACATATGAAGGAACAACGGATGTTAGGGATAATAGGGTGGTTGATATGCTTACAAGTGAATATGAAGCATTTAGAATGAACCCGGATGAATCCATATCCAGCATGTATACTAGGTTCACTCATATAATAAATTCCCTAAATGCCTTAGGAAAAACTTAGACTACTTATGAGATGATAAGAAAAATTCTAAAAGGCCTTCCCTCCATGTGGGAACCAAAGGCTACTGCTATCACGGAAGGTAGAAATCTGAAAAACACATCCTTAGATAAGCTTATAGGTTCTCTCCTCACATACGAAATGACAATGAATGAAAATAGCGGGAAAACCAAAGCCCAAGAAACAATAGCCTTCAAAGCCTCAAAAGAAAACTCTAGTAGTGAAGAGATGGATGAAGATGAAGTAGCCTTTATATCTAAAAAGCTAGCAAAAATCCTTAGAAGGAGAAACAAATTCAAAAGAAGAAACCAAGACTCCAAATCAGATGAAAAAGATATTGGTACCAAGAAATCTAAAGATAAAACCCCTACTTGCTGTAATTGTAATAAAAATGGACATATAAAACCAGAATGCCCACTATTAAAGAAAGAGTCTAAAAAGAAAAACAAGAAGGCCATGAAAGCCAGTAATTGGGATAGTATAAGTAGTTCGGAGAATGAAATAAGTGATCAAGAGGTTGCCTACACGTGCTTTATGGCATGGGATAACGAAGAAAGCTCCTCTACCAAATCGTTAACTAATTCTTATAATGATTCTTCAAATAAATCCAATGATGAGTGTATGTCATCTTATGATGAATTACAAAGTGATTTATTCAAAGTACATAAGATGTTGATCAAAACAAATAAACAAAACACCTAATTGAAGAATAAGAATGAAAGTTTAATGAAAGAGTTAGAATCCCTAAAGAATGCTGAAAGAGATAAAGACTCAAAACTCAAGAAAATAGAACATAAGTATGAATCAATAATGAAATAAATAAAATCCAAAAATCTTGCTAAAAAAGAAAACAACTTGAAAATCAAGAAACTAGAAAGCAAGAATGAACAAATGATCGAAGACCTTCGATCCCTGTCCTCTACGGTATATGAGAAAAATATGTATATTTCTGGATTAGAGGATAGAATAAGAAGATATCTCTAGAGCTACAGAAATCATTAAAGAAGGTTGATAACAAGAAAGACATAGAGTTAAATGATCTCAAGAATCAAATCAAAGATAAGGATAAAATTATTTATAACTTTACAAAAGGAAAGGAAAACCTTGATAAGATGATTGGCTCACAAAGAATGTCATTAAACAAAGAAGACATTGGTTTCAATGGAGTTGAAAATAAAAAGAAAAAGAGTCTGTATATGGGATATTTCTTAAAGGATCCAAAGACTATGCAAACACGTCTTCTAATGCCTACATTAACACCATATGCTATCAATATAAGAAAAAAGGGCATATAAAATTTGAATGTCCATTTAAGAGGAAAGGTGTTAAAACAAAACAAATATGGAAGATAAAAGAAACATCTCTTGACAAATCAATTGGACTCAAGAAGGTTGGGTACCAAAAGTGAAACAATAACTTTATATAAACATAAAGAAAATAGCATTGTTGGTTCAAAATCATAGGATGATTCTTTACAAGGCTTAAATTAAGAAAATATTAAGAATCAAATTGAGCTTATTACTTAAGTACCTTGATTAAGAAGAAGATATTTGAGAATGAAAGCCTACAAGCCTATATGATAAGCTCCCTGCCTATGTGATGTGCTGATATGCTATATGCTACATGAGTATGACTTGACTTGACTTGACTTATATTGATAATTTATGCCTCATTATATTGCAAACTTGAGCATGATTATAAAGCTAAATCTTGATATAATAAGAATAGAGTTTGAGCATGAGATTATTGAGCATGAGCATGAATCTTGATATAAAATTAATTTTTGACTATGCATGCCAATAATGAATCAAGTGGATAAATTTGTCTTGTGTTGCTCTTTATATTGATATTCATGAGTTATGAATGATATTTTTGATATCCATGAACAATGCATGATGTGATATTAACTTTGGTATCTACAAAGTTTTTTTTTGGTATCACATTTTAAAAATTTTAATTGGTATCACAATGTAAAAGGCTCAATTGGTATCACAAATTGATATTTAAGAATGATAAGCATTGATGATGTTAACATGATATTAGTATTCAATGATTGTGTTCATGAGAAAATGCACGATATGAATCAATATATGAAGCATGGATAATAAACTTAAAAGCATAATTGGTATCAAATTTAAATGTATTAAATTCAGGGGGAGTATTATGACTTATTGCTTGTATTATGGTTGTTCTCTAATTATTAAATTGGAATCATGGAATAAATAATCAGTATCATGAATTATTATGCATGTTGAAGTTTAAAGTACTATACTTTTTATGATTGCTCATAGCTTTAGTATTTAAAGTCTTACTCTTTTTGATCGATGTCAAAAGGGGGAGAAGTTTTAGGCAGCAAAAATGGAGCATGATATTAAAAATTTATTAGCATGATATATATATATATATCAAAAGGAGGATAAGTACTTGATGTTGATTGATATTGATATCAAATAATGTGATTTTGATATATGAGCATGATACGTGAAAATATTTTTTAAATGATGCTTATTGAAAGGGGGAGCCTTTTTAAGGCTTACTCAAATTTTTGCTCCTTATTTGTCATCATCAAAAAGGGAAAGATTGTTGGCCTTACAAGGCTTAAAATCTCATTATCTTGTTTTGATGCTAACAAACAAGTGGAATTTAACGTATTTGTGTGAGTAATGTTATTTCAGGGCTCATATATGAGAAAGCAAGATCAAAGTGCTCACAATGATCAAATGAAACTTAAAAGAGTCAAAGCATGGATTTAAAAATGATATATTAAACCTTGAAGTATATGAGGACATGAATGAGTTGTTGAAAGCCAAGGAATATTAAAGTCAAAAGAGCCAAAGAAAGGTAAAGTGAGAAAGCTCAAAGAATATGAAAGCTTGAAGAAAAGATGGACTCAATCCAAGGACAAAGCATGAAGACTCAAGAACCTCGTAAAAATCTCTACCTCACTCTCTCTTGCCCTATTCTTTATTTTCAGTACATATTTAAATTGCGTGGATGGTTTAAATTTGAAAATCATATAAACTACGTATATTTGGAAATCAAGTAAACCTTAAAGTTTGATTTTGATTTGGGTTGCGGAAACCGAAAGGGAGTACGTTGGTTGAACCATTCTTTGCAGAAACCATACGGGAGTACATTACTTGGCTAAACATCCCAAAGATAAACTAACTTAAGAGTTTATTTGAATTATGAAGTTTGGAAAGAGCAATTGGATCTTATATTGAACATCTCATTGAAGAAACATTTTCATATATACAGGGCTTTGTTCAAACTCGCATTTACTACAGGGCTGAACACAATACAAAAGCTAAAAGTTACATATACCATTAATATATTGTGATTGTATGGTATGAAGCTTGAGATTGAGTGAACTGTGTTTATATTTCAGAAAGTGCTAAATCTTGAATGATTTCATCAATCTAATAGTGCTAAAGTGAATTTATATTTGGCAATCAAATTGGTTGTTGGTTTAAGCATTGTGGTTGATAGGCTTGACTAGTTTAATTATTTATGTGGTTGAAGATTGAATGTTTTATTAGTTGTCTTGTTTATTGTTTAAGAGAAACCAAGTTATTGTTTGATTAAAAAAATAGATAAACAAGTCAAAGAATTGGTTAAATATTAAAAGAAGTTAAGGACTTTAAAAAAGAACTAAAAAAAAAGTTTTAAAAGCCAATTCACCCCCCTCTTGGGAAGCTATTCCTAATTTCATAAAGTTTAGCATATTTTGTCCATTGCACAAATTCAAGTCTTAGGGAATCCATCTTGTTATATTTCATCTAACCCTAAACTCATTTTAAACTTAAAGACCTTGGCAAATATCAGTCATCACTCTAGGCTTAAGCACTAATCCTTCATAATCAAAATTAGAGGCAACCACTAAGGGATTCTAGTTTCACCAATCAATCAAAATGTTCCATTTGAGATTAAAATATAAAAAAAATCGTCTAATTTTGGTTCACTATCTCCTCTATAGGAACTCTTTGCCAAACCACAATCACATATGGTAAAGACTTTTCCTTTCTCTGGTTCGTATCCTTGCTTTACCTTGTGGTCATATTTAAAGGATACCTTCCAATTGTGGAAAGTCAGAAATCATCAAAGAGCTCTATATAAGAAATTCATACACTTCTAAATGCTCTTTGGTAAGATGGCCAGGACTTCTTAGCTAGGATGAAAATATTTTGAACATTGTCCTCTAGTGCTCACTTCAAATACTCTTCTGAATTCATTAATGGCTTATCATTTAAGAGTATTCATTTTATACTTCTTTTTTCAAGCTCTAAAAATTTGAGTCAAATCATTTAGAGCTTCATATTTCTAGAATGCTTTGAATGGCTAAAATGATTGCCTAGGTTTTAATCTAAATAAATGAGAAAATTTCAAGAAAACCTTTGCACGAACAATAAAACTCTAAAGCCATTTGAACTTGGGCCTCTCACACGCATTGATATTCATTAGAAAAGAGGCAAGGTAGGCTTATGACCCTGAGGAAGCATTGTATGTGACTTTTTGGTCCTCTAAGACAAAGCATGTATAGCCAAGCTTAAATCATTGAAAATCTTAGGGCACTTGGCTATGAATTTGAAAAATGAAAAAGGCATATGACAAAGATAACACATAACTAAGGGAGAGCATTTGTAACGCCCCAAAAATAATTATTATAGGAGGATGTAGTGAATACTAAAAAAAATAAAAAAAATAAAATAAAATAATTAATTTTATTAATTAAAATAAATAAATAAATTATTATTATTAATTAAATATTATAATAATAATGATATTATTATTATTATTATTATTATTATTATTATTATTATTATTATTATTATTATTATTATTATTATTATATATATCCAAGCTTCATGAAGCTTTGCTTCAAGAACCTTCGTCTCTCTCCCACTTCCTTCAATTTCTCGACTGATTTTCACCTGATCTAAAATCAGAAAATACCGCTGGATTCCATTCTTCTCCACTGACATTTTTACTAGAGCGGATTTGTCATAGGAGCAATGTAGGCACCATTCCTAAGGTAAGACAATCTTTCCTTATTTTCTCAATTTCTCCTTAGATCTTCAGCCAAATCAACGATCGGGCACCACCATAGGGTCCTAGTCGCGATTATTGTCATTTTGGTTGGAGTAAATTTTTAATTTGGGTTTCCTAGACACCATTCCAAAGCGAGAGTGAGATTTGGAGAATTAAGTAAATTAGTTATATTTGAGGGTATAATTATTTATTTGGAATTTATGGGCGTAGGAAATATTAAAATAGTATTTTATTTAGGATTGATTTAATGGAATTAGGATTTTTGATTTAGGGTCTGGGTGAGCGCCGTAGGCATTAGTTTGGGATTTCTGTTGGCATAGTTCAAGAAACCAGGTAAGGGGATAAATTAATTCAGTATTTTCATAAAATTATTCATTATTTTATATCATTTGATTTCAAGAAATTATGTATATTGTAAGACTATGTTTGGGAACTACTGTTGTGAACAGGGATATGATTTAAATATGTTTTATCAGGAAATATGATTTTAGAATAAATTTTACAATAGAATGTTATCCATCTTGTGTGGCATGAGTATTATTTACCATGAAAATTATGCTTATGGAATATAATGTTATTTTAGAATAAACATGTATTTCCAGTTTTAAGGAAAATTATAAAATAGTGTAGAAACTATGATTTCATGAATATAATGTAAACAGTACAAGAAATTCATGTTCAGTATATTATGATTTGCCAGCGCAGATGCCAAGATTACATGCTATGTTATACTGGCATAGATGCCGTGATCTATGTTGGCGCAAATGCCATATTCATGTAGGTTATGACAGAATTCGTGAAATATTATCATGTCAGATATTATTATGAAATATGAAACAGTTATGTTCATTATTAAAATCGTATTATATGATATCATAACCCGGATGGTATAGTTTAGTTCAGTTTTCAGGAGCACGGTACCGTAGCTATATGTTTAGAATTATGATAGTGCTACCACACGACCAGTAGTGTAGGAGATGGCAGTCGATGTGGCTTCAGTGTAGAGTGGTGATGTTCCCCTGGCAGTCTAGGACCAGGTGGGGCAGGCTCATCGTACTTTCAGACTTATGTTTGATCAAGCATGGTCGGCCAACCATTTCTAGGTCCCGCCTTCGGGCCGCACAACCTAATCATGTGGGGGTAAGACATGACATCAGCTAGCTATCCATCCTGGGTGTTATTTCAGTATAGTACAGTTATATAAGATGTTTTCCATGTACAATATGCAGTATGTTATATTATGAATTGACAAATCATGTTTTACTCAGTTTAGTATAGTCAGACTTTTCCAGTTATGTTTTATGTATTACTTATATGTACAACATGAAAATACTCATGTTGTCACACACTAATACTAGTTTATTTCCCTTACTGAGAGGTGTCTCATCCCAGGATTAAATTATTTCAGGAAATCCAGGTAGAGGAGCAGATAGAGCTCCGCGGCGGTAAAGTTGGACTATGCTACCCTGTCAGAAGGGTGAGTTGTTGTGCTAGGGTCAGATTTACTTTGGGAATTGGCCCTAGGATACATTTCATTCTTTTGGTGGATGATTGTATATATATAATTAACAGATTTAATAGAACTTTAGTATTGTAATTGATTGGATGGTTGTATGTAAATTACGTTTCTTGCTGCTTAGTTGTCAAAGTTGTTTGACAGGTATGTCCTTAGTACCCACGAGTCTGGGTAGACCATATTTATATCAGTATAACAGGGAAACATGATAATTATGAATGACGTTATGTTTTCATGTGAAAGAGAAAAAAAAAAAGGTAAAATAGACAAGTCGTTACAACATTACTCTTTATAATTTCATGATTCCATTAAATGCTCACATTTTATGTTTGTATGCCTTATGAAAACAACACTTCAGACTACTATCCACAGTGTATTAAATGCTTAAATTCTTTGATGGATGGTAATTATATTTTTATCTTGATTATAGCATGAACTCCTTAGGATATTTGAAACACAGGGCAAACAATGGACTAGTGAGGAAGATTGAGTTAATTACTATTTTAGGAATTAAAATGGGGTAGACGTAAACCTAAAATTGAAATGAGGTAGTGAGGAATGACTTAATAACTCTTAAGTTAACATACGACATTGCTCTTGACGAAGTGTTGAGGGAAAAAGATTTATGTAGTTGACCTCACCTACTGAAACTCAAGACTTGTTATTGTTGTTAATTATTGGTTTTTTGTATTTAAAAGGGTAGACGTACATTAACGTCAAACTGAAATGAGGTAGTTAGAAAGGACTTAATAACTCCTAGGCTAACAGACTATATTACTCTCAATTAAGTGAATTTGTGGAAAAAGATTTATATAGTAGACCCCACCTGGTGAAACTCAAGACTTGTTATTATTGTTGTTGTTATTGTACTTCCAAACACAACCTAATAACAAATGGTTGGTCAAATAAGGAAGTAAATTATACAAGCACCTATCCAAATTTGTTAATGTTTAAAACTCATTTTGTGGATTCTAACTATTGGTTATGCACGTGCACACACACAGCCAATACAAAAAATAAAGAAAATTATAAGAGAGAAGAAGAACACGAATTTACATGGTTTGACAATGTACTTGTATTTACGGCGTCCCTATGCAATTTTCACTATCATCGATAAAAGCTATCTTAAGATTTTAACCCTCGATTATAATATGTATATATAGTCTCATATAAAAACACCAAAATACCCTTATATGATAATACAATTACATTGCACCTGACTCAAATGTACACTACGAGAGGCAACACCCCCCAATGCATCCCCACTAAATTTAGTTTAAATAGACAAAGAGGTTTTATGCATGGAAAACTCAAGGGTCCTTCTATTTGCAACAAACTTCAGGTGGATAATCCTTCTGAATATGAGTCATAACTTAATACTAACTACGCATTAGTTGATCAATAAGAATGAAATAGAATAAAATGAAATAAACTAAACTTTGTTACTTTATTTTTTTTTGTCATATTGCAGACTCAAACATTCATTTGATTTTATACATATCCCATTATTCTACAAACCAAACATGAAGTGAAGGAATTGACATGGGAACTGGCATGCTCAGCTAGCTATGATTATACGTACGTTGCAGCTTCCAAAAGAAAGTTTCATTACGCAAAGATGAATGGAAACAAAATGGTCCCTCTAGGGCTTCCTTTATGGGGTGTCACAGTCATTGGAAATTCTGCATAGTCTCATTAAATTATCACCACATACTAAATCAGATGTTGATGGCAAAAGCTGTCTCCAGATTCACATAAGAATTTTTAGGTTTTAATTTGTGGGTCTTACAATTTTGCTCTAAAAATTTGTGTCAAGTTTCAGTCTTTAGAACTGTGCGCCTAGAATTAATCTCATTTGAAGAATAATCATGTGAAACATGTAGCATGTGATTGCTGGTCTGATAAGGTTAGAAGCTTGGGGTTAACAAACATGTTACAAAAGAAAAAGGACAGGACTAAAAGTCACATTTGCATATATATATGGACCAAAAGAAAAGGTTTGTGTTCATTTTGGAGAGTTCTTGAAGTATTTTTCTTCTCTTCTGATGATTGAATTGACAAATCATGTTGCAACATAGAAGAAAGCCAAATCTAAGTAATCCAATTTTTATTTATTTATTTGCCCTTACAATTCAAGAGCATCGGTTTTGCACACATTTTAAAATTTAGTAGTACTATAGTAGTAGATTGATCAAAATAAAATTAAATAGGTCAAAAGACACTCACGTCTCCTGAAATTTGTCAAAAATACAAGAACTTTCATTGAGCTTTTAAAAATTCCATTGATCTCCTTTGAAATTTTAAAAATATCACAGATCTCCCTTCAAGGTTGGGAAAAAAACACAAACTTCATTTCAAAAGACCTATCTTTTTATAAAATACAAAGAGGGGTTTATCTTTTTTCTTAAACCTTTGAGGAGCTTCTAGAAATCTTAAAACTTTGGGAGAGATTCTTGAAAATTTTAAAATTTTAAGGGAGACTAATGCCTTTTTACCAAATTTTAGAAAAGTTACTGTCCCAATTGAATAAGAATTGAAATAGACTAGGTTTTTTTTTTTTTTTTTTTTTTTTTAAATAAGGGCGGCACCTCCATTTATTTATTGATATACCCTCATTTTTGACAGAAAAATACCGTCCTTACAAGACAAGCAATGGGAGATTACAATAGAAAAAAAAATTTAAAAGCCTCCCAAAAATAACACCAACATCCAACCAAAATAGGACTACAAGTCCAAACAAAATAAAACAAGGACCTACTAACCAATAAAACACCCCACGCATCAAATCAAACAAAAGAAAAAAAAATAAACATATATCTATACCAAAATGAAACCATCGAAACATATCTCATATAAGCCGTACACATCTTCTTCAGTTTATACAAATCATTGATAACTTTAAAAAATTGACTATTATTTGTAAACAAACGATTCCTCCCCATATCACCTTATCTAACCAAAGCATCCGTCACTTTATTCCCTTCTATATACCAAAGATTTATCAAAAAATCTACTCCCTCCAATAAACCAATAAGCTGCTCCCAAAAATTCTACAAATACCACAAGGAGCACTTACTGGATCTTATCCAATTTACTACAATATTCGAATTACATTAAATATCAATACTGGTATGACCCAAATGTTTGCAAATCTTTATTCCTTCCATCACAACTCTCAATTCAACTTCATTATTGAGTGATCTCTCTCTCGGGTTTGTGCACAATCTTTTTAAACTTTGCTGACCATGGACATGGAATAAGGAACTCTCTGTCTTCACTTATGGAAGCTTGGCTGTTGCTATAAAGAGTTGAGTGAAGCGACAAAAGCATCGTATTAGTATTTAATTTACCAATATTTGGAGTAAGAACGAAGGACAATAGGAACATTCTCGATGAGAGATTTGTATTTCACCGTACTCCCCCCCGTCGGCCAACCTTCCTAAAAACTAAAATTGTGCCGCATAACCAATTTGATCATATGTAGCCTACTTGATGTCATTTTAATGGAGGGTAATAAGCAGGGATAATCATTCAATCGGTTTGGTGAATTCAATTAATTAACCGAATTAACTAAAAAATTTCAGTTAAAAAATCTCATTAATCGAACCCAAAAACTAAACCAAAAGTCGAAAATCAAAATTCAATGAAAATGAAAACTGAACCAAATCGAATAAACTTTTAACCGAACTAAATCGATCGAATTTACTCGGTTAATTTGATTAATTTGATTTTAACCGAATTATGCTCACCTTTTATTTTATTTTATATATTTATTTATTTATTTTTTCCCACACAAGACGCTTAGCTTAATTATGGTCAATAAGCAAACCAAATGACAAGCATGCACCCGTTAATTTTCCAATCTCCATTTTTTTCATTTTCCTACTGTTTGTTTGCTTGTTAGGGGATAATAACCTGTTTGGCACGAATTTCATGGAATCCCTAACATACGCCATGGAAAAAGAAAAGTTGATTTTTGACATAGAATCCCATTTCCAGTATATCAGAGAAGACACGGTCATCTATGCTTTGATTAGAAGTAGGAAAATGAAAAAGAAACTTTGAATCTGTCTAGTCTTTATTCTTCGCAGCATTCCAAACTTTCTTTCTTCATAGTTATTATTATTAGTATTCTTTTGGCTGCAACTCCACAGACTGCATTGGTCTTGACACCAGCTAGCTTTTTGGAAAATCAGAATATATATGTGAACATCAAACAAAAGGGATCACTGGAAAGTCATGGACAATTCAAGTTTAGACATTCGGGGAACTCACATTGTCACAGAAGTCATCTCACCCATGAGCATTAGAGCTCCTATCACTTTCTGGATTTTGATGCTCCAAATCTGCTAAAATTTTAAGCCCTGCTGCTTGGACTCTCCTCTTGCTAGTTCATATCATTTTCCAAGATGCCCAAAACTTGCAAAACAACACATGCACTAGACCAGCTTAGACAGCATCCAAATAATTAATGCACCTGTGCACTGTACAAAAGCATAATATTGGAACATTTTTTTTTTTACATTAGTTGCATTTTATAACTGAACAATAGACCATGTTGGCCAATCTGTATCCATAGCAGAGATGGCAGGAAGACAATTTATCAGAGTAGACTGCTATTAGTTGTTATAAAGAAAAATTCCAATGTTTAGACTTTGGAATGAATCATCTCTGTTTCTGAAAAACACTTGATGCCTTGAAGAAAGCCTCCCTCTTGCTAAATAAGCTTTGTGCTCGTTGCGCTCATGCAATATCAAAAGAAAAGTGGCTGCAGAAGTTGTAGCTATCCCAAATTCAAAGTAGTGTTAATGGCATAATTCAAATACCTTTGGTTCCAGTTCCAAAAAAAAAATAATTGCACTTCCTAGCTGACTTCAAGAATGTAACATTCCTATCTTGGTGTCGTCATAAGATGTACTTCTTCCGGCATGCATGCTGGTGAAAAGCATGTAAAAATTAGAAACTGAGACATGGTATGGAGGAAGTTAATAAAGTTGTTATCAGGAAGATATACAAACCCATTTGAGTGGGGAGACATATCTTGGTTGCTGTCCAAATTCTTTAAAAGCAAGCCTTCTGACTGCTCTCTTCCTAGGATGGATGCTTCAAAAGAGCCATTGTCCTTGAGCTCACTTGAATCTGCAGCTCCCATTTGGAATTCTTTCAACAAACTAATACAGGTCAGACCAAATACAACAACATCTAATTTTATAATTATATATATTCATTATATTGGCTCATTCTCAACAGTCGCTGAATGTCATAGAACACAAATATAAAAGAAACCACGAATATGGTTCACTGCATACTATTTAGTACTGGTCAAGTTGGGAAAAAAAAAATGGGGGAGATGAGGCAACAAAATACCTAAAGAATTTGTACCTGGGTAAGTTACGTTTGGTTGTTGATGCAGCAGCATGTCTTCCCTGCAGATATCCTTCACATTGCAAGAACATAAAATGGCTATATTATTCCCTCAACTATGGACTACATTTGTTCATGAGTCATAACAAACTTACCTCAGAAGGCATATGGAGCTGGAAGGATCCACGGTGAGTCTGCACTTGTGACTCTAAGCCAAATGAGGTTTCAGAATTGATTATATCTAGCAAATTAGAAACTGATGGTTGGTTAGAGGGATTGCACTGGCTGGAAATACTGAACATGGTTTGCCCTGGGTTTTCTTGGTTCATAGGGAGTGTGCCAACCATATTCATATGAGAGGATCCGTTTGTCTCACCAAAACCCACTTTCATCTGAGAGAGTTGCATAGGCTGCACTACTCCTGGTAGGCATAGAGGATGCAAACTTAAACCATTTCTCATTGACAGCATCTGAAATGTGAACCAAAATGGACAAACTTTTTTTAAAAAAAATTCAAACTTTCCAATAATGAATATGCCTAAATATTTTCTTCACAAAGGAAAGGATAAAATGAAATATCAACAATTAAAGAACCTAAGAAAATATACATAATTTTTTGAAAAAATAAAAAAAAGAAAAGCACTCAGATGAGCAAAACATCAACGGTGAGGTACATTCTTGCTAAAAGGCAGAGCAGTAGTAAAATATACAATGACCAACTATGATTTTAAAAAATATGAAGGCAGACAAGTTATGATCAAGCAGGAAAGGATGAGAAACAAAATCAGTAAATCTATCTTCATGATCTTAAATCATAGAACTGCTTACGAGCGGGAGCGGCAACTCACTTCCAGGTTTGATTATATATGATGGTAAAAATGATAACGCCATATTTTTCACTAACCCAAAATTAACGTCCATACCCATGAATCAATCACTGCATTTAAATTGGAATAACCTTGTAATTATCACACATTGGAATAACCTCAACATTTTCACACTTACAAATAACTTAGATTGCTAAACGATTTTATAATGAGCCATCATAATCTCACATCTGATCATTACTAGGAATATTGTATTTGAACATCTTGTTAGCATTCAATGTCCATTTCATATTTTTCATACAATTGACCCCATGGCACAACATAGTAGGTGAGCATAATATTGTAAAGCATTCTGTTGTCATTCCCGCTTCTGGAATAACCTCAACATTATTACACTTCATATAAAAATCACTAGGTTAGATTGCTAACAATTTTATAATGAGAAAGCATAATCTTACATCTAATTATTGAAAGAGGAATATTGTTGTTTGAACATCTTGTTAGCATTCAACGTTTGTTTCATATTTTTTTTTTCTTTATTAAATTGTCACCATGCTCAACAGGTAACAAGAGAGCATAATATTGAACAGCAATCTGAATCAAGCAAATCATATTTCATGCTGCACTAGAGAGTCCATGCAGCATGGATGAACTTAGCAGTTAGTTGCAACCCAGAAGATTTTGGTGGATATCCATGACGGTCAAATTTTTTTGACTACTCTCTGGCCTTGGTAGGAACATTTTTGTTAGGAGTGCCACCATAAGGTCCAACCTCATCATTTACAGAAAAGGCCAAAGCAGGGAACACGAATTCCATGTTTATTTCCTGAAAAGTATACAATTATAAAGCCCCTCCATACTTCTTAATTTAGAAACATTCAAAGCTTCATTCACTCACAAAAATATTGTTGGAAAAAATATTCAAACTCAAAACTCTAGTAAACCTTTTTTGGTAAATCAAAACCCCACTGAACATTTTCCTCTTCATTTTTCTCAAGAGCTTTCCCACATTTTAATTGCTCAAGAAGTTGTGGCCTCAAACTGATTACACAAGCTAGAATTCCTAAAAAGGGAAACTCAACCTGTAGAAATCACGAGTATCTTGGGTGATTTATAGGATATTTACGTAGAGAATTGTATATTATTAAGAGAGATTATTCTAGAAGATTGTTTCCATATTTAGCATACCCGATTGTATTGTAAGTAGTGTATTAGCTTGTACAAAGATTTATTCAAGAAATATAGAAATTATTAATTCTGATTTCATGACATCAAAGCTAGGAGATTAAACCTAGCTATCAATGGCGAAAACCGCCAGCCAAAGTAGAGGTTCGATGACCTCTAAATTTCATGAGGGTGAGAATGAAGCTATTTCCACCATGGGCTCAACAGGACTCAACAACTCGTCCTTCCAACTCGCGGTGGAGAAGATGGATGGCAAGGGAAAGTTGGGATTTCTTACCGGCAAGACATGGAGACTTGCCCCAATCGAAGCTGCCACCCTTCAGAAATGGAAATTGGAAAACTCCATGGTCACGACGTGGCTGGTGAACTCCATGAAGCCGTCGATCAGGAGGACTTATTTTTCCTGCTGTTGGCAAAGGAAGTCCGGGATGCTGTCCATGAGACCTACTCCGCTACCGAGAATTTCTCCATTACTCTACATAGCATTTCACACAGGCAGTTGCTCAGACCAACCGCACCTGTCCCCATGGATTCCTCTTCATCACTGGTGTCGTCGCTACATTTGGCCATGGCCGCCTTGATTGGTGCCTCCATCATGGCCATCTCTGCCTTCTACATGCTCAAGCACAGCATTGATCAGGTCCTCCACTGCCTCATTGACATCCGACGCAAGCTTCCTCCTGATAACGCTAACCGCTGCTCTACGTTGCGTGGCCGAGAGGAGAAGGAAGAAGAAGAAGAAGAAGAAGAAGAGGAAAGAATAGAGCGAGACTTTGACGGTTTTGGTTCCGATAGAGAGATTGGGATTGATGAGAAAATGTTGAGGCAGGGTCTATCTACTTTGGCCAAAGACCAGACCTCGTTTAGTTATTATAGAGCTTCGTCTTCCACAAATATTTCTTTGGGTTCTTTAGCCCAGAGAGGTAATTTTTTGCAGGCCTTGAGTATAACCTCTAGATCCAAAACTCCTTGGATTATTGATTCTAGTGCCTCTGACCACAAGACTGATGCCTATCATCTTTTCTTATCATATTCACCTTGTGCTGAAAATTTGAAAGTTAAAATTGCAGATGGATCACTCTCGTCTGTTGCAGGCATAGGGAATATCTGACTCTCTGACTCCATCACGTTGGAGTCCGTTCTTCATGTTCCTAATTTATCCTACAACTTACTATCCATTAGCTAGTTAACTAAGAATTCCAATTGTTCTGCTAAATTTCTTCCCTCTCATTGTGTTTTTTAGGACCTATCATCAGGGAAGACAATTGGTAGTGCTATGGAGTGTGAGGGACTCTACTACTTTGAGGAGGCTAATGTGAGTGAACAATGTTAAACTGCTATTTGTGATTTTGCATCTTTTTCTAGGAATAATGAGATTTTGTTATGGCATTCTAGGATGGGTCATCCAAATTTTCAATACTTAAGAAGTTTATTTCTTTCCATTTGTTCAAATAAGACGTCTTCTGATTTTCAGTGTGAGATTTGTGAACTTGCAAAACGCCATTGTAATTCCTTTCCAAAATCCACATACAATCCATCCAGACCATTTACTATGATTCTTAGTGATTTATGGGAGCCCTCACACTCTTTTAATCACACTCACACGAAATGGTTTGTTATTTTTATTGATGATCACACTCGTATTTGTTGGGTTTACTTGTTGAAAGATAAAACTGAAGTCCGTTCTTTTTTTATCAATTTCCACTCCATGATTCAAATACAATTCCAAACTCACATTCAAATCTTGCGTAATGATAATGGTATAGAATATTTCAATACTATCTTGGGAAATAATCTTCAAGAAAATGGAATTATCCATCAAAATTCTTGTGTGGATGCCCCTCAACAAAATAGGGTTGCCGAATGCAAAAATAAGCATATTCTTGAAGTAGCTCGGGCATTGAAGTTCACTACAAATATGAAAAAATATTTTTGGTGTGATGCTATTTTAACATGTACATATCTTATTAATAGAATGCCTAGTCAGGTTCTTTCTTTTGCCACTCATCTCCAAAAATTCCAAGAGTGTTTTCCCAACTCTTGGCTCAACTCCAATCTTTCCCTAAAAATTTTTGGGTGTTTAGCATTTGTACATGTTCATGCTCACAATAAGGATAAATTGGAATCTTGTGCCATTAATTGCATTTTTATTGGTTACTCTCCTACTCAAAAAGGCTACAAATGTTATGATCTTGTCACAAAAAAATTGTTTGTTAGCCTTGATGTCACGTTTTTTGAAACCTCTCCTTACTTCCAAAAGCCCTCTCTTAAAGGGGAGAATTGGAATGAAGATCGGTTCTTTGATTTCTCTATTGATGAATTTGTGTCATACATTGAGTTTGTTAACACCACTACACCATTCCCTAATTTGTCACCTGATCTATCATCTACAAAAGACCATTAACTCAGGGGGAGATGCAGAAAAAACAAAATAACAAGGAGATACTTGTTTACTCAAGGAAGCCAAAATCAAATAACATAAAGAATTTCATATCTGAGGCACCAAGAGAGCTGGAACCGGTGATAGCTCCGAGCAACCATGAGTCCACGTCCAATCTCGATCAGGTAATAGATCCAAATAGCCATGAGCTTTCTTCTAATAAGTCCGCACCTGATGATCTCAATTTACCTATTGCTCTTAGAAAACAAACTAGGTCATGTACTCTTTATCCCTGGTCAAATTACATGTCTTATAAAACTTTGTCTACAGGGTATTGTGCTTTTGCCTCTAACCTTGACAAGATAAAAATTCCAAAGAATATCTAGGAAGCCGTGGAGATTCCTGAATGGAGGGAAGCCGTCATGGAGGAAATGCAGGCCCTGGAAAAGAATGGAACTTGGGATGTTTTGAATTTTCTGAGAGGGAAGAAGCTAGTAGGCTACAAATGGGTCTTCACAGTGAAATATAAAGTTGATGGGATAATTGAATGGTATAAAGCTCGTCTTGTTGCAAAAGGGTTTACACAGACCTATGACATTGACTATACAAAGACGTTTGCATAGGTGGAAAATTTGAATATAGTTCGGGTCCTCCTGTCCTTGGCTGCCAACTTGGATTGGTCACTTCAACAACTTGACATTAAGAATGCTTTTCTAAATGGCGAGTTAGAAGAAGAAGTCTATATGACGATACTACCAGGTTTCACTAAGAAAGGTGAAGAAGATAGAGTATGTAAACTCAAGAAGTCCCTAGATGGACTCAAGCAATCTCCTAGAGCATGGTTCAATAGATTTGCGAAGGTGATAAAGAACTGAGGATATCGACAAGGGCAATCAAATCAAACTATGTTTTTCCAACAGTCTGAAAATGGGAAGAAAACAATTTTAATTGTGTATGTTGATGATAAAATCCTAACTGGAGATGATATAGTGGAGATGGAAAGATTGAAGAAAGTCCTAGCCGCTGAGTTTGAAGTTAAAGACCTGAGATAAATGCGGTACTTCTTGGGAATGGAAGTTGCTAGATCAAAAAAGGGTATCAATGTCTCTTAGCGAAAGTATATCCTTGATCTCTTAACCGAAACTGACATGCTTGGATGCAAACCTAGTGAAACCTCAATTGAAGTAGTAAAGAGAGTTGAACACTACGGAATATCAGTTGAAAAGGAGAGGTATTGGGGATTGGTTTGTAAACTAATCTATTTATCACATACCAGACTCGACATCGCATTTGTAGTAAGTATGGTAAGCCAACACATGCATTCACCAAAGGAGACACACCTAGAGGCTATGTACAAGATTCTCAGGTATCTCAAGGGTTATCCAGGCTAAGGACTCTTCTTCAAGAAGTGTAAAAACAAGGAAGCAAAAGTTTTCACAGATGCTGACTAGGTAGGATCAACGGAAGATAGAAGGTCTACCACCGGATATTGCACCTTTGTATGGAGAAATTTGGTGGCTTAGAGGAGTAAAAAATAGAATGTAGTGGCTCGAAGTAGTGCTGAAGCTGAATTTAGGGCAGTTGCACAAGGGATATGTGAAGGATTGTGGTTACGAAAACTTTTGGAAGAACTACAAATCACGGTGAAATTCCCTATCAAACTCTACTGTGATAACAAAACAGCCATAAGAATATCTTTCAATTCAGTTCAACATGATAGGACTAAGCATGTAGAAGAGGACTGACACTTCATCAAAGTAAAGGTTGAAGAAGGAACCATTTGTATGACTTATGTGCCTACCAAGGAACAAATAGAAGACATCTTTACCAAAGAGTTAGCCCAACAGATTTTTGATGATTTCATATGCAAGTTGGATATGATCAATATCTATGATCCAACTTGAGGGGGAGTGTAGAAATCCCGAGTATCTTGGAGTGATTTAGGAGATATTTATGTAGAGAATTGTATATTATTAAGAGAGATTATTCTAGGAGATTGCTTCCATATTTAGCATACCCGATTGTTTTATAAGTAGTGTATTAGCTTGTACAAAGATTTATTCAAGAAATATAGAAATTATTAATTCTGATTTCACAACCCATCTTACATCCATCTCAAATTTTAGGATATTTTGGATTCTTACCTTTATGAAGGCTGAAACATTATATTTTTTGCCAGTTAGCATTTCAGTGAACTAGTAATAATTTCTATTGTATTTTCAAACTCTTTTCCAATGAATAATTTGTAGTTCAAAGTTGACGTGTGCAGCTAATGGCAAAGCTAAAGCAATCATTGCTCAAATCTGTGAACTATTTGATAATTTTCAGAAGGGACAATTGCTCTGACAAGTTATCTGGGGGTGTGGAAGGAAATTCTAAAGCAAACGAGAACTCATGGCAGATTGTAGAGATTATTTTATAACAGAAGCATGGCAGCATGTCCAAACTAAAGAGTCAGCAAATAAGCAAGCTGAGTGCCAGTTCCTAGTTAACCAGTTCAACCACCATGCCAGCTCCTCAGCAGCCATGATGAGTTATGTGTTGAAGGATGCCTCAGTCATTTTTAGTGTTATGAAAGATGTCTTTCTTAGATAAGCAAAGCCTGAACAGCATATAAATTTTTTATATAAGCCCCTGACAAATTATATATTTAAAATTTAAACATATGGGTATTACATAAAACCCTCACCTTTATGTGTAAAGAAGCGCAAAAGGTGAAAATGACTGAACAAAAATGAAAAATGTCTTCTGGTCGTGTAGGCATGGAGGTTGACAAAAAGGAGGCTGCTCCCTTAAAAACGTTTGCCTTTTCTTTAGTTTTAGCCCATGCAATCCTAGAGCATAGATTAAATAGCATAGTTTGAGCTCATATCAAACTCTATTTCATCTCAGGTTGACACATGTGACAAAGCTAAACCAGAAGAAGCCTGACAAATCCAGTATTCATCTTAGCTCAACTTATTTGCAACCATACCCCAAGAAGTTAAAAGGAGGGACTGACATGCATTCTTCCTCCAAGAATATGCATACTTTGTCCTTGCTCACAATCAATTAGTCCTCAATATCCTTGCTGTTCTCCTTCTCTTTAAGCATCCACAAGATGAGAGATGACCTTAGCTAAAAATCTGATACTAAGTGATGAAGTAAAAAGAAGCAGAAGTAATGAGGAAAATAACACAAATTTTATGGAAAAATACAAAGAAGACGAAGAGGAAGAAGAAAAATAAAGGAAAGAAGTACAGCTGCATGCTCAAATTTATGTTGATTGAAATGTTCTTTATTTAAATCACACTCTTGATGTTCTTCTTCTCCTTTAACATCCAAAAGATGATACAACCTTAGCAAAAAATATGATACAAAGTGTTGAAGTAAAAAGCAGAGCATTTTGCGCAAAATTGTATTGATTGAAACGTTCTCTGTTTGAAGCACACTTTTCTGAATACACTCAATTTTTTTGGTAGCATCTCCTCCTACTGATAGACGTGCATTTTACCAATAATTCTACCCACTCAGAGAGAGAGAGATTATGCATTCTGTATTCTGTTGCTCAGTATGGGAGCAGAACTCATGACACTTGCAAAAGCATGAAGTCAAGTAAAATTGGTTGGTCTATGTGCTTGTTGTTTTGGCTGTGGTGATTGTAATACTAAGTACAGCTGCACCAGAAGTGGTTATGAATATTGCAATACATATATATATATATATATATATATATATTTGGTAGAAAAGGAAGAGATTTCATTAATGGGAGAAGAATTTACAAAAGGAGAATAATACTTCTCCTGAAAAAAATCTGGAACAAACCAGAAGAAAAAACTGAAAAACTGTAAAAGAAAGAAGAGAAAAAACCAAATCAAAAGATTCATTCCTAAATCATGCTGAACTTCCAAAAAGTTATCCCCCTTATAAAACCCAAACCCAACGCACCACAAAGAGGTCAACCAGTGAATCTTTTCCCAAACCAGATGCCCATTCAAATTTTCCCTGAAAAGATCCGTGCAATATTGCAATGCATATAAAGAAGGCACCACATCAGCAACCACATGCAAGCAGTTATAATTACGGCAATCAATGTGGCAAGTACATATCAACAACTAAATTTGAGTAGTTGTCTTGAATGGCTTGGATTAGGATGCAAATTAGTATTGTAGAGTTCTAGGGATCATGAGATGAGAGTATTCTTTTCTTTTTCAGTTAAAAAGGTTGAGGATTCTGACCAAAAAAGAAAAACAAAGATGACATAGACTTGAGCCCAGGAACCATAAACCTTAATTATAGCTAGCCTCCATTGGCTAAAGTATAATCCTAGAGTCTCTGCAATGTGCTTGCCTTAAGGTTTATGGCTCCTTAGCCTGGATGGATGGACTCAAGTCCATGAGGTCATTTTTCCTTCACAAATCTTATTTTGACAGATCTTTACAAGAAAGGGGTTTTTTTTTTCTAAGGTGCACCCAACCCTTATAAATACTCTTCTAAATTAAGAAGGCATAGTTGTGTGAGATAAATAAATAAATAACATAAAATTAAATCAAAAAATATTAAATTTAAGATCTTTCGCAAAATGAGTAAGGCATCTAGACTACCCTTCTACTCCACAATGGGCTCCCCTCCTCCACCATTCTCTCCCACTTAACAAAAGTTGATGTCAAATGTTAGTTAACTGAATGGGGACTCAACAAACGGAAATGGAACCGATGCGATTCAATGGGCTTGATATCTGTGGTAAGTTGCGAGTGCAGCTCAAACCTGACCTGATGCCATCTCCTAAGCTGAATGAGCTCTTATAGGATGTTAAGACAGTTACCTATGTTTAGTAGCTTATGAATGTTCTTATGGACATTGATGTGGAAATTAATTAGATATCAATGTTGCTTGGTAGTTAGGGTTGCATCCTTTAAGACTTTGTGATGCATATATTGATAGGGTTTGCAAATAAGTGTCCTCTTTTGTGGCTGTGGATATAGTGTTAGAGAGTCACTTTCAAGTTACGTCATTATGTTTGTGACTTACAGCTTGTGTTGTTTTAGCGGGGAGATTGTGGCATTTCCAGCATTATATGATTTATGATGGCCATGAAAACACATGAACATCAAGGTTGGGTTATTAGTTGCACTCCCAATAAATATCACAATATCTAGACCCTTGAAGCACTGTGGATCCATTTCCATTCGTTGAGTCCTACTATCAACTAACCAGAGGCCAAACTTTTTTCAAAGTGAGAGAGAATGATGGAGAAGGTGATAGCCCATCATGGAACAGAGAGGCAATTTGGAAGCTTGATTCCTCATTTAGGAAAAGATATTAATTATAGTTTATTTGATTCATTTATTTATTTTAGGCAAGTATGCCTCCATAATTCTAGATCAGTTTACAAATATACTAATACAGATTGTGAACAAGTTAATGTTTGATTTTTGAGCTTGAAAGAATTTGGTTGTTTGACTTTTAGGTTTAACTTTTGATGCAACTATGCTTTAGGTAGCTTTTGCACAATATGCCTGGTCAAAGAGACTAGCATTCTTGTGATGATCTCAAGAACTTAGGTTTATGATATGGGGAAAAAATGAACTCATGGACTCGGGTCTATGCTAAGAGCCTAAGAAGCCATTAACCTTGAGGCGAGCACATTGTGGTGGCTGAAGTTTGTGAACCCACAACAGTGCTTTAGCCATTGTAGGCTAACTATGGGTTGCTGCTTATGCCTCTGTATCTTGGTCTCAAGTCTGTGTTGTGTGTTTATATATATATGTATATATATATTTCAATATTCTCATCCTAAAAAAGAAAGAATATTTCATCTTATAACTTAGAGCTTTATGGGAATTAATTTGTCTCCTCATCCAAAACTTTCAAGACAACTACTCAAAGTTTCTTTCCTCTTCCCCTTTAGATGGGCTAGATTTTAGCTCAGGTCTAAGATATCCTTGTGCTGTTGATGAGCCATACCATTCTTTTCTACAAGGATATGGGTGTGATTTTTGCAATCTTTTAAGCTTGTAACGGTCCATAGTGTGATCTAATCCTGACTTGCCCAATTTCATTTTGTATTCGTCTTGTTTGGATGTGTTCGATTGATTCAAATTGATCAGATTCACGTAAACTTATCAGATAATTCAATTCAAGAATTCAGGAGTTTTAAGGATCTAGTTCAATAACAAAACCAGCTCTATTTGTGCAGCTTCCTCACAAACTCTACCATCTCTCCTTAAAGTAGTTGAAGGGGTGAATGATAATAAGGGTCTTGTCAATGACAGTAAATAATAAGAATTGGCAGTGTCGTTTAGTGATAGAATCCCAATGAAGGTATTCTGATGAGGGAATGATGGAGGTTGTGCTTCAACTATGTTGAACTCAGCTATTCATGTTGATGTTGGTAGTCTAGACAATGGGTTTGGTTAAGAAATAGGGGGTGCGGAATAAAGCTCGAGCTTGTCTTGAAGAAGCTGTGGAGAGGGGTAAAAGGATACTAGCTAGCTGGTTTTTGGGAGAGAGAGAGAGAGAGAGAGAGAGAGAGAGAGAAAGAGAGAGAGAGAGAGGATAACAACATAACCTTCTAACCCCAGCCCCCAAGCCCTGAAGCAAAACAAGGTGAGGAAAAAGCTTGTGCTTGTCATGCAGAAGCCATGGAGAGGGGCCTGGGGAGGATACAACTAGCTAGCTAGCTGGTCTCTGGTAGAGATAAACCAACATCCTAAAGTGTCTCAACAAACTCGTCACAAGCAAAATGAAAGTCAACACTTTAAAATCAATGTGCAAGCCTTAAAGAAGGGATTAGTTGATCATACATAGCACCCAAGTTATCCCACTATAACACTGGGGTAGGGCCAAAGGAAAAGTGAGAACCCAAGTTCTGCAATGAGCATCGCCAAATGAGCTCAGTAGTGGCTAAGCACAATATGATACTCATTTTTTGCCTAGGTTCAATACTCAGCTGTGGTGAAGGTGAGAACAATAGTTGGTTGCTGGCAAGGAAACTAATTAATGAAATTGGAGCCAAGAAACTAAGAACATGCTTGACCATATGCCATTGCACATAGGTGGTATTGTGATAAACTACCAGAGCTTATTAAAAAGATCTGACAGAGTAAGAGTGTATACTGCAATGCACCAATACCACTGAGATAATTGAGAATTGGAAAAGGGAGAACCTCATGACCTGGATAGAGGTGGAGAAGAGGCCATAAGACCCTTGACCAGTTTCACACCTGCCTTTTGAGTACAGTGAAGGAGATGCAGTAGATATTTTTGGTCAGTGAGAATAATCCATAAGAATGATGACTGAGGAGTCGCTTGGAGAAAAAAGTATGAGAATTTGAATTACAAAGAGATTAAACAAAGTTTGAATAAGATGAGCAGCCAGGGGAGATTTTTAGTGAGGCCAACTGAGAGGCAATGATAGTGAGAAAGAGATATGAAAAGGAGAATGACAACATAACTTTGGAATGGGCACATGATTAGTGAGAAAAATAGCAGTTTCAAAGGCAAAGTGCCGGTAACAGAGTGAAACAAAACGATGTGAGAGCAAGGTCAGGCCACAATTAAAAATATGGCAAATTTATGCTTAGCAGTGCCATTTTGTTCATGGCTTCCCTAACAAGCTAAGTGATGATTTATGCCAAGGTTCTTAAAATAGGAGTTTAATTTGGCACATTTGTCACCTCATTCTGAAAGAAAGGCCTTGATTTCAAATTGAATTGGCTTTCAACCATGCTTAAAAGTCAAGAAAAAACATATTAAACATCACTTTAGTGCACAAAGGGAAACAACCGAATGAATTTTGAGAAATCATCAATAAACAAGACGAATAAAATGATAGTCAATAGAAGAAATAATGGGAGCAGAACCCCAAAGATCAAAATGAATAATTTCTAATGTTGGAGAACTAACATGTCCACGAGATTGAAATGATACACGAGATCATTTACCTTAAAAACAAGTTTCATCTATGACTAGGAACCTTTCAAATAAAAGAGCAAGGTAACCAAAACAAAGTGCAATTGTTCCTTTCAGTTTATGCAGGCCTTGTTCAGATGGTCAGTGAAGAAGAGGGCTCTTGGTCACTTGATCTTTCACCACAAAAGAAATTAAATATTTAGGGTGGAACTCTGCGAAACAATCATTATCTTTTAAATACATTTTAATAAAATAGTTTCCTAAATTAGGAGTAGGGCTTTAAAACTGTCCCTTTAGGATGGGCTATTCCCTCCTCCATCACGACCTCCATTCCACACAATTACAAACCATTAAGTGCTCAACACATCATATACAAGATTTGCATACAACACAGCCATACTTCTCTTGAATTCTCATATGAGTTGACTTTCTGCCCCTTTTTGTTCAGCATGAAAAAGAAACTAGGTTTCACTCTTGGCATCACTCTTGTGATAGGAATAGTCATTCTATTTTCAATCTTCCCTTGAAGCCACAATTCACTTCTAGAATAAAGTTTAGAAGTGCAACCTAGCATAGGAAGATTTAATCATCGAGTGCTTAACATATGTTAAATCTTATTCAAAAAAATCTCTGTAGTCTTTCAGTAGGGTCGCATAACACCTTTAATTTCCAGTCTTAAGAGTGGGCACAGGACACAGTGCAGTGAGAAAACTTGGTAAACCTATTCAAGTCGGTATAAATTTTTGGATCATCATCAAAAGCAGACACATTGTGGTCAGATTGTCTCACCATTAACCTTGCTATATGATTTTCCAGTGAGGAAATTACTCAACAATGCTTGGTGATTATAAGTGTAAAATTAACAAGAATTGACATAACACATTTTTAGTCAATATTACAGCGTTGAGATTATCATGCAAGAAGAGAAGAATACAAACAAGGCATAAAATGAGACATATCTCCTAAAAAGGGTTACAGACCTGTACTTGGAGCTGAAGTTGCTTGAGATATTCAATTGCCTCGTCTAACATTGAGGCCTTATCAGTCTGTCATGAAAACAATATTAAATCCTCAGGAAAGAATGAGAATCATTTACAGACTGATATACTATGAAATGAAAAATCAAGCATAATTGGCAGTTTGGCGCCAAAATTTGTGAGATATACCATATGTGTACATACACACCTTGTTAGAATTCGGAATTAGGTTCTGCAATGCTTTCATTTTCTCATTAATCCTACTCCTCCTCCTCTGCAAAACGAGTTCTTGTATAAAAACACACCCAGAAGAAGAAGTCAATATGTGTGAGTGTGTGTGTGTGTGTGTGTGTGTGAGAGAGAGAGAGAGAGAGAGAGAGAGAGAGAGAGAGAGAGAGAGAGAGAGAGAGAGTATATTTCAAGCAGAGCCTCAAAACCTTTTCGGACAGATTATGGACTTCAGCTGCTCTGCTTCTCTTCGATGGATTCCGAGGAGGAATAGGCTTTGAGGGAATCTCTCCCGTCAACGCTTCAAGACCCTCCTGTGATCCAATACCATCAATTGTTTGACCCCAAAATAAATCACGGGAAATAACGAATTTTGCGTATTCAGAGAATCAGAATACTGGGGAAAAAGGTGAGGGAAAATCATTTTATCTTCTGAATATATACTTCTCTTTTTCCAATCAATGTATAATGTACAAGAGTCGGTTAACTAAGAGTTACTGGATTCTCAGATCCGAAACAAAGAAAATCAAGAGGACAGCTCACTTCTTTTTCTCTCTTTTCCTGCCGTTTCTCGGCAACCAAACAGAACATCAGGAAGAGAAAGCCTACTTAAAAAGACACTAGTCAATAGATAAGCACCTCGCTTTCGCAGTCAAAGTCATCAGGGTCATTGTCACTTGCTCCGACCGACGAAGACAAAATCATGCTGCCACCACCCCGCATGCCGGCCGGGCGATAAACCCCGGAAGAAGATAAAGCGACGCCGGTCGAGGAGCTCAGGCCAGCCGAGCACTCGGCCGCGGAGATCCCGTCCATGGCGAGGAGGTCCGAGGCCGGTACGAGCTGTGATTGGCACAGAAGGTGAAGATTTTTCGACAGATTCGAGGTGCTGCAGAGTCCAGCCGTAGCGGGCAATGACGAAAAGGACTGCGCCACCAAAGGCGATGAAGCCGACAAAGAAGAAGAAGAAGACGAACAAATAGAAGACGACGAGGATGAACGGAGGAGAATCTGGTGAAGAAACAGAGAGATTTCGTCTGATTCAAGGGGAGATGAGGAAGAAGAACATGGAATGTCATACATATCCGCCATTGATTCTCTCTCTATCTCTCTCTTCTGTGCGTGCGTGCGTGCGTGCGGAGTGTTTGCGTTCGTCCTCTGAGTTTTCTCTTTCATGGCAGAAGCAGAGGAAGGAGTGAAATTGCGGGCGGGTTAAAAGAAGGAGGAGGTGGTGGCACGCGCAAGCAGAGTGAGTGGGGGGGTGGGGGCGGAGGGTGGGCTCCGGGTATTCAAACGGTCTTGTGGCCTTGTGGGTATTGGCAAGAGGACAGCGGAGGCAGCTGGTTCGACCGTGGGCATGAAAGTGTTCTTCTCGGCAAATGATTGGGCTGTCAACTGTTAAATCTGACAGGCGACGGAGCGGTAACAAAGGCATGCGAGGAGAGGTGAGGACACCACTCCCCTCGCACGTGACCCGCACTATCTGGTATAACTGTAAGTACAACTGCCTCTTTATTTGCTTTAATATTTTTCTGACACTGATAATAGTTTAATTATAAAGGTGTCAATCCCTAATAGAATTTTAAAAATTATAATTTAAGGAAGTGTTTGGAAGTATGGATTTTGGGTTTGAAAGAAAATTAATATAATTTTATAATATGTTTTGTCTAAATTCACACAAATTAAAATTTATATTCAAAATTTATCCTTTCAAATATTTTCATTGGGTTTGATACTACGAATTTTATATGATAGATTTGGATTTAGGTGAGATTTGAATAAATTTTAATATAATTTTATATTATATTTTATTTAAATTCAATACAATCTAAATTCACGATCTCTCCAAATATGATAATACCTTATATTTAGGAACATAAAATTAGGGCATTAGATTTGGATTTATGTGAATTTGTTACAAACTTATGCTGAATTTCGAACATTAAATTTGAATTTGAGTAGATTTCAATAAATTTTAATATAGTTTTATATTATATTTTATTCAAATCTAATACAAATCCAAGTATAAGGTCTCTCCAAACATGGAATTAATATAATTTTATAATATGATTTGTCTGGATTTAAAATCTGCAATCTATGTTCCTTGATCCAAGATAAATTTATTTATGAAATTATTAGTACTTGAACATAAAATAATTGATAATGCACGAAAAAATTATTTTCCACATTTAAGCAAACTCTTTATTTTCGAACTATTTTAATATAAATCTAGAAAAATAAAAAAAAAATAATTTAAAATTTGTATAATTCTTTGAAAAACTTAATATTAGAAAGTGAAAAATTTAGGTTTTTCATATTTTAAAAATTCTAAATCTATAACTTTTACGCCATGTTTGGGAATATGGATTTCAAACTTTGAATTTGGATTTGGATGAATTTAGATAAATTTTGATGCAATTTTATATTATATCTAATGGAAATCCAATACAAATCTAAATTCAACTTTTTTTTTTTTTCAAATAGATTAAAAGTTTAAAACCTAAAAAAAAATCTATTCACCAAATATAGCATAACCAACTTTAACTTTTAAAAGGAGAAGTTCATCATATGGGCGAACTCACCCTTAAGCAAATCACTATTATAATATTGCATTTAAAAAAATCTTTACCTTCTCATACATAAATCCTCACCACCCTATTGAGGAAGGGAGAGTTGGAGGTAATATCCAAAGCAAAATAACTGATTATAATTTTATAATATTTGCAAAACACTAAGAACACTGTAAAATATAATAATCTTTAACTTCACAGTACACATAAATCTCACCATACACCCTAACGAGGAAAGGAGGGACGAAGGTGATGACCAAAATACAGTAACTCAAGTTAATCCTTTGCTCAAATCAACACTAAAACGCCATGCTCGGTTTGTGGATGGAATGAGAATAGGAAAGAAATGGAATATAAGTTTGAACAGCAAGCAAGATAAAACCAAACGATAAATTCAATTTCATTCCTTTGAATTCTGTTCATTCCTACATACCAAATGTGTAGTAAGTAGTATAATCAATTACCAAAAATCACAACTGACCAACAATTAGAAACACAAGTTTGGCATACACACAAAAAGGATACCGAGATTTACTTGAAAACTCTTTAGAGTAAAGGAAATGATTACAAGACCGAAATCTGGTTCCATTATTGATCTAATGTATCATAATAATAGGTTATAGTAAGTTTTGTACAATTAAAACTAGAGGCATACATCAATCATAATAATCAAAAACAACAAATTTTAGTGCTCAAATTACATGTGAATTGCTACATAGGTTATTCAACCCATAATTTTCAACAAACAAACTATGGAGAATTAATTTGCATCATTGGCTTAAACACAATGAAAATCCATTTTCCATTTCATATTCCTTTCCACACTTGCTAGATTTAAACTTGAATCTAGCTATATAAAAGTTAAACTTTAGCCTAGTCGAGTTGATTCAAGTGGTAAGGGCAACTTGTGACTTTGGTGACTTCGAGGTCACGAATTTGATTCTCCATTGAGAGTTTATCCTAGTGAATTACCAGGGGTGCGTCAATGGACGAATGACTTTCACCCCCTGCATTTTGTACCACATCATAGTGTCCAAAGTAGTGCGATGGTGCCTGGAGGCCCCGGGTTATACAAAAAAAAAAAAGTTCCAAACTTGAACTACTTACTAGAATGTTTCTAGGGAGCAAATGATCATGTGAGAGTAATATCCCGACCAACAGAATGAAATACATAAAAAAAAAAATGACTATTTCCAAAATCTCATCGTGAAAACAAATACTAACAATATTAGTATTCGATATTAGTTAAAAAAAATACTAACATTAAAGTATCATTTGCCTAAAACCAGCATAATCCTTTATCGTAAATCATTATTATCTTGAAACAAAGACTATTTCTCATCCCTATTTGTAGAAGAAACATGATGTAAGAATATACACATTATTGCAATAATCACAAATATGTTCATCCAACACAATCCTTAAGCCTTGATTTTCTTGATTTCAGCACCCCACTTCAATGATAAGGATGAGGACTAGCTACTTTGTCTGCTTTTAAATAAAAAGTGCTTTGGAGAAGCATGCAACAATTTGTTCTTCCTTTGTTGGTTGTTGCATGGCAAAGGACAAAACCAAGGTCAATAATTTGGTACCCTAACATACTTTGCCCTAAAAAGAAAAAACATACATTCTCGGGTACATTACATTCCATTGCACATATAAATGAAGGAATGATGAAATGGTAAGGCACTATTTTTGGCAATGACAAACAGCCACGAGATAATCATGCTAATATTTTAAGCTAGTAGTAGTAAGCCAACTTGATAATGCATATGCCCATAATATACAGCTAGAAATTGAAAAGGGGATAATAATTGATAATGGCGATGATTGATATCGAGACTATTTAAAAGAAAGTGTGATTATATGATTAGAGACTTTTTTGTAATAGCCACAAATGCGTGGGATAGACAAATTTGGGTTGTCTTTGTATTTAGTCAATATCACTAGTATATGATATAAGGTATGTATGCATACTAAAGAGTAAGATTTTTATGTTGAAGGTTTTGGTTTTAATTTTGAAAAAAAAAAAATAAGAAGGGTTTTGAGATGATAAATAGGTTAGCTATTTTGGTTTATCCATTAATACAGTTTAACTATCTAATCGACCCCAAAAAAGAAAGTGAACCGGGTTTAAACTTTAAGTTGTACTGATTGACTGATTCAATCAGATTTTAGAAAAACTTATTTTATCCATTGGAGGCATGCTGATAGTATTGTATATGATTTTTGTATTGACCATTTAATAAAAGGGTTTATTGATAAAAGAGATATTTTAAGATTAAACATTTAAGATTTAACATTTATCTTATATTAATATTACTAATTTATATTTAATTATTAATTAATTAGTAATTCGGGTAATTCGGTTAATTGAATTAAAGATTTCCCATATTCGAATCAAAAACCGAATACCTAAAGTTATCCAAATCTCAAACCAAACTAAATTGAACCTATATATTAACTGAACCGAACCGACCAAACTCGATTAATTAATTCGGTTACACCTGAATTATGCTCACCCCTACTTATCAAGAATAATAATATATGAAAATAATCAAATTTTCATTACAATAGCTTTTTAAGTATATGTACTGTTGGAATTGGTGTATTCCCAAGAGGGGGGTGAATTGGGTAATTAAAATTTTTTGCCTAGGTTCAATCCAAATTGCAACAGTATTACATAACCTAGGGTCTTTCTAAGCATTCACCAATTCAACAGGTAATGAGATATGCAAATATTTAAATCATGCATAGTAGTTTAAATATGACATTCAAGTGTGGAAATTTAAAGTGCGAGAAATAAAAAGCAGATACAAAAAATGCTATCAGGGTATGGTCAAACTTGCCTACATCCCCGCCTCAAGCTAACGAGTAAGAGGATTCCACTAATGTGCCCACTTACGGGTAGAGCGACACCAAATACAATTACCCTCTCCTTACTGGGCAAGGGAATACCCTAAGATAGA
Source organism: Malania oleifera (assembly GCF_029873635.1). Lineage (NCBI taxonomy): Eukaryota > Viridiplantae > Streptophyta > Magnoliopsida > Santalales > Ximeniaceae > Malania > Malania oleifera. The sequence goes on along the minus strand of NC_080417.1, from coordinate 16,833,062 downwards.
TTCACAGGGCTGACCCTAACCTTTACAACCACACCTTACGGTGCAACAGGTCCTCCTAACCGATTCTGAACTATCTGGTGCTTTCTTAATCGGGTCTAAACAATTCAGGACTTTTCACAGGGCAAGTCTCCCTCTTCCGGCTACACGTCAGGATTATAAAAAATATGAAATTTTATACAAATAACTTGCTTCTACATTAAGCCGATGTGTACAATAGTAAAGTACAATATACACTTACGTATAATATGAAAATAAGCTCAATGTAAGTATGAGAATTTCTCAACAATATTATGCAATCTTTGAGAGAGATTTATATGATAAGCACTTCAAATATTTAACTCAAAGTAAAAATTTTTCCATAAATATATTTCAATAAAAGTAGGAGAACCTAGGGGTTTTGCTTTCAAATAATATGTATGTAAGAGACCTTTCAAGCAAGTATAATATAGTTTGAAATATGCTCAAGGTACTCTTAGCTAGTTCAAAGATTTTCCCATAAAATGAAATTCAAAGTGAAACTCAAGGGAAAACTAGGATATTTGCTCGAAAATAATTTTGCAATGAAAAACACAATGAGCCTTAGGAATCTTGCAACAATATGCAAAGATCCACAAGTTATAATGAGTTCACCCCAAAGATATTTATTAAGAAAAATGTATGGGAGAAAACTTTTTGCTATACTCTCAATAAATAATTTTCAACAAATAAAGATGGATGAGAGTATATGCCTTGGATAAAATATAAATGTCAACAAATAAGATTCTCTCTTTCAAAATGATTTTTCAAAGAAATGATAAAGAGAGTATGATTTTCTTGATTGAAAATAAAAAAATGAGAATAAAAAAATTTGAGAGAAAATTTTGACCGTTTGGGGACACACTGGGTATTTTCAAAAAGTTTAATTAAAAAATTAACTCTAATTAGCGTGGTAAAAATTGGGGAACCCGAGAGGTTCAGTCGACTGGAGCAAGGGTCAGTTGGCCGAACAAACACAAGATTTTGAATTGACTTTTTGGGTTCGGCTGACCGTGGAAGATGACTGGTCGGTTGGCCAAAGCAATTTCCCGAACCTTCGTAGGTTTGGTCGACCAAGGGCAATAGTCAATCTGCCAAGCTTAAGGTTCGGTCGGCCGAGAGCATTTTGAACTAAGAGGACCGGTCGGCTGAGGTATGCTGAAAGCAAAGTTTTTGGGTTCGGTCGATCGATGAAGCTTAGTTCATCAGGTGGTCGGTCGACCGAGTCAAGTCAAACTTTGACTTTTGCCCTTCAGTGTGATCAGCAGTTTTGAACTGGAAGGGTCGGTCGACCGAGGCTTTTTAATTAAGCCTACAAACCCAACGTCGATCGATTGAAGTCCTGTTTTTGCCCCAATTCTAACCCTAAAGACATTTTTAAACCTTATATGATTTTAGTCTTTTGATGAAAGAGTTTTTTCGTGAAAGTTATGGTCTCTAAGGTCAATCTACGGTCATCACTAAGCTTAACATTCATATCATGCATGAAATGCATTATTACAAACCAAATTATAAAATAAAAATACATTTACAATTTAAAACTAAATAGTTTAGACAGTTGAGAATGTATTGGTCTTGTTGGACCTTTTCTTTTTGTTCACAATTTCTACTAGCTTAATAATTCTTGCAAACCATCAAAATGCAAATTACATATCAATTAACCACAATTAAGTAATTTGGATGAACTTATTATATGGACCAATCATAATTAACTAATCATATTAATTTACATATATAATATAAATTAAAATTGATTTTTTGGTTCGGCTATACTTTGAAAATCGAAACCGAAAATTTACACTTTCTAAAACTGAAATCAAAACCGAAACCGAATACCGAAAAATTGAGCCGTTTGTGATTTCGATCTGATTTTTTATTTTTCAATAATTTTTGTATATCACTAGTTATTGGAGATCAAAATGTAATTATCTCGTGTTTAATTAATTCGTGACTCATCCCAATTAAATGATTCAAGATAATCTTTTTCAAATTACATGAAAACATAAATAATTTGGATAAAATTAAAGAATAGCTTTTGTTTTTGTTTTTTACTATTTTAATTTTAGCAAATAAATCAAGATGTCCTGTTTTACAAATTTGAAAAATTGAAGATTGAGTTTGGGAAAAGCAGAAATGTAAAACCACGCGCGATGCACGTGAGTTTGGGCGGGGGGGGGGGGTGGTGAGAACATGGTCAGAGTATCAGACCTCTCACTGTCCACCTGTCTTGTCCGACCCAACGTCACCTTAACCAGACATATATCATGTTCCCAATATTTTTCAATATCTTTTCTCCAGCGTTTTGCATGTATGCTCCCACGTGGCCCCACTCCATTGGCCCACCCGATCTCGTATCCTACAACTGTCTACGCCAGCAGCGGGCCCCACCAACCCCTCGTCAGACGTCACACATAGGATCGAATACGGACACGCAAGAGATGGGCTCCATCGTAGTGTCCACTTAGAGGTCTCCTACGTGTCAGACGGAAGGGGCCTTTTCTTGTATCGGGATGTGCACCCGCGGACCACTCTATCACTCGTCGACCGTCAGTGTACCTTGTTGATTGATCTGGAGTGATTTGATTGGTTGGCTGTGAATTTGAGGACCTCAGCTCGTGCATTCCCAAGGCTTTGGATACACGTGTCTTAATTTTGATAAATCTTCGTAATTTCCTCGCCGTGAATAACGAGGCGCATCTGACGGTCTAGATTTGAGGAGGATGTACTCCGTAAGTTGCAGTTGCCACCTTTTGTTTTTTTGGTAAAAAAATTATCATATTTTTACAACTAGCCGAATAAATTATATTTATTTAAAGAAATATAGATTTTAGATCTTAAATTTGAATTAAGATAAATTTATTTTAATTTTAATATAATTTTATATCACATCTTATACAAATTTAAATTAAAAACCTCTCCAAAAATAGGGTATATATATTTTTTAGAATGACAATTTGTAATTTTATTTTTAAAATTACAATATTTGTCTCATGAGTATATCTTTATTTAATTCATGTTGTAAAATTTTCAGTAATTTGCTTTAATTTGATAATCTGGATAACTATTTTAAAAAGACGCCCATTATATTCTTGACATGTGAGTAACGAATATATGAAGAATAATTTAAATTTTTTCAACACAAAAATCAACTAAGAATATGTACTTAATTAAATCTATATTATAAAATTTTCAATATATATATATATATATATATATATATAACGTTTAGTACCAAAAAAAAAATGAGGGTAATATGATGTCTAAATATTATATTTTATAAATAATGACATTAATTATATTTAATAAATTACAAACGTCAATTAAAATGTTAATTAACATACATATTACACTCATAATAGACATTTTAAATATCATCTGTTTAAAACTCTTGATTAATATTTTAAAATAATAAATTAACTAAAGTTATGTTAATAAATATTTTCAATTGTCACTTAAATTATTTTCTAATAAATAACTAATTAAATTTTAACTAAAACTTTATATTTAATATTTTTAATTAAAATTATATATATTTTCATTATTTTAAATCTAATAATAGAGCATGATTATATTATATTATAGGGAAATATTTTTCAAAAGTCAAAATATCAAGGGTAATTTGGTCCGAAAAATAGAATTTGCATGGGAATCATGAGGATAAGATTTCCATGAAACTTTTTCATATGGGAGGTGGGAATATGATATCTATGTTTTATGGAAATCCTTACATTCTCTGAAATGTGAATATGCCCGTTAGGTCAGATTCTCATGCTAAAAGAAAGTAAGAAAATAAGTAGACATCTTTATTTTCAAGAATTTTGAAAGATATTGCGAACAAACGACCCTAAATGTCGATGAGACATTCATGACATTTTTCTTAATAAAAATTAATTTACTTACAACTTTTGCACTCACATTTATCATAAAATTTAGAATATTCTTTTAGCAAACAAAGATAAATATATTGTTGAGGCTTATATATATATATATAGTAAGAACCCAACCCCAGATAAGTATATTAAATAAATGAGGAAAAGAGAAGGAAAATTTTAAAGGTAAAAATCTGCAAGGCTCGTCGACGAGGCTTTTTTGCTCGTCGACGAGGAGATGCCAAGAAATTTGGGAAATTTTGAAATCTCAGGCTTGTCGACGAGGTCACCTTAGCATCGACGAACTTCCTTTTGCAGCCCGTCGATTAGGACGTCGTCTCGTCGACGAGTCTAGCCGGATCAACTTGTTTATAAATATCCTTGGCTTTGCTTAATGGTTAAGAAACCAAAAACCTCTCTCTCTCTCTCTCTCTCTCTCTCTAGAACTCAGATACTCTCTCTCTCTCTCTCTCTAGGATTTTAAGTCGTCAGTTGCCGGAATCAACGATTCGATGTTGCTACATGGATCAGGAGGAGAATCTCTATGTTTATAGAGGATTGAAAATTCATTTCGAGAACGTTCGGGTGTTGACCAAAAACCGAGGTAAAGGTTCGATTTCATTTTCATTTTGGTATATATGTAGTAGTAAGAATTATAGTGAAGTATAGTTCTTTGATGTTTAGGTTTTGGGAACTCGGTTTGTAGTTTCGGAGCCGTAGAGTTCGGGTTTTGGTATTTAGGAAAAAAGTAAAGGGATTTTGTTTATATCAGTTATTTTTGAAATAGGAATCGGTAAACATGTAGTTTACAATTGTATGTATGTTTTGGCTACTTATTTGGGAAAATCTATCGGGTGAAAATGCGGAATTTTCAAGTTAGCTTTTGGGAAAAATTGGGGGTTTTGGGTATCATCTCCATTTCTGTTGGAAAATCGTATATTATATAAAACTATAGTAACGAGATGATCGTACCTGTATTTGTATTAAACTGTATTCTCGAATTAAAAATGATATGATTGTTGTATACTCAAATAAGTGTGGAATGAACTGTTGATATGTTCCAAATTTTGTAAAATAGTTGTGACGGCTAATTACTGTAAGCTGAGGGGTATAGGAACATGAGTTCCAAAATTATTCCAGGTTTTGTGAAATTTGCCACGTCTCGACTAATTACCATGGGCAAACGCCATGTCTCGTCTAAATACCGTGGGCAAGAGTGTTCGGCTCTATATCCGAGGGTGTGAAATATCGTCTGTTTGTTTTGGCTAGTCACCGATGGGTGTGAGTGACACCATATTAGCAACGATATCACTGTGAGGTTTCGGTTATTGTAGGGTATCGGGTTCTTGAGTGTGATGACACTGACTGTATGTTTGGTATCGTATGTACTAGAACTGGATTGTGAAAATATTGGAACTGTATTGTGTTTGTTTTATGTCAAAATAACACTTGTATGCCACACACTGATATAACATGTTTTCTTCTTTACTGAGAGGTGTCTCACCCCAAATATACAAATATTTTTCAGGTCCTTCGAGTAGCCGAAACTAGCATTTTAGTGTTTAGGAGCATGGGTGTCGGTTAGCTACGTATAGTACTTAAGTAAGTACTGATTTTTGTAACCGGGTTGTCATTGTAGACACCCGAGGTATGCATTGTTGGGTTTTGGAGCATAGACTAGTCATGTATAAACTCTGGTATGGTACGTTATATGTATTAGAAAGAACTTTTTCGTTGCGTATTTGATGTGTATGTATGTGAATGTGATTGTGTATAGGGTTTACGTGTACCCCATGGGGTCGGACCCTCATTCAGTGTAGTATTATGTATGTTTTAATTAATACAGAAATAGGCTAGGTTACTAAATTCACACTTGGGGCCCATTTGCGGGTTCGGGGCGTGACATATATATATGATTTATCAGGGGAATCCACCACGTTCTACCTATCCCAAATATCATCAGAGACATTGGGGCGAGTGCAAAAGTGGACCAACTGGCTGCTACCGGTGTGGTGGGACTGGACATATGGCATGGGACTACCGTGCAACGTTGACTCACACTCCTCTATAGCATCAATATTGGGGAGGTAACCAGGCAACCCGAGGTGGTCACCAGAGGGGCACCGCCCAAGCGCGGGTGTACCCGCTTACGCCGAGAGATGTGGAGAATGCTAGCGACGTGGTGACAGGTAGTATTTCCATTTTGTCACATGGTGCTGTTGTGTTGTTTGACTCAGGTGTGAAGCACTCTTTCTTGTGTGGGGGATTGGTTAAATTGTAAGAGGTAGAGATAGTTGTTAGTCACACTGACAGGGTCAGTTGTTGTGTGTAGTAAGGTGATCAGAGACTACCCAATGGAGATTCAGGGGAGAATGCTGCCTGCTAGCTTAATTGTTTTTGACATGCATAGGTTTGATGTCATTTTGGGGATGGACTGGCTAACATCCAATTGTGCGAGTATCCATTGCCATAGGAAGGAGGTAGAGTTTAGACCTCTAGGGAAGCAAGAGTGTTGGGTCATGTGTGCGCTCTACACCACAGATCCTTTCAAGAACTCATACAAAGAGGTTACTTTTGGAGGGTAGCCAAGGGTATCTTGCTTTTGTAAATGTAGCACTAAAGGAGGGACTTAAGCTAAAGGATATCCCAGTGATAAGGGAGTTCTCGGATGTGTTTCCTGAGGACTTACCGGGATTGCTCCCTTATCACGAAGTGGAGTTTACCATTGAGTTAAATCTAAGTACAGCCCCAATTTCTAAGGCTCCATACAAAATGGCTTTGGCTGAATTAAAGGAGCTAAAGGAGTAATTGCAGGAACTACTTGACAAGGGGTTTATCAAACCGAGCGTATCACCTTGGGGAGCGCCGATGTTGTTTGTGAAGAAGAAGGATGGGTCGATGAGGATGTGCATCGACTACCGGGAAATTAATAAGATGATAGTGAAGAACAAATACCCATTACCCCGTATTGACAATTTGTTTGACCAGCTAAAGGACACACAAGTTTTCTCCAAGATCGATCTGCGATCCGGGTATCATCAGGTGAAGGTTAAATCAGAGGATGTACCAAAGACGAATTTCTGGACCAGTTATGTCCATTATAAGTTTTTGGTTATGCCGTTCGGTTTGACAAATGCTCTTACAGTGTTTATGGATCTAATGAACAAGGTCTTCCACCAGTATTTGGATCAATTCATGGTATTGTTTATCAACGATATATTGGTGTATTCAAAGAGCCTAGAGGAACATGAGGAACATATGAGGATAGTGCTTTAGGTGCTGAGAGAAGGAAATCTATTTGCTAAATTTAAGAAATGCGAGTTCTGGCTGGAACAGGTTGCATTTCTGGGACATGTAGTGTCTAGGGAATCTCAGTGGACCCGAGTAAGGTAGAGGCTGTAGTTGATTGGCCACCTCCATGTACCCTAGCTGGTACTAGTCTGAAATCCTTGAGGCAAAAGCCTCTTCTTCTAGTTTACTGCTAGTCTCTTACCCTCTTAGATACTGGCCTCAACTACCATGACCTTGTCCACCAACTCAGAAAAACTCTGAGTCAACAACGCCACCACCTGTGCGCATTTTTCCTGCCTCAAACCTCCGGGCCTTCTTTGGCTCATCCGAGATCATGTATGGAGTAAAGTAGGATAGTTCCATAAACTTGGTCGCGTACTGCTGTATGGTTAAGTGTCCCTGAGTTAGATTCGGGAACTCCTCTGTCTTAGCCTCTCGGGTAGCAGTAGGGAAGTATTTGTCGAAGAAAACCTCCTTAAAACAGCTCTAGGTTATAGCCGCAGGTCCTGGCCACTATTCCTCCACCAGTTTTGCCGATCTCCACCACCTCTTTGCTTCCCCCACTAGTTTAAAAGTAGCGTACCACACCTTCTGCTCCACCGTGCACTCCAACACACCCAGTAGTTCCTCTATCCCCTGAACCCAATCTTCAGCTGTGATCGGGTTCACCCCTCCTGCAAAAGATGGCGGATTCTTCCGGGTAAGCTGCTGAAAAGTGCAACCCCGGCCAACTGATGGCCAATCCTGCTCTCTAGAGTTCCTTCGGTTCTCCTTCTTGATTTGCTGCGCTATACTTCGCAACACTGCCGAAGCATCCATATCATCACTAGAAGTATCCACGTGATTATCCCCTCCAACTACGATGTCCTTATCCATGGAATCCATCACAATTATGGCACAAAACCATCAAGGTTCCTCTAACCACAACTCCAGGACTAAACACCTACTCACCTGACCTAACATTCCTACTTAAGTTTCCAAGTTCTAGTCTTTCAACCCAGAAACGAAACCATCGATGGATTTACTATGGTTTTCCTAAAATTGTCATTGTAAGAAAAACACAGAAAATCATCAAAGGAACTCTGCCTCTAAGCTTCCAGACCAAAACCCAACCTAATCTACCAACTCTCATCCTTATCTTATCTCAACCTATACTCTGGTAATTATCAACCATCAAAGTCTACAAAACCTAGCAAACCTAGGCTCTAATACCAAATGTAACGCCCCGACCCGCTATGTGGGGCCCGGGTGCTACTTTAGTGACGTTTGTGTACCTGATACCATAGTCAATACATAAATGCAGCGAAAATGATGAAAAATTATCCAACATACATTACCAGAGTGCTAAACTATTTTTATACATAAGGGTCTCCAAGAAAATCCATATTATAAACCATAACATTGTACAAAAAGAAGACTCAATCTATACCCACTACATACATAAACTAAACGGCTAGCTCAACCCCTCTAGTCTGCTAAACATGATCCCTGGTATTTCCTGAAAAGATAATTTGTATATTGGGGTGAGACACTTCTCAGTAAGGAATACTAAGTTAAAATCAGTGTGTGGCCTGGATTTTAGTATACAGAAAATAACCAGTTCCTCATTTAATGGAAAACATCATTTAAAACATATAGTCATTCCATACAGTTGAAAATATCCTTTTTCCTTTCCACAGTATAAACTAGTTCAGTAAATATTTAACACCATTTACATAAATCCACAGATATGCATATAAGACAACTCCTTGTGACTAACGCCATTTACTTCCCCCATGGCACGGGTTGTGCGACCAGAAGGCTAGACTAAGCCTGGGTGATCAGTCCAAAACAAAGTCAAAACATCATCCTCTGTAAGTACGTCTACAAGCATCCACAACTAAGTTGCAGGTCTGATGCCCTTACTTCAACCTCACGCAGGCAGTCGGTTGAGACACCTACACTTCTATCCAGAACAGTGTGGGTGCACATGGTCTAATAATCAATCACTAGCAATGGTACCATGCTCACATAACAACTGGTCCCTAGGGTTCCTAAAGCATATCATGCAATTTAAGTATTAAAAATTATAATTTAAATCATTTCATTTTACACCTGTCATTTAATAAAAACCCAGCCCCCGACCGTCAAATAAACCCTGCTCATAGCCCTAAAATAAAACCTGGCCCCCGACCATCATATAAAAGCCGACCCTTGGCCGTCAAATAAACTTAGCTCACAACCATCAAATAAAACCTAGCCCCCGACCATCATATAAAACCCGACCCTTGACCGTCATATCTAATCCCTGTATTATTCACAAGCAGTTTCATTATGTTTTACAAAAAAGTTCCAGTATGTTTCACAAACAATTCTAGTATATTTCACAATCATTCCAAAATTCAGTTTCACAATAAACCATAAAATCATTCACCTGCCACACATTTTCAGTATTTGAATACAGTTCAGGAGATAATCAAAGATACACAACATTTTTAGTTCATAAGATAAATCATATTTTCCACTGTTCATAATATTCAAAAAATACTATACCATATATCCTAGGTTTGTAAAATCCCCATTGAACGGTTGCTTTTCAAACTAGCCTTTGAACTCATATATATAAAATCATAACTTAACTTAATCCCCTTAATTGAATCTTGAAAAGTCTTGCAAAAATTCCAACCCACGCCCAAAGTGTTCAAAACTCCAAACCCTGAAATCACACTATCCCCAATAAAATCAACTCAACTCCAAAACTATAATTTCCTTAATATTCATAGGCTCACAAAATTCCCAATAACTATTTAACATTTCCTAAGCCTATAAACTACAAATAAATAATTAGATTCCCAAAAATAGAAAATTTTCTAAATTCCATAAATCTTACCTTAGCCTTGGAGTGGTGCCTAGGAAACGCAAATTGAAAATCCACTCCGGCTAAAATAACGACGATCAAGGTTAAGACCCCGTGGTGGTGTTCGATTGTCGATTTGGCTAAAGATTTAAGGAAAAACTGAGGAAAGGAAAATGATTTACCTTACCCCATGAGTGGTGCCTATGTCACTCCTATGACAAATCCACTTGGTAGGAATATCGATGGCAGAGAATGAAACCCAGTGGTATCTTCCGTTTTTCAATCGGCGCCCGTTTGGCTAACAAAATCGAGGAGAGAGAGAGAGAGAGAGAGAGAGAGAGAGAGAGAGAGAGAGAGAGAAGGCGGAGGAGAGAGAGTGGCATAGAGAGAGATGCTTGCTGTTTGTATTGAAATGGTTTGGAAGATTCATTTGTTTTACTTATATTATATATATATAATATCCTTATTATATTATATCAATATTATAAACATATAATGTATATATATATATATATATATATATATACATATAATTATATATCCATCATAGTATTTATTTAATTACTTTAATTTAATAATGTTTAATTAATTAATTGTTTAGTAATAATAATAATAATAATAATAATAATAATAATAATAATAATAAATTTTTTAACACTTCCATGCATATTAATTTTCTAGGGCATTACATTGTGACTTACTGAAATCCTAATTCTTGTGTCCTAGTATGCATGTGCATTTTGCTCAACTCTTACTCAAAAATCATGCGTGAAACAAAACCGCGAGAGTTACAATAAATACTACCTCAAACACTCCCCATTACATATAATTCTACATTGGCTTCCTTGGATGTTTGAGTTCTTCTGAGTAAGTGTCCTTTTGATCTTTCCTATTCGAACGTCAGCTTGGTCTGGTATTTGCCTTTGATCCAATACTTCATGTATTTGTCACATATACCTGTACTAAACATGATTTGCAAAGATGTAATACACTAGGAACAACAAATAGATTAATATTATCAAAACACATTAAACAACGTAGTCACCAAGGCTAACAATCTCCTATTTTTTGATGATGTCTAACCTATTTAGATTTTACTTAATCTTTGCATTTGAGTTTGTACTTGATATGCAAAGATTAGATCTCCTAGAACCACTAATAGATTGTTATAATCAAAACATGACAATTAAGAACATGTAGCCGCTAAGGCTAACAAAATCCTTAACCTATCACAAGATAACCACAAATCCATGATTTAGAAAATCAATTATAATTTTTCTATTTTGAACCCCATCTAAGGTCTAATTTTAAATTCGATTGTATTTAATAAACCACTATTTATAAAAATATGAGGCTTATCTCGAAATGATCTTCGTTTTACACTTAGAATTCAGGGACAAATTTTGTATCCATACAACATTGTTTGGTTACTAAACTTGATTTTTGAAATTGACTTTCCGTTCTGCTAATTGAGCTGGCATCACAGAATTCAGCACTTAATTTAAAAAATTGAAAAGCCATCTTCTCAAGCTTCAAAAGTCACCAAATTAAATCCATATGTTCCTCTATATTTTGTCTCTTTTTCTCCTTCTCTTCCTTTTTTTCTCTCCTTCTCTTTCTCCTTCTTTTTCTCCTACAATTTTTACGTATATCACCCCTCCCCCCTTTTATATAGTATTTCATTTAAGGTTGATTTGATTGAACTAGGGTTATTGAATCAGGGTTCGGGTGAGCACTGCAGGCATCGTTTCGGGGTCCCTACGGGCATAATTTAGGAAATCAGGTAAGGGGAATAGATTAAACCAGTTGATTTGTAAATTTCACTAGTTAAAATGGAAATTATATGTGTATATAATATACATGTTTAACATGTGAGTTTTAAAAGAAAAGCCAACCGTTTGAACTGTGATTTTTTAGCATAGGGCTATAGTTATTATCTGTGAAAATGGAATGATTAAAGTAATGTGTTTTCTAGAAATTGTGGAGATAATTTGATGTGTATCTCTAGTAAAATGGATGATGAATATGGGCTAGCTTACTATTTTAATGAGATATAATTATGCTTATAATTTGAAATTTGTGGCATGAGTAAAATGAAAATACTGAGTCGAGTTGTGATATATACATATATATATATATATATGTGTGTGTGTGTGTGTGTGTGTGTGTGTCTATGACATGCTAGAAATACTGAAATGTACTAGGATTATTTGCATGTATATTGTTAATCAGAGCTGAATGTGAATGTTAAATTGCAATGTATGATTTGAGAACTCTGGAAGACCATAGTGAGGCACAGTACTGTTGCGTGTGATATTTGGCAGAGATTAGTGCACTCATACGTCTCGTGGAAAGTGTGGAGATGGGATGGTCAATTGTTCTATGTAGGGTAGAGATTCCCCCTGGAGTCTAGACCAGTGTGGGAAAGCCAATCTGACTTACAGACTGAAGAGATTGTTTTTTAATTTAACTCTGGTGGGCTGACTAGGGTTAATTCTAGCCTTCGGGCCGTACAACTTGTTATGCGGGGAAACATGACAATGATTATCCATCTGGTAAAGAGTTCTAAATGCATAATTGTTTAATTTAACTAGTGAATAATATGAGAACAAAATATGTGAATGCAGATGTGAATATAGATAAGTATGAAATCAGAGTAATGCGCAATGTGAATGTGAAATGTGGAAGTGAGTTTAATGTGCATGAAACTAGAGTAATGCAAAATGTGAAAGTGAATTATGTAATGTAAAATACCGAGAACATAAAAAAATGAGTAATACAGAGATAACAGATACAGAGTAAAGTAAATATGTATTATATATTATAGTATTATATTTATTTGGGGCGAAGTATACACTCCGCCCGAGGGCTTTCTGAGAAAGGCGAGTGCCCTCATTAGTGTCTGATGTAGCCATACTGGGCTGCATAACGTATTAGGGCATAGAGACCCTACTTGTATGGGCAGGTAATCTTCCCTATTCTCGGAAAATTCTGCCAGTAAACTTTTGTTTGAATGTGCGAGTACGAGATAAAATATCCACTTGAGGGTTTACTGAGTAAGGTAAGTGCCTTGATATGCTTTAGTTGTAGCCATGGGTTGCATAAGGTATTATAGTAGAGGGGTGCTACTTGTATGGGCGGGTAATCTATAACAACCCAAAAATTCATACCATTTTCCCCTATATATAGATTGTAAAATTATATTACTCTAATACCTCTTATAAAATCTACTATAATGTCTCGGTCCCAAAATGGACACTGAGGATTTCTATTCATAAAAACAAAATACCTATGCATCGGAAAACATAAATTGCATCACCATAATTACAATACTAGCCTTTCAGTAGTTTCCAAAGATACGTACACATCTCTCCAAAATCATTCACCAGATCCTTTAGAAACTACTCAAAAATACATCTCCCTAAAATCACTTACCCTACAGATAGGGTAGTACAAGGGTCTCCTCTATATCCGAGCCTAATTTGCTCACCTAACTGGATTACCTGAAATGTTTATAAATACTGGGATGAGACAACCCTCGGTAAGAAGAAATATGTTATTACCAATATGTGGCAAATGAGTCTACGTGAGCAATATATTTATTAATCAAGTTGTAACTAGGATAACGTATAAAGATAAGATACGTCATAACTCACACTTATGTCACTTAAAGTACAAGTGTTTATTAACTTTCTACTTAATCATACTTTTAGCTACAACATATATATATATATATATATATATATATATGCTTTCTGTTTTTTGTAAATTTATATATACATATATATAACTGTGAAAACTTCCCTGGATGGGTAACTGTATGTTATGATTTAACCTCTCATGAGAGGGTTGTGCGGCTTGTGGGCTAGACTTAACACTGGTTGGCCTACTAGGATAAGTCAACTGAAAACCTCTGTCGTCAGATTGGCCACCTCAACCTGGACAACCAGGAAGTCTTCGTCTCTCCTAAGGCACAATCGACTACTCATAAATTCTACACTCTATCTAAGATCTGTGGTTGCACTCTGAACTGTAATAGCTACGGTATCGTGCTTTGTAATCTGATCTGGTCTATCAGGGTCTGATGCTATATAATACTATTATATATATTTTACTATTTTACCATAATTCTGTAATAAATTGTGTTAACCATAATGTTGTAATAAACTTATCTGTATAAACTGTAATATATGTATGTTATGGTTCTGAAATCTGAATATCATGGTACTGTGAAAACTGAATATCATAATTATGAAAATAAAACTGTATAATGCCACAATTAAATAAAACTCACATACTATAACTGTATAATTTCATGCTCTGAAAAGTTTAAAAATTCATACTTTGAAACTCATAATCAAAAGCTATATTTTACTGGTCAAATTTCTAATTTAACTGGCATAACATATTTCCCTTACCTAACTGATTGGGAGGTCTGACTCCAACTCTATCCTCACGCCCACAGTGTATCAAACTCAAAATCTTGAAATGATGTATATTTCCTTCAATCAACCTGAACTCAGAATAATAACTATACTCGCATTTTCCCTAGGCTCACATATCTCATTTTATCTATGAAATTCTAATCCATTAACTATTTATCAACTTTACCTGAGTTCTTGAGGAAACACCTGTAGGGATCCTCAACCCATGCCTGCAGTGTTCACACCGAACCCTGAAACAACATCAACCCCAGTTTAATCAACTCAAACTCTAGTATATTAACATCTAATACATTTCCTGGGCTCAGAAATACCTAATAACCATGAAAACCTTAAAATAACCCACTTACCCTAATTTTTGGATGGTGCCTCATTGATGAACCCAAGAAGGGATTTCGTTGACAAAGGTAGCGAGATCGCCGACGAACCATTAAGGTCTGAAATTCTCCGCTTGGTATCTCTTCGTCGACGAAACTCTGGTACTCGTCCACGAACCATACAAGTAAGTTCGTTGACAAAACCTAGGGGTTCGTTAGGGTTAGGTTTGTCAACAAACCTTGATTTTGCCCTTCATTTTAATTTATTTTCTCCCATTTAACTGCCTTTTCCTTATTATTATTATTATTTAATTGCTAATATTTTTTTCCGAGTCTCTACATTCTCCCATTCTTATAGAAATGTTGTTCTCAAAATTTGCTATCTATACTATACACCATCATCGGAAGAAAAATTCGCTACTTATTTTATTAATTACCTTCACATAGGGTGGAGGAATACCACGGTTACATTTACGGTTTTAGGAGATTATAATAACAAACCAAAATTCTCCCAAAACCAACTATATATATATTATAAACCTAAGCACAACTATATACATGAATTATCCTGCACTATATAAAACAAAATCGAAACAATACTTACTTTATATGAACTATTTCCTTCCTTTTCTAACTAATACTGATCCCCATTGAATAGATGTGGGTACTTCTGTCGTATCTCCTCCTTGATCTCCCACGAAACTTACTCCACTGTGTGATTCCTCCACAAGACCTTTACTAG
The DNA here is from genome assembly GCF_029873635.1 of Malania oleifera. Lineage (NCBI taxonomy): Eukaryota > Viridiplantae > Streptophyta > Magnoliopsida > Santalales > Ximeniaceae > Malania > Malania oleifera. The sequence continues at coordinate 16,817,550 of NC_080417.1, read as the reverse complement.
TGGTATTCTCTTGGTGCATAACTCCTACTCTTTACTATCTAGAATCTTCACTGGTATTTCTTCATATATTAAAATATCTCTAAGTTCTAACTCCTCATAGCTGATCACGTGGGAGGGATCTGGGACGTATTTCCTCAACATAGAAACATTGATACGTCATGAATCCTAGATAATGTTGGTAGTAAAGCTAATCTGCAGGCGACTGGACCCACTCTCTCAAGTATTTTGAATGGGCCAATGTAACTAGGGCTTAGCTTACCCTTCCTCCCTAACCTCATAACTCCTCTCATCGGTGCTACTTTTAAAAATACATGATCTCCTATTTCAAATTCCAACTTTTGGCGGCAAGTATCCCCGTAACTCTTCTGTCGACTCTAGGCGGCACTGATTCTATCTCTAATAAGTCAGAATTTATCATATGCCTGCTGCACCAACTGTGGCCCTAGAACTCGCCTTTCACCCATTTCATCATGGTATAGCGAAGAACGACACCTTCTACCATATAATGCCTCGTAATGTGATGACCTGCTTAATTTTCACTTTTTTTTAATACAATAAATACAATATCACAAAGCTCGGCATATCATAGCCCACCTGGACCCGTGGGCACCAGGAATATATCAGAACATATAGCAGAAGCCTAAGCAGTAGGAAACATACAATCATATACATCTCATTATACCATACATTACAATACCAGAGTTACTACAATCACTATATATATACACACAACACTCAACCCAAAAAGATGTCTTAGGGCCATTTCCACAAAATACATCCGACCCTATCAAAATACTTACCCTTCTAGAAGGGCAGATCTACCGTACTAGATCAGCGGGCTTTACGTGCTCTCCTATCAGGGGCTCCTGAAATATTTATGAAATTCGGGGTGAGACACCTCTTAGTAAGGGAAATAAGCTAATACTAGTGTGTGGCAACATGAGTCTTCTGTGTTATACATATACCATACAAAACATATCCAGTAAACTGTTATGTCAAATTTGGGAAAACATATATATCATCAAAACATGGCAGAACATACTGCATTTTCATAAACATATATCATCTCATATAATAATAATACAAAAACATTCATGGTAGGTTAGCTGGCTGTTGTCATGTATTACCCCCACATAACTGGGTTGTGTGGCCCGAAGGCGGGACCTGACAATGGTTGGACGACCACTGCCAAGTCAAAAGTACAATATGTAAGTCTGATGGGTCTGCCTGACCTGGTCTGTACACTAGGGGCGCTCACACACTTCTTAAAAACCACATCGACCATCCAATCTCACACCACTTCGTATAGCGGCATTAATACAAATATCATGATCATGATAACCATGGACACAACGGTACCGTGCAAGTGCTAGCCTAGGCCAAACCAACCAGGTTTTGATACCATATAACATATATTGAAATTGTGATACATGGATATTTCATATCATTAATTTTCAAATCAATCATATCATTTTTCATATATACGTATATCATGAAAATCATTGGCTCGTACACTGGCATTTCATATTTTACCATAACTAGGCCCGTACGCTGGCAAATCATATCCATAGCTCAACCCGTACGTTAGAAAATCACATCCATAGCTCAGCCCGTATACAGGAAAATCATATACATAGCTTAACCCGTACACTGGCAAATCATTTCCATAGCTCGGCCCGTACACCGGCAAATCATATACATAGTTCGGCCCGTACGCCAGCAAACATATCAAAATCTCGACCCGTACGCCGGTTTTTAATTATAAAAATCCGTATCATTAACACATTCCTAGAAACAATATTTCAAATTAATTTCTACTCATGCCACACTAAACAAGTTTTTCGTATATTTAACATATCATCACTTTCAATAGCATTTTCCCAAATATAAATCATATATAAATATATTTATTTTCCTAAAATCAAATGCTATAACAATATACATATTTTTCATAAAATACTAGCATAGTTTATCCCCTTACCTGATTTTTGAAAAGCCCCTAAGAAAATCTGTCCTGCACCTGTAGGGTTTCTTACTCAACACCCTGAAAACAACATTCCCCAGAACTAAAGTTCAGTATTTCTACGCGTACTATGCTTTCTACAACTATCAAGAATTCAAATATTGAGTAGAAAGCCTTACCCTAGATTTGGGATGGTTTCCACCTCATCCCCACCGACAATCCACTCTAGCAGATTTGCAGAGAACTTTCCCAGGAGTATCGTGGTGGCTTCAAATCCTCGAATCGGCAGAAATTCGGCCCAAAATCGGAGAGAGAAGGAGGAGGAACCTAAGGGTAAAAGAGAGAGAGAAGTTCTGTGTAGGAAAATGACTGAAAAATCACGTTTAACCCTATTTATCCTGCGGGATTCGTCGACAAGTCACGTCACCTCGATGACAAGTCCTGTAGAAAGTTCGTCGACAAACTTCAACCCTTGTCGACAAATTTCAAGATTCCTAAAATCCTCTCTTGGTATCTTCTCGTCGATGAATTCTGTTCTTGTCGACGAACTCCTTTTATACCCTCATCGACGAGCCCCCTGTGTTCGTCGATGAGGAGTTGAAAAAAATTCCTCGGGATTATCCTTTCCAAAAATGCAACGTCGTCAGCTGCCTCCTTATATTTCTGATTTCCATTCCCCTTTCTTTTTATTATTTAAATAATATTATTCTTCGGGTTGTTACATGTAAGGTGTCATCCCAATGCTGGCCTGGAGTTGTTATTATAAGCAAATTCAACCAGTGGCATAAACTAGGTCCAATTACCCCCGAAGTCCAGCACACATTATAAAAACTTGCCTATTTTTACTATATACATATATTCATATATATATTTATTTTTTTTCCACATAACAACATTCATTATAACTCTAATATCCTGCTAAGATGTTATAGTCATGATCAACCTGGACCCATGGGCACCGGGGATATACCTGTCATACATCTTTGATACCTAAGCAGCAAAAAACATAAATTACATATATGCCATACAACATCTAGCACAATACTAGAGTTCTACTAAATCTGTCATATATATACAAACATCCACAAAAAGGAGTAAAAAGTACCCTAGGGTCATAACCCAAAAACCAATTTGACCCTAGCTCAACTACTTAGCCTTCTCACAGGGTAGTTCAATCAACCTCTATCGCTGTGGAGCTCTATCTGCCCTTCTATCTGGATTTCCTGAAATGTTTATAATGCTGGGGTGAGACACCTCTCAGTAAAGGAGATAAACTAATATCAATGTGTGGCAACATGAGTATTATCATGCTTAAACATGAACTATACATAATATATGTATATATGATAAAACTGACTGTATAAATTCTGTGTAAAACATGATTCATCATATCATAATAAATAACGTACTAAATTCTGTAATCATGTAAACATCTTCTATAACTGTACAATATTGAAATATTATCTAGGATGGATAGCCAGCTGATGTCATGTATTACCCCCACATGACTGGGTTGTGCAGCCCGTAGGTGGGACCTAGCAATGGCTGGCCGACCATGCTAAGTCAAAAATAAGTCTATAAGTGCAATGGGCTTGCCCCACCTAGTCCGGACTGCCATAGGGACACCTAACTACACTGAAGCCACTTCGATTGTCATCTACCACACCCTATTTGAGATGTGTGGTAGCACTAACATGAACTTGTACTTGAACTTGAACTGATAGCTATGGTACCGTGCTATGAAAATCTAAACTAAGCCATCCGGGTTCTGATAACATATAGTACATTTCATATTACTGATGCATAGCTATTTCGTATTTTTGAATAATATTTGACATGATAATATTTTCCTGAATTCTAATATAACATGCATAATTACGACATCTGCGCCGTCTGAATCTCTCGGCATCTGCACCAACTATAAATTACGGCATCTACGTCAGCTATATCATAACATATTGAACATGAAATTTCTGTACTGTTTAACATTATATTCTAAAACCATAGTTCCTGTACTATTTTTATGGTTTATCTGAAAACCATGGTAACATGCTTATTCTGGAAAATCATATTATGTTAATATAACATAATTTTCATGAAAATTTATACTCGTGCCACACAAATGTGAATAATACTCCAAACATAAAATCTGATCTGAAATCATATTTTCTGATAAAATGTATTAAATCTATTTTTTTTGTTCAACACCAGTATTCTCAAACAGTATACTATAACATACGTAATTTCTGAAAATAAATGTTGGATATTAATAATTAACTTCATGAAAAATGCTGACTTAATTTATCCCCTTACTTGACTTACTGAAAAGCCCACAAATCTAACCAAACCTACTTCTGTGTGTTCCCAACTTAACACCCTGAAATTTACATTTCCCCAACAAATCAACAAACACCAGTATAATACTTTCCAACACATTCCCCTCAGTCCATAAATACCTAATAATTTATACAACTTAAAATAACCAACTTACTCATATTTTGGGATAGTGTCCGAGTTGGTATAACCAACAATCTACTCTAGGAGACTTGTAGAGAATCTCCCCAGGATCAATGTGGCGGCTTCTAATCATCGAATTGGGGAAAAAAGGAGTCGAAAATCTAGATAAAAGTCATAGAAACCAAGCTACAGAGAGAAAATGTGAAAAAATTTTACTTTTCCTCATTGTATCCCGATTTTGGCCTATATATAGAGTGCTGACCACGTCGCCTCGTTGACGAGACACGTGGCCTCATCGATGAACCCAAGAAGGAAGTTCGTCGATGAAGGCTAAGGGTTCATCGATGAGCCCACATGTCCTTAAACTTGCTCTCAGTTTTTCTTCATCAGTGAGACACGTGTCCTCATCGACGTTGCCAAGAAGGCCACTCATCGACGAATATTCTGCGTTCGTCAACGAGACCCTGCTAAGGCCCCTTAGAAAAATATTTTTTTTATCTCTTTTCCTTTATTATTTACTTTCTATAATTCTTTGGGTCTCTACATTCTCCGTTCCTTATAAAAATTTTGTCCTCGAAATTTGCTATCCATACTATACACGATCCTCTGAGGAAAAATTCGCTACTTATCTCATTAATTACCCTTACTTATGGCAGAGAAATACTGTGGTTACATATACGGTTCTAGGAGATTACAATAATTGAAAAAAATTCTCCCATAACCAATCAAAATAGAAACTAATACATATACTGATTAACCTGCAAAAGAAACGTTACTTACCTGATTTTTTCTGATTACTGTTGGTCTCCAATGAAAAGGTACGGGTATTTCTATCATATTTGCTCCTTTAGCTCCCATGAAATTTCTTCCACTGTGTGATTCCTCCACAGGAGTTTTACTAATGGAATGTTCTTACTGCGCAATTCCTATTCTTTCCTATCCAAAATCTGCACTAGTGTTTCGTCATACGCCAAAGTATTACTGAGTTCTATCCCTACATAGCTGATCACGTGGGAGGGATCTGGGACGTATTTCCTTAACATGGAAACATGAAATACGTCGTGTATTCTAGATAAAACTGGTCGTAAAGTTAGCCGATAGGCAACTAACCCCACTCTCTCAAGTATCTCAAATGAGCCAATAAACCTAGGGCTCGGCTTACCTTTCCTCCCAAACCTCATAACTCCTTTCAGTGGTGCTATTTTCAAAAACACATAATCTCCTTTATCAAACTCCAATATCCATCGGTGAGTATTAGCATAACTTTTTTGTTAACTTTGAGCTGCAATGATTCTGTCTCTGATAAGTCGGACTTTATCGTATGCTTGCTGCACTAACTCTCTTCCCAAAACTTGCCTCTCACCCATCTTATCCCAGTATAGTGGAGAACGAGACCTCCTACCATATAATGCCTTGTAAGGTGTCATGCTGATGCTGTACTGATAGCTGTTATTGTACGCAAACTCAACCAGCGGCATATACTGGGTCCAAATACCCTCGAAGTCTAGCACACACGCTCGTAGCATATCCTTAAGGATCTGGATCGTCCTCCTCATCTACCCACCAGTTTGAGGATGAAATGTCGCGCTAAATGATAACTGAGACCCCAGAGCCTCCTGCAAGCTCTTCCAAAATCGTGACGTGAAACGTGGGTCTCGTTCAGAAATTATAGATATTGGCACTCCTTGAGGTTGAACTATTTCCTGAATATATATCTCTGTCAGTCTATTCATAGGGTAACTAACTTCAATACATAGGTAGTGGGCAGTCTTCGTCAGCAGGTTAATAATCACCCAAAAGGCATTTTTCCCACGTGGCACCGATGGTAATCTTGTGAAAAACTCTATGGATATATGGTCCCACTTCCACTCAAGAATGTGAAGTGGCTACAACTATCCTGCCAGCCTCTGGTGCTCAACCTTCACCTGTTGGCACGTCAAACACTGTTGCACAAATTTGGCAACCTCCCTCTTTATGCAGCTCCACCAGAAAAACTTTTGAAGATCTTTATATATTTTAGTGCTACCTGGATGTACTGTGTACAGCGACTTGTGAGCCTCCTTTAGGATCGTACTTCTGATACCCACATCTGCAAGCATGCATAGCCTGGTACGGAACCATAGAGTTTTGTCATCTGAAATACTAAATACCTCTTCCTATCCATCTTGCACTTTAGCTATTAGTTCTGCTAATTCCACGTCATCCTTCTGAGCAGCTTTAATCCTTTCATGTAGGGTAGGTTGCACCACCAAATTAGTAATAAATGCTTGATGATCACTCTCTACTAGCTCCACACCAAGCCTCTCCAAGTCCATCTAGATCGGGTGCTGAATTACTACTGCTAACTGTGTTGCTCCCTCTGATTTCTGGCTCAGAGCATCAGCCACCACATTTGCCTTCCCTGGGTGGTAACTGATGGTGCAGTCATAATCCTTAATAAGTTCCAACCATCTCCTCTGCCTCATATTCAACTCCTTCTGGGTGAAGAAGTACTTTAAACTTTTATGGTTTGAAAATATTTCACATCTCTCTCTGTACAGATAATGCCTCCAAATTTTCAATGCATGAACCACTACAGTCAATTCTAGATCATGGGTAGAATATTTCTTTTCATATTCTTTCAATTGTCTAGAGGCATATGCTACAACTCTACCCGGTTGCATAAACACATATCTGAGCCCTTTCAAAGACGCATTACCATATATCACATAACCATCACCTCCTGATGGAATGGTCAACCAGGTAACTCTTCTGGAAATACATCTAAAAATTCTCTGACTATTGGAATATCATCACGCTTTAATTCTCCTTCTAGCATCTCCTTTACATAAGCTACATACTCCTAGCAACCATCCTAAAGCAGCCTCCTCGCCTGAATATACGATACTAACTGTGGCGAAGGCTGTACACGCGATCCCACAAATTTGAATTCCTACTCTCCCGGTGGTCTGAAGATCACTTTTTTTTTTTTATGGCAATAAATGCTAGCATAGTTAGCTACTAGCCAGTCCATACCTAATACTATATCGAACCCCTACATGTCTAATATCACGAGATGGGCTAGTAATATTTTCTCCTGAATACCCATTGGATAGTTTTTAAGCACCCTTCTACACCTCACTACTGATCTAGTCAGTGTGGCTACTTACAACTCAACATCTAACAACTGTGTCTCAACCCTAGATAATTTGACATACCCCAATGATATAAAAGAATGGGTAGTACTCGAGTCAAATAAAAAACCAACTTTATATGATAAAGCAATAAGAATACTTGTCACAATGTCACCTACAGCCTTAGTGTCTCCTGACGTCAATGTATAAACCCTCATTAGGGCTGTGTTCCTCTACTGGCCTCCACGGGGTGCTTGATGACCTCCCCGGAAAGGTCTAGGAGCTGGTGCATGAGTCGACGGTCCTTGACATGCTCGTGCCATATGATCGGGTTTCCCACACTGGTAGCAAATGTTCTCTCCTATTCGGCATTCACTCATATGTCTCCGGCCACACCTAGGGTAGATGGGATAAGTCTGCTCACCCTAAAAATTACATTGTCCTGCCATCTGCCTCTGGCCTCCACTATATCAATCTCCCCTCCATGGGCCCCGGTTGGTACCCGCCTGAAATCCCGGAGGCGTAGGCCTCTTTCTCTGGCTCAGTGTTCCCATATACCTCAGATTGCTTTCCTCTGCTACTATGGCCCTATCTACTAGTTTGGAGAAATCCTGCACCTTTAGAAATGCCACCTATTTAAAGATTTCCTACCTCAAGCCCCTCTCAAACATTCTTGCCTTCTTGGCCTCATCTAGTACAATGTAAGGAGCAAAACATGACAACTCGATGAACTTCGCCGCATACTGCTGAACCGTGAGATTTCCCTAAGTCAAATTCAAAAATTCTACTACCTTAGCCTCTCTAATGGTGGTAGGAAAATAACGATCAAAGAAAATTTCTTTAAATACGCTCCAAGTTATGATCATCAATATGGATCTATGTTCCTCTAGAAATTTCATGGCTGTCCACCATCTCTCAATCTCACCCATCAATTTATAGGTGGCATACAGGACCCTCTGATCATCTGTACAATGCAGAACCGTCAGTATTTTCTCCATCTATTGCACCCAGTTTTCAGCAACTACAGGGTCGACTCCCCATGAGAATGCCAGAGGATTCATTTTGGTGAACTTCTCTATCGTACAACCCTGATTTGCAGATGGGCCTCCCTGCTCCTTGGAGCTCTGTGCAATCTCAACCATAACCTGTTGAGTTACCCTATGCAAAATGGCATCAGAATGCCCACTACTCATGCTAGAAGGCCTAGCACCATCGTCACCGCTAGCATGAGCACTGCTATTTCCTGGATCTATCCTGCAATAACACAAAAATAATCAAAGAATCTATGCCTCATAACACTATTCTTACATTAATCTAACTAAGATATCCTCATACCACTTATTTCTAATTTAAGGTTCAGTCCTACCATTTGGAAATAGAAATCGACGATAGTTTACTATGATTTTCCTAGAATCATCACCCCACGAAAATCACAGAAATCGCCTCAAAGTTCCTATCTCCAAAACACGATACAAAACCCTAAATTCTCACCTTAACTTCCCAACATTAACTCAATGAAATTCTGATCTCTCTCTCAATTTCCATCCTCTCCCAGATCTATTCTTATACTTTGGTATTGTTCTCCGTTGTATACTATAGTCTACAGAACCTAGCAACCTAGGCTCTGATACCAAATTTGCAACGACCCAAAAATTCATACCATTTTCCCCCTATATATAGATTGAAAAATTATATTACTCTGATACCCCTTATAAAATCTACTATAATGTCTCGGTCCCAAAGTGGACACCGAGAATTCCTGTTTATAGAAACAAAAAACCTATGCAGTAGAAAACATAAATTACATCACTATAATTACAATAGTAGAGTTTCAGTAGTTTCCAAACATACATACACATCTATCCAACATCATCCACCAGATCCTTTAGGAACTACTCAAAAATACATCTCCCCAAAATCACTTACCCTACAGATAGGTTAGTACAAGAGTCTCCTTTATCTCCGAGCCTAATCTGGTCATCTAACTGGATCACCTGAAATGTTTATAAATACTGGGATGAGACAACTCTTAGTAAGAAGAAATATGTGATTACCAGTATGTGGCAAATGAGTTTACGTGAGCAATATATTTATTAATCAGGCTGTAACTGGGATAACATATAAAGATAAGATACATCATAACTCACACTTATGTCACCTAAAGTACAAATATTTATTAACTTTTTACTTAATCATTCTTTTAGGTACTATATATATATATATATACTTTCTGTTTTTTGTAAATCTATATACATATATAAAATTGTGAAAACTTCCCTGGATGGATAACTGTATGTCACAATTGTCGACACCCTAACTTTAACTAGGCCTCCCCAAGGAAACCTGGTGCAATAAATTTGGCTTTGAACCCAACATGGTCCTGAATTTTAGAATTAAGACCCTGAATCCCCATAATGATCATATTTGAGTCCTTTTGATGTCAACCCAAGTCCTGTAGTTTTCATTTTGAGCCCTTGATAGAGTCTATTAAATTGTTAGATTTTTTAGTCTTCTTGAACCCTGGTTTTGTTATCCTAGTGTAAGTCCTTTTAGCTACGAATTAGCCCCTGTAAAATTCAATACAAATTTCCTTTAGGACTAGGTATTGTGGTTCGAGTATTAAAAAAAAAAAGTCCTTTTGAATTAGGGGGTTTTGATTATGTTTAAATCTCAAAATTAGTTTTCAAAGTTTTTTTTCTTTTATCAGGCTTTCCCATTAAATCCTCATATTCCTTAGTTAAATTCCAATCTAAAATTCCAATTTATTTCCTTTATTAGGCTTTCAGATTTCTGAGTCGTATAGTCAAGTTTTCTTAGAACTTGGAGTTAGATTTTTTAATTTCCACTTACACACTCGGGTCAACCCACAGGGGGCAACTCAGACAGCTAAGTTGACTCGCATGAGTCAACTCTGATGCAACTCGGTTACGGATCGTCGAGTTGACTCACACGAGTCAACTCTGATGCAACTCACTGAGTGAAGACAAGCCCATTCATCTTCAACCCTAACCCGAACAAACACCCAGACCTAAACAAGAGTCAACAGTATTGATCACAAGTAGACTTGAATCTCACTAACAAAACAAGTAAGAAAATAAAAGAGGGGGAGAAAGACTTATCTTGTATTCCGTAGAATCAAAATTCGAGCTCCTCGCCTTGAACAATATTGGCTGTTCAAACTGTCCATCCTCGAAAGGGCGAACCAATAAACCTAGGTTTAGGTTCTTTAGATCTCGGTAGAGTAGGGGCTACTAGTGGCAACATCTGAGTCACATTTATTTTTCAAGTCACCTAAGGAGAAGATAGAGAAAGGAAAGAAGGAGAGAAGAGAAAAGAGTGCGAGCAGGGTTTCAACAGGTCTTAGGGTTTTCTGGTTAGCAAGAAAGAGAGAGTGAGTTACGGGAAGGCGATCTCAGAAACCCTAGTGTTTCTAAGAATACTCGAGGTAGAACAAATAGGGTGAGTTGCAGAAGAAACCCTAGGGTTTCATTCGAAAAGAGGAGCAAAAGGGAACGAGAGAGAGAGAGAGAGAGAGAGAGAGAGAGAGAGAGAGAGAGAGAGAGAGAGAGTTTTAAGGTGAGAGAATGAAAATGAGATAAAATGAAAATTTCATTTTAAGTATTCCTGGCCTCGAAGCTGCAGGATTAAGACACATGGCGATGTTCCCTTCATTCGATTAAGGCGTTTGCAAAACCTCCTCGCAGCTATAGGATATGTGCTTCCTATCTATTCCTCAGAGGCAGCCATGTCAGCGATCTGGTTGAACTCCCTTCATCACCGTTAGATCCCTGACTTGTGTCAATGGTTGCGATCACTTTATGACAGAGATCATCATGAAAGCCTGTATGTGTGTCGCTTGGAAACTGACACATGGCGCTCCTGTCCCCTGCATCATTAATCTTGGGAGGCGCCCCTCTCCCAAGCCATCAGATTTGGCACCCCATCAACGGTCAAAATCCCTCATGTCAGAGACCATCGTGAAATCACAGCAGGCATCTTTGTTAAGAAACTAACATGTGGTCTCCTCGGTTTCCCTCACTCTTAATGCACACAAGCGCACAACTGGGTCTCTCCTGGCCTTTGGATCTGCACCCACCCCCCCCCCACCATGAACATCTGCGACGGTGCCATGTTGTGGATCTCATCGGCATCTTCTCCACCACTCTAGCATCGCCACGTGGCTGGTCCTAACCGGAACCTTAAACCGGTCTTCTTTAGACTGGTCCAAAATTGAGCGGTCCTGCCCCCTCCCTAAATCGGTTCTTACCGGTTTTTCTTTTATTTTAGTTTAAATAATTTCTTTTAAGCATCAAATAACAAAAAAAATTCATAAAAATTTAGGAAAAATGCCAAAAAATCTAGAAAAATGAGAGAAGATTCTCAAAAGTATTTTAAGTCATTTTGAAAATAATTCCATCATACATGTTCATTCACAAGCACTCTCACACCCTCACACTTATGCACACACATGCATGCACATGCACGTACATACTCACACGAGTGCGCTTTCATTCATGCATGTATTCTAACACTTATGCACGCACATGCATGCACATGCATGAACACACTCACACAAAGTACACTTTCATTCATGCATGCATCCCAACACTTGCACACACGCATGCATGCACATGCGTGAACACACCCACACACGTGCACACCTATGCATGTAACATACAGTATAACACCCGCACACATTTAAACACATTCCATGCACACACTAAAACACATGCTAACACGTGCACCCCATAGGCACCGCATGTTGACTCAGTCTTGACCAGACCCTAAAAAGGTTGACTCTTCTAGTTTTCTCCCCGAACTAGTCGGGGCTTCTAAACCGCGACTGAGCCGGTTCAGTTTGCGTCATTACTACTTGAATAAATCCCAAAATGCATGAAAATCCTCAAAAACATAAAATTTAGAAAAGTCGCAAAAATGTTTTCAAGCTTTGATTTTCATGTTTTTTGTCTTAATTTTATTTGTGTTATTTTGAAGTTCAGAAAAAAATCACAAAAATGTTTTCACACTTAGAAAAATCACAAAAATGTTTTTTGGCCCAGGAAACCATTTTCATCTTGAACAAATTCCAGAAAGTCTCCCGGAATATTATTTTTCATACTTAGGAAATCTTATAAAAATTTCAAAATCCAGAGAGTGTATTTTGGTAAACTATTTTCTCGATTTTTCATCCCAATGATTTCAAAGGGTGGTATGAACTTTTCGGAGTACAATATACCCCGGTTTTGAGGAAATACCTATATAGTACTTTATTTTTTAAAATTTTTTTGGAAATGATTAATCTTAAAGGTTTATTACATTTAATTTGCAAGATAATCTTCAATTAATTTGGTATCGTTCATAAGAACGGGCGTGTAAGGGGTGCTAATACCATCCCCTCACGTAACCGTACTCCATCACACATTGTTTTTTCTAAGAAAAATATCATTTTCAAAATCGCATACCTTTTCTAGTTCACGTACCACCGGGGCAACACACAACATGGTTGTGTTCCCGCCCCGTGCAGGGAGGACGTTGCAACAGCTTGGAGACTCTGCTGGGGACACTTGAGAGTTGAGCCAATGATTAATTGAGAAGCATCCCGAAATTTGAATCTAATAAGCCTTCTTGATTGCTCCTCCCTTGTTTTGTACATGTTGTTCATACAATTATTTTTTTGCAGGCGCTCCGTAAATAACCACAGAAAGTAAAAGTGTTAGCCTTGGTGCAATCCCAAGAGGGGGATGAATTGGGTATTAAAAAATTTCTCTCAAGTTTATCTAATCTAACAATCAGTATTACACAACCTATGAGTAGTTTAAGCAATTTCATGCTTAAATAGACATATAACCAATAGGCATAAACATATAGATGTAGAAAATAAAGTGAAAAAAATAAACTGACACCAAATGTGTTATCGAGGTTCGGCCAATATTGCCTACATCTCCGCCTTGGCTCACCAGCACAAGGATTCCATTACGACTCACTTAATGGGTGGAACGACACCAGTTACAACCAGGTCAATTCATGGGGCTGATCTTAACTGACAACCACATCTTACCAGGATGATGCACCTAACTTTCCTAACTGGGTCTAAGCCAATCCAGGACTATTCAATAAGGCTAGTCTCCCTCTTCAAGCCCACGCCTGGAATACAAAATATATGAAAATTTGCGTACACAGAAATATGCTTCTCAACAAGCGAATATGTACTACGATACAGTCCAGATAATATGCAAGCACGAATGATAGTAAGTATGGTTAGTGCTTAATATTGTGCTAAACACTCAGTCTAACGTAATTCAACAATTAAGATCTAGAGTGTATTTTCAAGCAACCTTTGAATCAAACAATCAATGTAAATTAATCATACCAAGTTTCAAAGTATTTCAACAATGATATTCAAAATATCTCATATAATATTTTCTCAACAAATAATAGCTCAAGAGATATTTGAAAATGTATAAGCTTGCGTAAAAAAAAAATATTTTTCAAATCAAAATCACAAGCTTGATGAGTCTTACAATCAATATGCAAAGACTCACTAGCTATAAGGGTATTCCTATTCAAAGATTTATTATTTAAATCGGGGGAAAAACCCTAGCTAAGAACTCTTAATGAAAATAAGAATCAATGAAAACAAGGAGAGTTTTAGCAATATAAATCACTTAACAACACTCTTGGGAACTTGATTTGTCAAGGGAATAGCAAAATAAAGAGTGTATGGACTTAGTATAGGAAAAATAAGCACTTGAGATTTGAAAGGATTTTTGGCTAACTGAATTTGCTAATCTCACTTAATCTTTACAAATGAAGCCCTATATATAGACTTGGCCCAAATTATGACCGCTGAGGACTCATAGGGAATTATTAAAAAAGTTTTAAATAAGTTTAAGGATTTTAACCTTGTTTAACCCCAAATTACCAAGGTAAAAATAAAACCGACTTGAGAGTTTCGGGTGCCCGAGCCATAGTTTGGTCGCCCGAATAGAAACAACAAGAAAATGTATTTTCGAGATTCGGGTGCCTGAAATTTACTTCGGTTTGCTGAATGAGTTGATTCCCCAAAAAATTCCACGATTCGGTTGCTCGGTCTAAAGTTCGGTATGCCGAACTTATAAGTTTGGTCGCCTGAGGGTAAAATGAACATGAGGTTTAGGCTGTCGAGTTGGTGGGAAAGTTTATGACATAGGTTCAGTCGCTCGTGGAAGATATGTTCATTTTGGTTTGATTTGCCGAACTTAAGTCAACATTTTGATTCATTCACAATTCGGTCGACCGAGGCAATTTGATCTGCCACTTCGGTCGCTCGAATGCCTTTTGATTTTTACCTAAGGTCCTTTTCTTTGCTCTAATTTTTCCCTTGATAATATGAGAACTATGTTAGGGCTTTGTGCACTTAAGTGTGGGAACCTAAGGTCCAACTAAGTTCATTTTGAGCATATCATCCTACCATGCATGATGCAGATTATTACATACCATATTGTGGTACTGTCCATAATTAAATTACAATCCCGAATAAAGAATATAATAAAACAATTACAAATATAATACAATATTCTTTAATCTTTCGTGTGATCACCATATGCCATCATGATATAGCAATTTGTTCAATTTCACGCGTAAAGTGAACTTGCATACAAGTTCATGACAAACATCAGTATAAAGTGTATTTGTCATTATCAAAACCAGGATATGACCAACTAGGTCAACAATCTAGGTCAACAATTTCCCCAGTTTTGATGAAAACAAATACTTTATGCAAAAGTGGATACAATCAAGAAAGAATCCCCATAACTATATTCATAAAGTGAATTAAAGTTCAATTATTTATTAATGTACCCAATTTTTGCCTCTTCTTCCCCTTTTGGCAACAACAAAAAGGGTTAAGAAAAATAACATGAAGGTAACAATCAATTAGATACAAAAGATAAATTGGGAAGATTTCTGAAAAATTCGGCAGCACACCGTTTGAAAATAGAGCATTTTCCAAAATAAATTTGTACCTAAGTGACCTGATTAAATTTTTGGACCTGATTGAATTTTATGTTTGCAATATATCCACAACTACTTACTAAAACAATCCAGTATCCTCAAAACATAAGTATGACTTTCAACATGCAAAAGATATGATAGTTGTGCATTTCATACCCCAAACAAATTCATAACATATAAAGCAATGACATGTTTAGCAATTTAGCACACAAACTATATAATTGGTTATTAAAATGATTTAAATGACATGAAAACAAGTTCAGACCAAAATTATCCACAAACTATTTCAGTTCAAATATTTCATAAGACCCATGAAAGATTTTAGTTCAAAGCACACGACATATGAAAGCAAATAAAAGGTTTGAGCATAAAAATAGTCTAACAAGTTCACATGCATTTTTATATGAAGTTACCGAACCAATTATGCAATTTAAAGATATATATATATATATATATGTATATAATAATAATAATAATAATAATAATAATAATAATAATAATAATAATAATAATAATATATCCCCCTTATAATGTTTGCAAAATGGTGCTGGGGGGTGCTTGCTGAAAAGGAAATTTTAATTTAAAGCAAACAAGTACAAATTTTCTAGTTTGTTAATAAAGAACCTATTAAAATATAACCAGAAAACCACAACCATAATGTTCCCAAAAAATTATCAGTCACATGCAAGATCATATGGCAACACAAAGAACATGTGGCAAAGTAATATATTTCTGATTATGTTTTTCAATAAAATATTTCATTCAATCACATGCCGCACTTGATTCAATAATAGATCTAAGCTAAAAGTTTGTGAGCATAATATGATAGACATTTTAATTTTAGATGCTCCCCCTATCAATTTGAATTCATGCTTAGATACAACGAACTTCTTATACTAAACAAAGATCAATTTCATTAGGTATGCCAAGTAGTATAAGGATTTACTTTTAAGTCTTTTAAAATGAATATACTAGATTAAGATTTATTCATTTTACCATGCGACTAGTATAATCATCCCTATGGATTACACATGCATCAGAAAATATACATTAAGGCATGAAAGAATGCTTATAACCTAGAACAATCCATATCTACTTATAGACTTTTAAACACTGGATATGATGTTAAGGGTTTTTTGAAGAGCCTCAATATTCAAGAATGTGAATTGATGCATATGAATCCTTTAAGCTCTTTATCTAGGGATGGAGCTGAGCTCCTTTAGTTATTCTCGATGATTATGCGAGGATGAAATTAATGTTCAATTCGATTTTCACTCATCTTTTCAAAAAAATTTTATCATTTATTTTAACATAATCATCTTTGTACAAGGTTATAGTTTGGGAAAATTCCTATCGAAATTTCAGTAGCATGCCATTTGTAAATTAGACATTTTCCCATAAAACTTGTACCTGATGGGTTCAATCAAGCAGTTTATAATTCAGTTTAAGGCACACGAGAACCTAAAACCACTACCAGCATGCAATACACATCAACTGCATCTGTCATGCAGGAGACTTTCAATAACAAGCATGCAATCCAGTAATATAATCAACTCAAGATATTTAATATAACTCAATAGTAGTTTATGCTAAGAAAAAAATATAAACTATCCATCAAAGAAATTTTTTCCATTTATTGAATCATGGATAGTGTGCTGCAATGCTATACACATATAAGCATAAAGGCATAAACGATATAAGAATATGAGAGCATTCAAATTTATATACACATGAAAGCTAAATGCTCCCCTGAGTTATGCACTCAACTCATTTAATGCCTTTTACATTTTCTAGTTCTTTAGCCAAGAGTTGTAAGATTTTCAATGAGTTAAGGTTGGCTTTGAATGCATAGGCTTCAATGGACCAAAAAGTCACAATCAATATTCTTTCAATGTACAAAGCCTATAACTGCCTCATTTCTTATGATCTTCAAAATGTGAGAGACACAGTTAGAATGACTTTTAAATTAACTGATCATGCATAGGTTTCTTTCAAATTTCATTTCATCATCTAGATTTGAAACCTAATGCAATTAGTTTTAGCCATTCAACTTCATTTAAGAAATGAAGCTCTAAAGGATTTGACTTGAGGTTTGAGAGCTTATGAAAGAAGTATAGGATGAATACTAAAAAAAAATTAAATTTCTATTTTGTTCAAAGGAGTATTTTGGTGAAGTAGGACATTTTTCAAAATCATTTCGTGCTAGTGATCATGTCCAAGATTTTATGACAACTAAGTAAGTTTAGGATAAAATGATATATAGTTAAAGATGGATCTCCTAAACCACAAGCTAGTGCATTGGACAAAAGGTATGCTTAGCTTTAGATATTCATATTTAAGCGTGAGTTAACCAATTTGAAATTTAAATACAAGGCAAACATGTCATGTCCATTTGAAAGTGAATTTTTATTTAAGCAGCCAATAATTTCATATTTAAACCAATGAATATATGCATTAAGTTTAGATTGGTTATTTTGCTTGAATTTCTGTATTGGCTTAATTTTTCAAGATCCTTAGTATGTAAAATTTTGAATAGTGGACATATACTAAGTTTTTACATTTTTAGCCCAAATCACTTCCTAAGTCTTTAGTCAACATTGCCCCCTATAGCTAATCCTAAATGTTAGGGAAGAATTATGTGATCATGTAATTCCTGTTTGAGTAAATTCTTCCTTGAATTTCAAGGGGTTTGTTTTCTTAACAACCCATACCATTTTTCTATCTTTGATTCTTGATGGGTTAGGAGTCGATGATTCTTTGAATTTCTATACTCATTTGGGTTTCACACCTTTTCTTTTAAACAGACAATCAAATTTTATGTTCCCCTTCTATTTACACAAGACACATGTGGTGTGAGTGTATGGACTAGAGGAGGTACTAGCATAATGTTTCGATTCTTTTACAAAGTACCCCATGTATAGGTTCTTCCTTTTCCTATTTTCAATTTCATTAAAACTTATGCCTTCCTTATTTAAGGTAATCTTTTGTGAACCTAACAACTTATTAAGGTTGTCCTTGCCTTTAGTGGACGTGTAGATGATCTTAGATTGGTCTTCTACTTTCTTTTCTAACTCTTGCATTTTTAAGTTCTTAAGACCTTTGCAAACATCTTGTAATTTAATAAACTCTTTAGTCATGTTATTTACTTTGTATTCAAGTTCTGTAATGAGAAGATCTTCATTATTATCACTTGAAGATTGAGATCTTACTGCATTCGATTCTTTTTCTAATTTTTCATTCTTGTTTACTAATTGTTTGATTTTTAAATCATTTTGCCTTTCAACAAGAACTTTTGATTCACATTCTTTCTCACATGCCTCATACTTGTTCTTCAAAGCAGTATATCTCTTATTAGCTTTAACAAGTGACTTATGAATTCTAACATATTCAATTTTTTAGTCTTCATAAGTAGGCATGCTCTCACTATCGAAACTATCACATGTTTCAGTATCAGATGCATCATTCAAATCATCAAATGAATCATTACTAGGATTATCTAATAACATAAGAGGAGATGGGTTTACCTCATCATCGGTTAGAGCTATGAAGCACAGTTTACTTCCTTTAAGCTCCATAAATCTTGAATCACAAGGTGTGATTCTTTTCCTGCGTAGTTGCTCTATATCTTCTTTTAAGTTCCTTCCATATCTCCTTAGCACTGTTTCATGCCATAACTTCACAAAGAACATTAGAATCTAAAGCATGCAGCAAGGTGTTCAAGACATCAAAATTTATTTGCACTAAGTTCCTATCATTATCATTTAGCTCAAATTTAGATTTAGGAACATCAACACAATCAATGATTTTTACTGGAATACTATCTCCTTGTGCAATAAACTCTCAGAACCTCCAATTTAAAGATTTAACCAATACGGTCATCCTAAATTTCCATATAGTGAAATTCTCACTGCTAAATACTAGAGGGTTCGTGACTAACTTTCCCTCACATGAAGGGGATGCACCAACACAAGCCATCATGATCTTTTTACAAAATAACATTTGAGTCTAGGTAACAAGGCTTTGATACCACTTGTTAGCCTTGGTGCAATCCCAAGAGGGGGGGTGAATTGGGTATTAAAAAATTTCTCCTAAGTTTATCTAATCCAATAATCAATATCACGAAACCTAGGGGCGGTCTAAGCAATTTCAAGCTCAAATAGATATATAACCAAAAAGCATAAACATACAAGTGCAGAAAATAAAGTGCGAAAAACAAACTGACACCAGATATGTTATCAAGATTTGACCAATACTGCCTACGTCCCCGCCTTGGCTCACCAGCACAAAGATTCCACTACGACTCACTTAACGGGTGGAGTGGCACCGGTTACAACCAAGTTAATTCACAGAGTTGACCTCAACCTACAACCACACCTTACCAGGATGGTGCACCTAACTTTCCTAACTGGGTCTAAGCCAATACAGGACTATTCAACAAGGCTAGTCTCCCTCTTCAGGCCCACACTTAGAATACAAAATATGTGAAAATTTGCGTACACAAAAATATGCTTCTCAACAAGCGAATATGTACTACGATACATTCCAGATAATATGCAAGCACGGATGATAGTAAATATGCTTAGTGCTTAATATTGTGCTAAACACTCAGTCTAATGTAAATCACCAGTTAAGATCTAGAGTGTATTTCCAAGCAAACTTCGAAACAAACAATCAATATAAATCTATCGTACCAAGTTTCGAAGTATTTCAACAATGATATTCAAAATAAGCTTGTGTAAAAAATATTTTGCAAATCAAAATCACAAGCTTGATGATTTTTACAATCAATATGCAAAGACTCACTAGCTATAAGGGTATTCCCACTCAAAGATTTATTATTTAAATCGGGGGGAAAACCCTAACTAAGAACTCTCAATGAAAATAACATTCAATGAAAGAATCAGTACATCGTAGAGTCAGAAAAAAAGTTATGCAGATACTCGCCGTAGGAAACTAGAATTTGATGTGGGGAATCAAGTATTCTTGAGGATAGCTCCCATGAAAGGAATCATGAGATTTGGAAAGAAGGGCAAGTTGAGCCCTAGGTATATTGGTCCTTTTGAGACACTAGAGAAAGTAGGACCATTTGCCTATAGGCTAGCTTTGCCGCCAATTCTATCTAAAATACATTATGTATTTCATGTCGCTATCTTAAAGAAATACGTTCCTGACCCATCCCACATAATCATTTATGTAGAGATAGAGCTTAAAGAGTCACTAGCTTATGAAGAAGCGCTAGTACATATTTTAGATAGAAAGACACAGGAACTGCGCACGAAAGAGATCCAGCTAGTGAAAGTTTTGTGGAGGAACCATGCTGTAGAAGAAGCTTCATGGGGACTCGAGGATGAAATCAAATAGAAATATCCACAATTATTTCAAGAGGTTTAGTGGTAAACAGGTAAAGTATGAGTAGATAGGTAATAATAATTTCATTTTGTTTAGCACAGTGGAATTGTAATGTAATATATAGGATAGGTAGTGTTTTAGTTTTGGGGGAATTTTATTTTATAGTTGTAATCTCTCAGAACTACCTATGTAACCACGGTATTCTTCTGCCATAAGTGAAAGCAGGTAATAAAATAAGTAGGCCGTTTTGCCTTTAAAGAATGATGAGTTATATGAATAGTAAATTTTGAGAACGAAATTTTTTAAGGAGGGGAGAATGTAATGACCTGAAGAATAATGGTATTTAAATAATAAAGAGGGAGGGAAATGGAAACAGAAACAAAAGGAGGCAGTAGGCTTCGTCGATGAACACTTCGTGTTCATCGACGACATTGTACTTTGGATGTAATAACCCAGAATATTTACACAGAGCCTCGTCGACGAACACAAGGAGTTCGTCAACAAACGCATAAGGAGACCTCATCGATGAAACCATGCCTCGTCAATGAGAAGATACCGAGAGGGGTTTTGGGCAGTCTGAAATTCGTTGACGAGGAAGTAACGTTTGTCGACAAAATCACTTAAGAACTTGTCGACGTGATGATGTGTCTCATCGATGAATCCGGGCCTATAAATAGTAAAAACCTGGGTTAATTTGTAAAAAAATGGCGTAAATCTTCCTCTCTCTCTCTCTCTCTCTAAACGCCTCTCCCTCCTTCTCTATTCGATTTCAGCCCCGTTTCTCGTCGGATCAAAGATCCGAGGCCACCACGACGCTCCTGGTGAAGTTCTTTGCAAGACTGTTGGAGTAGATCATTGGTGGAAGTGGTTTGAAATTCATCCTAAATTTAGAGTAAGGTGTTTTATTCAGAATATGCTTTCCCTGTAGTTATAAGAAATGTTGTATGCAGAAAAATACTGATGTTTTGTTCTGGGAGATGTTATTTTCGGGGTGTTGAGTAGAGAACCGTGCGGGTGTAGGGCCACAGTTCAGTGAGGGCTTTTCAGAAACTAGGTAAGGGAAATATGTTATATTAGAAGATCTGATTATATTAACGGAAATTTTACATATGTGCATGCATACCAGTTATTATGTAGCTTTTACAGAATATGAGATTCTAAAGTATGTGCGGCCTGAGTGGATATTATATAATGTAGAATTTTATATAGTTTTTCTAGTATATGATGTTATAGAGAATATACATATATAGCCAGATATTCACCGATATTATACAGACAGATATAAGTACATATACAGTTTTTATTCAGATAGCTTCACAAATATATATATATATATATATATATATATATATATATATATACATATATATGTAACAACCTACTTATCTTAATATAAAATGAAACTTACTAAATAGAATAGTCAACCTGAACCCGTGGGTAACGGGGGCACCTGTCAATCACAGCGGAAACCTATGCAGCAGTAAATATAAATCACATTCTCAAAACCATAGAATACATAATACCAGAGTCTACTATAATTCCATAATACTGTGTTTATATACAATCTCCAAAAATGCCAAAATAAACCTAGGATCATACAACAGCAATCTCCTGATCCTAGTACAAGACTTACCCTCCTAACAGGGTAACTCGATAAACTCAACGGCGGCCACGACCCGCCGGTCTCTTAGGGTCTCCTGAAAAATTAATTAAATTCGGGGTTGAGACACTTTTCAGTAAGGGAAAATAAACTAAATACAACTGTGTGACAATATGAATATTTAATGATAATATAGATATACAATACATTTTTCATACCAAAAAACATTCATCATTTAATAACTATAAAAGCATATACTTTCATATTTTATAAATCATACTAATCATAACTGTCTGGTATAGCTATACTACTAAAAACATACCCAGGACGAATAGCTAGCTGATGTCATATGTTACCCCCCATGATGGGTTGTGTAGCCCAAAGGCGAGACCTAAAAATGGCTGGTCGACCACTGTCAAGTCAAAAATGTCTGTAAGTACGATGTGCCCGCCACACCCTGGTTCGGATTGCCAGGTGGATGTGTACACTCTACATTGAAAGCCACATCGACTATCCATCTCCCACCCCCTCGTGGGATGGTTAGCACCAATCTGATCATAGATATCTGATCTATAAGCTACGGTACCGTGCTCCTGAACTGAAATAAACTAACATACGGGTTCTGATAACATATAATACATGATATTATAACATTTTTAATCATTTCATAAATACGGCCTCACTCCGAAAATTATTTCATAAATACGACCTCGCGCCAAAATCATTCCATATATACGGCCTTGCGCTGAACATTTCATAAATATATATACGGTCTCATGCCAAAATCATTTCATATATATACCGCCTCGCGCCGAAATCATTTCATAAATATCATTCTGAAAATAAACAATTATCATGTATTTTCAACATCCTTTTATACTATAACATTTCATATTTCTGGAAACATGCTTCATTCGTAACAAAGTCATATCGTAATACATTCCACGTAAAGTAATATTCATGCCACACATTTGTTGTATAAAGCCATACATTGTATTCTAAAAATCGTAATTACTGGCATCTCATACATATATATACATTTCAACATAATAGCAGTATTTTCCCAAACATGCATTTCCTTTGTAATATACAGATATAATACATGCTTTCCTGAAAATAAATTTACTCATACATAATAATAATTTGCATGAAATTTTTTTTTTTAATTTATTCCCTTACCTAACTATTAAGAAAAGCCCCTATAAACTTTGGTTTCACACCCATAGGATTTCCTGATCAATATCCTAAAACTGAAAACTCCTAGTACTAAACTTCAGTATTTTCACGTGAATATCATTTCCTATAACTATAGTAAGACCAACTTTGGCATAAAAAGTCTTACCTCAACTCAGGGATGATTTTCAACGGAGTTCCACCGATGATCCGCTCCGGAAGATATGCAGAGAACTTGTCCAGGAGCGTCGTGGTGGCTTCAGATCCTTGAACTGGCAGAAATTTGGCTCGAAATCGAAGAAAGAAGAGGAGGGAGCCAAAGGGAGAGAAAAAGAGGGTTTCTGTGCTGATTTTCCATAAAAAATCCGAGTTTTACACTATTTGTATTAGTGGCTTCGTCAATGAGCCACGTCACCTCGTCGACGAGGTCAATAGTAATTTCGTTAACAAGCTCTTTCCTTCATCAACAAAATTTAGAGTCGCCCCAAAACCTCTCGGTATTTTCTCATCGATGAAACTTGGCTTCGTCGACGAGGCCCTCTTATACCCTCGTCGATGAATCCCCTGTATTTGTCGACGAGGACCTGCTGCCTCGTTCTGTTTCTATTTCCATTTCCCTTCCTCTTTATTTAAATACCATTTTTTTTATTATTCGGGTCATTACAATATATATATATATATATATATATATATATATTCAGATCAGTATACATAGCATTTACAGAATGTTATGTTTTCCTAAATGCCATAACACTCAAAAGTATACAGACAGATTATACAGTTATAGCATCAAGATGCTACAAATATTACAGTATTTATAGTTTAGATTAATTGTGTTATGGTTATTTTGGAAACATAATGAAAAAGGTAAAAATAGTATAGTATATATGTATATAGTATCAGATCCCTGTGGAAAGATTATAGACAGATATAGTTACAGAGCACGGTATTGTTGCTATATACAGAATAGAGTGCAACAACATATCTCAGATAGTGTTGGTACCATCAAACTGTGCTCGAAGAGGATGCAACTCCCCAGTTCACTAGGTTGAGGGGGCTAGTTTGACGAGGTAGCAGCTAGTCCCGAGCTTAGGAGTGGATGTAGTTTGGCTAGGCTGAGGTAGTGTAGAGTATGATGACTTACCTGGAGGGCCGACCAGAGTTAAGTCCCGCCTATGGGCCGCACAACCCTATCATGAGGGGTCAAATCATAACATACAGAGTCCTAGGGAAAGAGTACAGTTATGTATGTGTATATGTGTACAATTTTACAGCTTTTGTCGTATGTAGTATGATATAGCAGTATGAATGATAGAAAGTTTAAATGATACAAATATTTTAAGCTACTATACATGTCTTTTACAAATTTACTAGATCATGCAGTTTTAAATACTATTATTATTATTTTATGACTCGGTCGCCACACACTAGTAATAGCATATTTCCACTTACTGAGCGTCGTCTCATCCCATTACTTTACCACTTTTCAGGTGAGCCAGCTAGACGAGCAAATCAGGCTCGCAGATAGAGAGTTGACTTGGTTGCCCTAGTTATAGGGTAAGTTTATGACAAGATTTTGTATTTTTGGGGTAGATGATACTAGAGGGAGTTATTGTATATGGCTATGGTCTAAATGTACTGAATTATGATATTGTTAGTATATATGGTTGAATGACTTGTATATTCACTACGTAGATATGGTTATATATATAAAATGGTGAGAATTTTTTAGGACCTTACATTTTTGGTATCAGAGCCTAAGTTGCTAGGTTCTGTAGACTCTAGAATATAGCGGGAAACAATATCAGAATATAGGAAAAAAATTTGAAGTTTTTTTTCTGTGATCTGGATACATGATTTCATGGTGGGTTCTGTGTTTTCATGGAGTGACGATTTCAGGAAAGTCATAGTAAACTATCAACGAGTTGTGTGTTTAGGTTGTAGGATTGGATTTTGGGATTAGGATCGGGAGGGATGGTTAATAAAAGATTTGAAGTTTTAGTTGAATAAGTTAGGTATATATGGGAACTAGGATTCTGAAACGGTGTTCTATATATTTTTAGGATTGACATAGGAGGCTGTAGTGCTCACGCCAGTAGGGATGATGGAGCGGGTCCTTCTGGCGTGGGAGGTGGGGATTCAGATGTTGTGTGACGTAGTGTGGCTTAACAAGTTATATCTGAGATAGCACGGAGCTCTAGAGAGCATGGAGGTCCATCTCCAGTTCAGGGATGTACCATAGAGAAATTTATGAAAATGAATCCGCCAGCCTTTTCTGGAGTGGCTGACCCTGCAGTTGCTGAGAATTGGGTGTAGGAGGTAGAGAAGATCCTGACAGTACTTCACTACACCGGTGAGCAGAGGGTCTTCTATGTTACATATAGATTGGCAGGGGAGGCTGAAAGATGGTGGACAACTACAAGGCTATTGGAGGAGCAGAGGGCTATACCAGTACGGATGACTTGGGCTCAATTTGGGGAGATGTTCTTTGACAGGTACTATCCTGCCACAGTCAGAGAGGCTCGGGTACATGAGTTTTTGAGTCTGTCCTTGGGGTTGATGATAGTCTAGCAGTACGTGGTGAGATTTATCAAGCTTTCGCATTTCTGCCCATATATTGTCCCCGATGAAGTGAAGAAGGCTAGAATGTTTGAGAGAAACTTGAGGCAAGATATTTACAGGCAGGTGGCAGTACTAAGGATCCAATATTTTTCAAAGTTGGTTGTCAGGGCTTTTATAGCAGAGAAAAGTTTACTGAGGGAGACTGAGATGCAGAGTCAGAAGAAGAGGACTGCACCCTTGGGTTTTCAGGCGAGTCCCAACCTAGAGGCCCTTGGAGAGGTGGTAGATCTGGCGGGGATCAGAGGCAGATAGTAGAGCACAGTGGATTTCAGGGTGGACAGTTTCCTACCATTTTTCCTAGATATGGACAGAGACACTCAGGTGAGTGCCGACTGGGGGAGAATGTCTGTTATCGTTGTGGGAGGCCTGGTTATATGGCTTGATCGTGTTAGATGCCTTCGAATTATGCACTGGCTCCCAGACCGTTTTGAGGTGGATATTAGGCGCCTCGTGGAGGTCAGCATAGGAATACTGCGCTGACGAGGATTTATGCGTTGACTCCAAGAGACACTGAGATGGCTGGAAGCGTGGTCATAGGTACCCTTACTGCTTTACTATATAAAATTATTATTATTATTATTATTTTATACAGGAGCCACCCACTCTTTTATATCAGTGGGGTATGTCAGAATAACTGGGGTAAAAACACAACTATTAGATGTAGAATTATCTGTGGGCACGCCGATGGGATCTGTGGTAAAATGCAGGAAAGTGCTTCGGAATTTTCCAGTAAGTATTCAGGAGAGAGTGCTATTAGTCGATCTTGTGGTCCTAAATATGCAGGGGTATGATGTGATATTGGGCATAGACTAGCTAGCTACTCATTATGCTAGCATTGATTGCCATCAGAAAGAATTATTTTTCAGACCCCCGAATGAGCAAGAATACATATTTGTGGGTTCACGTGTGCGTGCCTCGCCACAGTTGGTGTCGTCTATTCAGGTGAGGAGATTGCTACAGGGTGGTTGCCAAGGGTATGTTGCATACATAAAAGAATTGCCAAAAGAAGAATTGAGACAAGATGACATACTAGTAGTGAGGGAATTCCCAAATGTCTTTCCAGAAGAATTGTCTGGTTTGCCGCCTAACCGTGAAATTGAGTTTACTATAGATCTATTGCCGGGATCTGCACCGGTATCTAAAGCACCATACCGTATGATTCCAGTCGAGTTGAAAGAATTGAAAGATTAGTTACAGAAATTGCTAGACAAAGGGTTTATCAGGCCCAGTGTGTCGCCCTGGGGAGCGCCAGTTTTGTTCGTGAAAAAGAAAGATGGAATCATGAGATTGTGCATTGAATATAGGGAGATAAACAAACTAACAGTTAAGAATAAATATCCTTTCCCTAGGATTGATGATTTATTTGATCAACTTCAGGGGACCCAGGTTTACTTTAAAATTGACCTGCGGTTGGGTTACCATCAGGTGAAAGTTAGAGCAGAGGATATTTTAAAGACTGCATTTTGAACCTAATATGGGCATTACGAGTTCTTGGTGATGCCATTTGGGTTGACTAACGCACCAGCAGTATTCATGGATTTAATGAATCGAGTGTTCCATCCGTATTTGGACCAATTTGTAGTTGTATTTATTGATGATATACTGGTCTACTCGAGGATTCTGAGGAGCATGAACATCATTTGAGACTAGTATTGCAGATATTGACAGAGAGAAAATTATATGCAAAATTTAAGAAATGTGAGTTCTGGTTAAGGCAGATTACTTTTCTTGGCCATGTGATCTCTGAGATGGGTATATCAGTCGATCCAA
This sequence comes from Malania oleifera, assembly GCF_029873635.1. Classification (NCBI taxonomy): domain Eukaryota; kingdom Viridiplantae; phylum Streptophyta; class Magnoliopsida; order Santalales; family Ximeniaceae; genus Malania; species Malania oleifera. The sequence continues at coordinate 16,789,511 of NC_080417.1, read as the reverse complement.
GTAAAATAGAAGCAATACTAAATTAGGAAAGGCCGGGAAATGTTCAGGAAGTTAGGAGTTTTCTGGGATTGGCAGGCTATTAACGGCGCTTTGTAGATGGTTTTTCCAGGCTATCAGGTCCATTAACACGGCTTACGAGAAAAAAATGTAAAGTTTGATTGGATCGATGATAGCAAGCAGAGTTTTTAGGAGTTAAAGCAGCGGTTAGTTTCAACTCCAGTACTGACTATTCCTTCAGGGGAGGACGGGTTTTTAATATATAGTGATGGTCCCTAAAGGGACTTGGGTGCGTGTTGATGCAGCATGGCAGGGTTATTGCAAATGCATATAGACAACTTAAAGAGTATGAGAAAAATTATCCTGTCCATGATTTAGAATTAGCTGCTGTGGTGTACGCTCTTAAGATCTGGAGGCATTACCTATATGGTGGAAAGTGCAATATTTTTACGAATCAGAAGAGTCCGAAATATTTCTTCACCCAGAAAGAGCTGAATATGAGGAAAAGAAGGTGGTTAAAGCTTATTAAAGACTATGATTGCACGATTAGTTCACATCCAGGGAAGGCAAATGTAGTGGCAGATGCTCTGAGCAGGAAATCAGGGGGACCCGTACTGGAAGCTATGGAGATTCAACACTCAATTCTGATGGATATGGAGAGGCTCAGCATAGAATTAATAGAGGAGAGTCCTCGGGTAGTCATTGTCAGTCTAGTGGTTCAGTTTACATTGTACGAGAGGATTAAAGCAGCTCAAGGTGATGATGCAAAGTTGGCAAAGGTAATGGCTAGGGTGCGAGATGGTCAGGGTGAGGAATTCAGAATTTCAGATGACGGAGCCCTACGGTTTCGTACTAAGCTCTGTGTTCCTGCAGATACCAAGATCAGGAGAACTATATTAGAGGAGGCTCACAGATCCCTATACACCGTACATCTAGGTAGCACTAAAATGTATAGGGATCTTCGGGAGTACTTCTGGTGGAGTGGAATGAAGAGAGAGATAGCTAATTTTGTACAGCAGTGTTTGACGTGCCAATAGGTTAAAGCTAAGCACCAGAGACCAGCAGAGCAGTTGTAGACATTGTTTATTCCAGAATGGAAATGGGATCACATTTCGATGGATTTCGTTACGGGATTACCACCAGCGCAACAGGGGTTGAATGCGATTTGGGTGGTTGTTTATCATTTGACGAAGACCACTAATTTCATTCCGATTAAATTCGGTTATTCCATGGACAAATTGGCAGAAATATAAATTTAGGAGATAGTTCACGTCCATGGTGTGCCAGTATCCATAGTATCCGACCGAGATTCTCAATTTACTTCACGATTTTGGATAAGTTTTCGGGAGGCTATAGGTACACAATTAGCATTCAGCACTGCTTTCCATCCCTAGATAGATGGACAGATCGCAAGAACAATTTAGAAACTAGAGGATATGCTTCGTGCTTGTGTGCTTGATTTTGGACAACATTGGATTCAATTTATGTCGTTAGTCGAATTTGCTTATAATAATAGCTATCAGGCTAGTATCGGCATGACACCTTATGAAGCACTGTTTGGTAGGAGGTGTTGATCTCCTCTTTTTTGGAATGAAGTAGGCGAAAGGCAAATTTTAGGTCCAGAAATAATACAGCAGGCGTTTAACAAGGTCCGACTAATTAAAGAAAGAATCAGTAAAACGCAGAGTCGGCAGAAAAGTTACGTAGATACTTGCTGCCAGAAACTAGAATTTGATGTGGGAATCGGGTATTCTTGAGGATAGCTCCCCTGAAAGGAATCATGAGATTTGGAAAGAAGGGTAAGTTGAGCCCTAGGTATATTGGTCCTTTTGAGATACTAGAGAAAGTAGGACCATTTGCCTATAGGCTAGCTTTGTTGCCAGCTCTGTCTAAAATACATGACGTATTTCATGTCGCTATATTAAAGAAATACGTTCCTGATCCATCCCACATAATTAGTTATGTAGAGATAAAGCTTAAAGATTCACTAGCTTATGAAGAAGCGTCAGTACAGATTTTAGAAAGAAAGACACAAGAACTGCACACGAAAGAGATCTAGCTAGTGAAAGTTTTGTGGAGGAACCATGTTGTAGAAGAAGCTTCATGGGAACTCTAGGATGAAATCAAACGGAAATATCCACGTTTATTTCAAGAGGTTTAGTGGTAAACAGGTAAAGTGTGAGTAGATAGGTAATAGTAATTTCATTTTGTTTAGCACAGTGGAATTGTAATGTAATATATAGGATTGGTAGTATTTTAGTTTTGGGGGAATTTTATTTTATAGTTGTAATCTCCCAGAACTACCCATGTAACAACGATATTCCTCTGCCATAAGTGAGGGCAGGTAATAAAATAAATAGGTCATTTTGCCTTTAAAGAATGATGAGTTATATGAATAGTAAATTTCGAGGATGAAATTTTATAAGGAGGGGAGAATGTAGTGACCTGAAGAATAATGGTATTTAAATAATAAAGAGGGAAGAAAATGGAAATAGAAACAGAAGGATGCAAGCTTCGTTGATGAATGCTTTGCGTTCATCGACGACGTTGCACTTTGGATGTAATAACCCAGAATATTTACACAAGGCTTCATCGACGAACGCATAAGGAGACCTCGTCAACGAAACCATGCCTCGTCGATCAGAAGATACCGAGAGGGGTTTTGCGCAGTCTAAAAATTGTCGACAAGGAAGCAAGGTTCATCGACGAAATCACTTAAGAACTTCTCAACGAGATGACGGGTCTCGTCGATGAATCCGAGCTTATAAATAGTAAAAACCCGAGTTAATTTGCAAAAAATGGCGTAAATCTTCCTCTCTCTCTCTCTCTCTCTCTCTCTCTCTCTCTCTCTCTCTCTCTAAACGCCTCTCCCTCCTTCTCTCTTTGATTTCGGCCCCGTTTCTTGTCGGATCGAAGATCCGAGGCCACCACGACGCTCCTGGTGATGTTCTCTACAAGACTACTGGAGTTGATTGTTGGTGGAAGTGGTTTGAAATTCATTCTAAATTCCGGATAAGGTATTTTATTCAGAATATGCTTTCTCTGTAGTTATAAGAAATGTTGTATGCAAGAAAATACTGATGTTTTGTTTTGGGAGATGTTATTTTCAAGGTGTTGAGTGGAGAACCGTGCGGGTGTAAGGCCAGGGTTCAGTGAGGGCTTTTCAGAAACTTGGTAAGGGAAATATGTTGTGCTAGAAGATTTGATTATACTAACAGGAATTTTACATATGTGCATGTATACCAGTTATTATGTAGCTTTTACAGAATATGAGATTCTAAAGTATGTGTGGCCTGAGTAGATATTATTTAATGTATAATTTTATACAATTTTTCTAGTATATGATGTTATACAGAATATACAGATATAGCCAGATATTCACCGATATTATACAAACAAATATAAGTACATATACAGTTTTTATTTAGATAGCTTCACAGATATATATATATATATATATATATATATATATATATATATATATACACACACACACACACACAGATATTTATTCAGATCAGTATACATAGTATTTACAGAATGTTATGTTTTCCTAAATGCCATAACACTCAATGTATACAGTATATATATATATATATATATATATATATATATATATATATATATGTATACACAAATATTTGTTCAGATCAGTATACATAGTATTTTACAGAATGTTATGTTTTCCTAAATGCCATAACACTCAAAGTATACAGTATATATATATATGTACACATATATTTATTCAGATCAGTATACATAGTATTTACAGAATGTTATGTTTTCCTAAATGTCATAACACTTAAAGTATACAGACAGATTATACAGTTATAGCATCAAGATGCTACAGATATTATAGTATTTACAATTTAGATTAATTGTGTTATGGTTATTTTGGAAACATAATGAAAACAGTAAAACGAGTATAGTATATATGTATATAGTAGAGATCCCTGTGGAAAGATTATTGACAGATACAATTATAGAGTACGGTACCGTTGCTATATACTGAATAGAGGGCAACCACATATCTCAGATAGTGTGTGGGTACCGTCAAATTGTGCTTGGAAAGGATGTAGCGCCCCAGTTTACTGGGTTGAGGGGGCCAATTTGACGAGGTAGCAACTAATCCCGAGCTTAAGAGTGGATGCAATTTGGTCTGACTGAGGTAGTGTAGAGTATGATAACTTACCTGGAGGGCCGACCAAAGTTAAGTCTCACCTACAGGCCACACAACCCTGTCATGAGGGGTCAAATCATGACATACAAAGTCCCAGGGAAAGAGCACAGTTATGTATGTGTATATGTATACAGTTTTATAGCTTTTGTCGTATGTAGTATGATATAGCAGTATGAATGATAGAAAGTTTAAATGATACAAATATTTTAAGCTAATATACATGTGTTTTATAGATTTACCAGATCATGTAGTTTTAAATACTATTATTATAGTTTTACGACTCGGTCGCCACACACTAGTAATAGCATATTTCCACTTACTGAGCGTCGTATCATCCCATTACTTTACCACTTTTCAAGTGAGCCAGCTAGGCGAGCATATCAGGCTCGTGGATAAAGAGTTGACTTGGTTTCCCTGGTTGTAGGGTAAGTTTGTGACAGGGTTTTGTATTTTTGCGGTAGATGATATTGGAGGGAGTTATTGTATATGGCTATGGTCTGAACGTACTGAATTCTAATATTGTTAGTATATATGGTTGTATGACTTGTATATCCGCTGCGTAGATATGGTTATATATATATATATATTAAAAAGAATATTTTATAGGATGTTACATATGTTATATGTTTTGAAATGCTTTGTGTTTTACGTTCTTCATCCATTTAGGCATCCATATCACTTGGCCAATGTTTCGAAAAAAGCCCGATTCATTTGTGAAGAAGTCAAACTTTTGTCTCCCTATGTACCCTGCCATGAGGAAAATGGATCATTCCTAGGATCATTAATGGATATTATTTTTTCTGGAACTCTGGCCGAATGATTATTTAGGTTGCATTGCATACATCCATGCATGAGATTTCCTCTCCAATGGGTCGGTAATCACGTTTCAACTTCCTATCAGGCCAAAGTAAAATCCAGAATTTCAACATTGAGCCCACCTCTACCCACCCTTACAAAAGCAGAAGTAAGGTGAAAGTTACGACCGAATAGCTAGAAAACCGGATCCTAGGCATAGAGCAAGGGCAGGAGGAATTTAGTAGTAAGTTGAATAGAATACTAGAGTTGCTACTAAACAAGGGGAAGGTTGTGCAATTACATGATGACAAGTAGGATTCAGACCCTTACAACACTAAAAGGAGAGGAGAGATCATGCAGAATAAATTGGAAATCTGGGTAAGGGCTCTTGAGCAGAGCTAGAAGAAGACCCATCAAGAAATTCAAGAGATTAAGAATCGGATGGTCATAACCTCCTCCTCGTACAAAATTGTGCAATCCTCAAAACAAGTCGTCAGTGAGCATCCTTCGTCACTGTTGATGGAGTCATTAGCTGGCTTGGGCCCCAGCCTGCACACATTCATCCTAACGACCGAAGACCCATGTTCTCAGCCAAATAAAGATGACTATGCACCACCAATCATCAACCCCGATGCCTAAGAAATGGAGCTAACTAAAGAAATGGATCAGGAACAAACCCCTAGCTTGGAAATGAACTATAAGAACAGAGTAGTAGGAGAATAGTTATAGGCTATAGAGGTAGCAACCCATATCAATTTGGAGGAGGACTTTAATGTCGACTTAGTTCCTGATTCTATTTTACCTCCAAAGTTTGAAATCCTAGACTTTGAGAAGTTTAGTGCATTCAAAAGCCCCTTAGCTCATCTAGAGATGTGTGTCTGGAAGATGGCGGTGCATGCTGATAACGATGATTTGCTCGCCTACTACTTCCAAAATAGTTTGACAAGGGAGGCTCTAACATGGTGTAGCCAAGTAAAAATTCCCACCTAGAAGAATTCAAATCATGCTTTTATTGCTCAATACAACCATGGTGCAAAGAGCATGGAAGAGAGGATGGGTGAGTACTCTTATCAGGGGAAAGAGACAATAAGGTCACCCTTTGATTGAAAAAGGGAAGGTAGTTCATCCATGTGACGACCCTATCGAAAGGTGTGTTGTCCGTTTCCCCAGAGGCACCCCCCAGAATGGTCCCGATTGGACAGTCACCGAAGGAAGAATTGAAGGGGTAATCAATACTGGGCAAGCAAGATACGCCGAGTCGGAATAGAGCCCTACAAGAAAGGATGGAAGAAAGAAGGGCATGGAAGCTCATAGGATCTAGAGGCTATATCATCAAGGGAGTTAGCACTGTATACTTAGAAACAATGCTATCTTCGGACCTAACACTGACCAAACAGTGCTAGCACGAGCAAAACCTCTTATTGTTTCTTCCGAACCTGTACCTGCCAAGCCAAATATTCAAAGACAGGATAGAGATGTCAAGAGGAAAGTCCGAAAAATAGACCCTATCGCGATAAAGTATTCAGAGCTATTCCTTTTTTTGTTGGCAAAAAGATTAATCTCAACTATTCCAGGGACTCCTGTCACAACCCTTGTCCCAAAGTGGTATGACCCAAGCGCTCGATGTGAGTACCACATTAGAGCAATAGGTCATTCGATTGAAAAATGTTGGCCTTTTAAGCACAAGGTGCAGTAGCTGAGAGATGTCGGATGGTTGGTGCTTGACACAAAAGAGCATAGTAGACGGGGGCCCACCATAAACCAGACCGCACATGTCAACACGAAACCTCAGATCATTTCTTGTGGGCCTTTATCCACCCACTCGGACTTTCATAAATGTGGAGGGGGTGCTAATAGAGTGGAACCAATTCCCATTGCCTATTCATAATTGTTCCCTTTATTGCTCGAAAGAAACTCATCTCGGTTATCCTCTAAATAGTTGAATGACATCCCTTCCCATAGTGGTACGATTCGGATGCCCGATGCGCATATCACTCCAACACCCCTGGTCATGCCATTGACCGCTTCTGGGCATTTAAGCACAAGGTACAATCACTGAGAGATGCTGGATGTTTGGCATTTAATGACAAAGAGCCTGGTATACACAGAGAATCCGCTACTTAACCATGGCACAAGGCGTAGTTAAGGCCGATGGATCGAAGGGCCAATCAGAAAAATGAGAAAGAGGGATCATGAAATAGGAGAATGTTGTCGTTTTGTTTTAAACATTTTGAAATTTGAATTAAATGAAATGCATTTCAATCTCATCCCATGTCTTTGTTCCAAATGTTCTCCACTTTTGCTACATTTTTGGCACTGACATAGGAAGCAATTTTACCAGAACAAAGGACTTGGAGTTAGCAAAAAAAATGAAAAAAAATAAAAAACCAAAATAAAAATAAAAAGGAAAAGAAAAGATGGTGGGTGAAAGCCTCCAAGCTAAAGTTTACTAGGAACCCCATTACGAGATTAATACCTTAAAATATGATGATTATATTCGAATCAAATGAAGGGTGGCCATTCTTCGCTGACCAATTTTCACGTAAAAAAGAACCAAATGCTCATTTATCATTTGTTAAACCCTTTGAGCCTGAGTATTAAACCATTCTCTTCAAAGAAGTCATCTCCCAAAATTGATTCGGGTTGGGATTTTTCAATGGTCTAACAAATCATACGAGACAACAATTAATTGCCAAAGTGATGGCAGGTCATTCTTTTCACTACCCAGGAAATCGAGAAAAGAAAATACCCTTTGCTAACCTCGTTGATCCTAAAATGTTCACCCCTTTTGGTTAACCTGTCAAAAGGATCACACCCCACACTAGGGCAGTTTTAGAAAGGTTTCGTCCCAAGTTTCATGTTCAATGAAAGAAGAAAGCATAGCAAAAAGGGAAAAATAAGGAAAGAGAAAGAAAAGAAAGGGGCATACTTCACATGTGATCTTTGACCAATTTGCCCCTTGATAAGTTTAAATATCTTGAGCATTATACATCTCTTTCTTCTTCAACCAATACCCCTAGCTTACATTACGGTCCAAATGAAAGTCCTAACCAGATTGGTACATGTTATTGTCTCAAATGATGTGCCAGACTTAAAGTTAAGTCTGAATTACGTAATGACCTGATCCTAAAAAGGTACGTAGGCAGCTTGTTCAAGTGATGAGTTCAGTCAATACTTTGCAAACGCCTTGCTAAACTAGGGACATGAGATATTGTTTAGGGGAGGGAATTTTGAGCCTTAGTTTCCTTATTTTGTTGAAACCTGAATCCCTAACGTATATTTCGTCTCGTGTCTTAAAGTCCACCCTGAGATTGGAATGTTAATTAGACAACTCATTAAGGCACTAGTCATAGTACAAGCAATAAAGAATTCCTCAGTATTGAGGAAATGGGGATTTTTTTTTTTTTTGGAAGCCAATACATAAAAGGCAGGAGAAATGAGAAAGGTGCTTGCCTATTGAAGTGACTCCTTAAGTCTGCAGTACTGATAAATTTGTTTCCTATATACCAAACATAGTAAGACACACAGGATTGAGCCTTCCATTTGATGAAAATGAGACATCTGATTGCATTTCATTTGAATTTCAAATTTATTTTAAACATTAAGGAACTAATCACGGAGGGTCTTTGCTGAGAATGGAAAATGGCCAAGATCACCCTCAGGCAAGAAAATAGTGGGGCAAACTTCCAACGTCTGTTGCAAGTATGGAAAAAACTAGTAAAACTGGGGCAGTTCTTGTGATGACAACATAGCCAGAATCAGAAGCAAGTAGACACTAGTGCAGACTTTGAGCACCTGTTGTACCTGAAAGATGACCAAGATCAGTGGCAAGTAAACAATGGGGCAGATTTTGAGTGCCTTTTGGAGTTTGAAACATGGTCCAGATCCTCGACAATTTAGAGTTTAAAAATAGAGCCAAGGCCAACAAACAGACAAATGTAAATGAGGCAAACTCTGTGTTAAGTGCCAATGGAGCCAATTCAGGTGCCCTCAGATTAGAGCCAAATTTGAAGCCAAGACCAGTGACAAACAATGTTAACTGGGACTAATTTTGGGTTGAATTTTTTCTGAATTGATTCTGATGCCTTTATATCAGAGCACAAGATGAAAACGTGGCCAAGATCAGTGGTCGAAGACCAAAACTAGGGTAGTTTTCAAGTTTCATTGGAGAAAATTCAAGAGCTTTCATGGCATAATTGAAGTCAAAAACAGGGCCATGACCAGTGAATAGATGAATGAAACTGGGGCAGTTCTCGTGTTAAAAGCACACCTAAGATCTGGGATCAAGTTATTGACTACAGTCGCATTGGAAGAAGAAAGGTCATGCATCCTCATGCATTCCATGCATCCTTATGCATTTCATGCATTTAAGGAAAGGCATTCTCATTATAGGTAGCGGCATGCATACATGTCATGTAACATGCATCATGTACATATAGCAACATATCCCGACATTCTAGCATCAGAAGTTAGCAACATGTATACGTATAGCAACAAAGCACCATTCACACTTGTCTTGTGAAATAAGCTTGTGAATAATCCTTTGGCATCATTGATTGGACCGTTCTTGTCTTGCTGATATTTGAAACTGGGGCAACTAACCCCTGACACAGATTGATAGACATTGAACCTGAGGCAACGGACCTTGTGCACAGATTGACATACCTTGAAACCAAGTGAGTTGACCCCAGGAACCAATTAAGGCATTGGTTTTTGAGTTCCAAATTGGGTAATCTAAAGATAGTCAAAGAATCTCAAGACTTCAACCCCAATTGATCATCCCTAGTGGAGTAACTCTGAGCCCTACACTTGAGGACATCTTCCAAAAGAATCTCGGGATCTTGTACCCGATTGATCACCCTCAATGGGGTAACCCTTTTCCCAAAATACTTAATAAGCCAATAAGAATCTCAGGATTTTGTTCCCGATTGGTCATCCTTAGTGGACCAACTATCTTCCAAAACTAAAAACTCATTTTCTAAAGAATCTCAGAGTAACCATTCCTTAAAATCTAGGAATCCTACACCTAAGTGACCATTTATCACTCATGGTTTCGTCCAAAATCCTCCTTGATGCATAAGCCGTGATTCAATATTTTAAGGCATGTCATCCCCTCCTGTGATGCGCAAGCCTGAATTCAATATTCCACGGCATTTCATCCTCCTTAATGTGCAAGCCCAAATTCAATATTTAGTGGCACGTAATCCTCCTTGATGCGCAAGCCCGGATTCAATATTTCGAGACATGTCATCCTCCTATGATGCGCAAGCCTGGATTCAATATTCTGAGGTACGTCATTCTCCTTTATGCACAAGCCTGGATTCAATATTATAAGGCACGTCATCCCCTCATGTGATGCGCAAGCCTGGATTCAATACGTAGAGGCACATCATTTCCTCCTCGATGCGCAAGCCCGAATTCAATATTTCGAGGCACGTCATCCTCCTTGATGCGCAAGCTTGGATTCAATATTCCAAGGCACATCATTCCCTCTTGTGATGCGCAAGCCCATATTTAATATTTTGAGGCACGTCATCCCCTCCTATGATGCGCAAGTCCGAATTCAATATTCCAAGGAACGTCATCCTCCTTGATGCGCAAGCCCGAATTCAATATTCTGAGGCACGTCATCCTCCTCCCCGATGTGCAAGCCCGAATTCAATATTCTGAGTCACGTCATCCTCCTCCCCGATACGCAAGCCCGGATTCAATATTTCGAGGCACATCATCCTCCTTGATGCGCAAGCTCAGATTCAATATTCTGAGGCACGTCATCCCCTACCGTGTTGCGCAAGCCTAGATTCAATATTCCAAAGCACGTCATCCTCCTCTATGTGCAAGCCCGGATTCAATATTTTGAGGCACGTCATCCTCCTTGATGTGCAAGTCCTGATTCAATAATCCGAGGCACATCATCCTTCTTGATGCGCAAGTCTGAGATTTAATATTTCGAGGCACATCATCCTCCTTGGTGCGCAAGCCCGAATTCAATATTTCGAGGTCTCCTTACCCGCATGGCTCGGTTCCCCATACCCGATGCATGATCACTAACCCCCGCTAATTCCTAATCGCTAACCAAAACAAAGAACAAAAAAAAAATCAAAAAGAAAAGGAAAACAAAAAGCTTGTGCAACATCCCCATCTGCCTTGTTTAAATGTTCTCATTCTTGGTCAGCAAAAGCATGTAACATTTAGTTGATCTGAAAACCCTATGTAGCTACAACCCGATTAAAATAGAGTCTTTCATCTTTGTAGACTTGTTGCTTCAAATAATGTAGGAGATTTCTTACTGTTACATTGAAGCAACGAAGCCTACAAAGAGGGGCAGTTGTCGATACCCTAAATTTAATCAGGCCTCCCCAAGGAAACCTGGTGCAATGAATTTGGCTTTGAACCCAACATGGTCCTGAATTTTAGAATTAAGACCCTAAATCCCCATAATGCTCAAATTTGAGTATGTTTGATGTCAACCCGAGTTCTGTAGTTTTCATTTGAGCCCCTGATGGTGTCTATTAAATTGTTAGATTTTTTAGTCTTCTTAAACCCTAGTTTTGTTATCCTAGTGTAATTCCTTTTAGCTGTGAAATTAGTCCCTATAAAATTCAATACAAATTTCCTTTAGGACTAGGTATTGTGGTTCGAGTATTGACAAAAAAAGTCCTTTTGAATTAGGGGGTTTCAATTATGTTTAAATCTCAAAATTAGTTTTCAAAGTTTGTTTTCTTTTATCAGGTTTTCCCATTAAATCCCCATATTCCTTAGTTAAATTCCAGTCTAAAATTCCAATTTATTTCCTTTATTAGGCTTTCATATTTTTGAGTCGTATAGTCAAGTTTTCTTGGAACTCGAAGTTAGACTTTTTAATTTCCAAAGTTTTGGGTTTCGGGATTTAATTCTAAAATCAGAAATTTTGGCAAGATTTGAAATCAATTTGGAACTGTTTAGACCACTTAGTCAACCCTGGAGTCAAAATTAAAATACCTCACAAGTTTCATTTAGTAACATGCATGTGCACAGTGAGGTGCACGCTGGGGGGACATCACATGCAGGGGGGTACATACATACAAGGAGAGTAAAATGCACAAGTGTTCAAATAGTGGTCGTAGGGAAATTTGCTCGAGGGTACATGCGTGTACATAGGGAACAACAAATACATGCAAATTCAATAAAAAAAAATACAAAAATATAATAAGGATTCCATGCCCGCCATTCCTATTCCGCCACCTGGAGGTAGCCCAGAAAGCCCGCAAGTCATGGGTTGCCACCTGGACCTTCACCTAACACAAAAAGGAAAAGGGCACAATTAGTTAACAGAAATTTAAAAAAAAAAAAACAAGGAAATAAATCACATGTAGGTTGTTAAAGGGAATTATTCCTTGACACAGTTCATTAGAAGGGAATATTGTTGAGGAAATTGGTGCCAAATGCCACCCCAGACTCCGTATAAAATAGGGAGTCTCACTATAACAAATGCACCCCTCTGAGAGCATAGCTGAACCCTATAGAAATCAAGAGAGAGAGAGAGAGAGAGAGAGAGAGAGAGAGAGAGAGAGAGAGAGAGAGAGAGAGAGAGAGAGAGAGAGAGAGAGGGCAAGTAAGAAAAGTGAGGAAAACTCTTCGAGAAATTACAGAGAGCATAGAATTTAGAGGGTTAAACGAGTGAAACTCTGCTAAATTGCAGAGCTAGGAAAAAGAGAAGAAGAGGAGCAATTTAGAATTGAATTGAACCAGACACCAGAGCAAAGCATTCAGACAAACTCTGAGAGGAAAAGAAGGCCGAAGGAGTACAAGATTGTAGGTAATTTCCCTTTCCTGCTTCAATTCTTAACTGTTAAAGTGTATTAGGCCGTGTGCAGGTTTCCCCATTTTAATTCCTAGTTCAGGGCTAAACCCGAACAAAACCTCTTAGAACCCAAACCTGGGTCTGATTCCTTGTGAACCACACCTCAATCTCCTAGACCCAAACAGGAGTTCGGGTTTGAGCCCTTGATACCCACCAAATCTTGAGCTTAAACTCGAAACCCGGATGTTGTTTAAAAGCCAAGCTCATTTGAAAATTTGCCCCCAGCCCATTCTTAAAAAATAAATCAAACCCTGTTTCAAAGAAGTGAGTGGGCCGGTCCAGTTTTAAAAAATAAATCAGGCCTTATTTTAAAGAAGTGAGTGGGTCAGCCCATTTAAAAAATATATAAATCAGGCCTTGTTTTAAAGAAGTGGGTGGGTCGACCCATTTTAAAAAGAAAACCTTGCTCTGTTTTTAAAATCCAATTGGACCGACCCGTTCTTAAAAAATAAATCAAGCCCCGTTCTCAAAATCCAAGTGGGCTGGCTTGCTTTTTTTTTTTTTTTAAATGCAAGTGGGCTGGCCTATTTTTAAAATCCAAGTGGGTTGGTTTGCTTTTTCTATTTTTTTTAGAATCCAAATGTGGGCTTTGTTTTAAAACCCAAATTAGGCTAACCCAATTCCAAAGCAACTCACTAAAGCCCACTCTCATCAATCTCAAGGCCCACACGTCACCTAGACCTAACACAGGACAACCCATTCACCCGAGTCCACATACACACCCGGGTTAACCCATAGGGAGCAACTCGAACACGGATCGCTGAGTTGACTCGCATGAGTCAACTTTGATGCAACTCGGATATGGATCACTGAGTTGACTCACATGAGTCAACTCTGATGCAACCCACTGAGTGAAGACGAGCCCACTCGTCTTCAACCCTAATCTTGAAACCCTAACCCGAACAGACACCCAAACCTAAACAACAGTCAATAGTATTGATCACAAGTAGAATTGAATCTCACTAAAAAAACAAGTAAGAAAAAAATAGGGAGAGAAAGACTTATCTTGCATTCCACGGGATCCAAATTCAAGCTTGAACAGTATTGGCTGTTCAAACTATCCATCCTCAAAAGGGTGAACCAATAAACCTAGGTGCAGCTTCTTTAGATCTTGGCAGGGTAGGGACTGCTAATGGAAACATCTGAGCCACGTTTCTTTTTTGGGTTACCTGAGGAGAAAATAGAGAAAGGAAAGAAGGAGAGAAGAGAGGACAGTACAAGCAAGGTTTCAACAAGTCTTAGGGTTTTCTAGTTAGCAATAAGTAGAGAGGGAGTTGCGTGAAGGCGATCTCAGAAACCATAGTGTTTCTAAGAATACTCGAGGAAGAATAGAGACGTTGAGTCGCAGAAGAAACCCTAGGGTTTCATTTGCAAAGAGGTGCATATGGAACGAGAGAGAGAGAGAGAGAGAGAGAGAGAGAGAGAGAGAGAAAGAAAGAGAGAAATTTTTTAGGTGAGAGAATGAAAATGAGACAAAATGAAGTTTTCAGTTGAAGTATTCTTGGCCTTGAAACGGCAGGATTAAGACACATGATGTTGTTCCCTTCATTTGATCAAGGTGTCTGCAAAACCTCCTCTCGGTCGTAGGATATGTGCTTCCTATCTATGCCTCAGAGGCAGCCATATCAGCAATCTGATCATACTCCCTTCATCACCGTTAGATCCCCGACCTGCGTCAACGGTTGTGATGACTTTATGACAGAGATCATCATGGAAGCCTATATGCATGTCACTTGGAAACTAACACGTGGCGCTCCTATCCCCTGCATCATTTATTCTAGGAGGCACCCCTCTCCTAAGCCATCAAATTTGGCACCCCATCAATGGTTGAAATCCCTCATGTTAGAGACCATCATGAAATCACAGCAGGCGGCTTCATTCGAAAATTGACACGTGACCTCCTCGGTCTCCCTCACCATTAATGCACACAGGCACACAACTGGGTCTCTTCTGGCCGTTGGATCCGCACCCCCCCCCCCCAATGAACATATGCGATGGTGCCACGTTGTGGATCTCATTAGTATCTTCTCCACCACTCTAGCACCGCCATGTGGCCGGTCCTGACCTGAACCTTAAAATGGTCTTCTTCAGACTGGTTAAAGTTTGACCGGTCCTGCCCCTTCGCTAAACTGGTTTTTACTAGTTTTTCTTTTATTTTAGTTTAAATGATTTCTTTTCAGAACCAAATAACCAAAAAAATTCATAAAAATTCAAGAAAAATGCCAAAAAATTTGGAAAAATAAGAGAAAATTCTCCAAAATATTTTAAGTCATTTTGAAATTAATTCCATCATGCATGTTCATTCATAAGCACTCTCACACCCTCACACTTATGCACACACATGCATGCACATGCACGTACACATTCACACGAGTACGCTTTCATTCATGTATGTATTCTATCATTTATGCACACACATGCATAAGCACACTCACATAAAGTACACTTTCATTCATGCATGCATCCCAACACTTGCACATATGCATGCATGCACATGCATGTACACACCCACACACGTGCACACCCATGCATGTAACATACACTATAACACCCACACACATTTACACACATTCCATTTATAAACTAAAACATACGCTAACATGTGCACCCCATAGGCACCGCATGTTGACTCGGTCTTGACCAGATCCTAAACAAGTTGACTCTTCCAATTTTCTCCCCGAACCAATCAAGTCTTCTAAACCGCATCTGAGCTAGTTCAGTTTGCGTCATTACTACTTGAATAAATCCCAAAATGCACGAAAATCTTCAAAAACATAAAATTTAGAAAAGTCATAAAAATGTTTTCAAACTTTGATTTTCATGGTTTTTGTCTTAATTTTAGTTGTGCTATTTTTAAGTTTGGGAAAAAATCACAAAAAAATGTTTTTTGGCCTAGGAAACTGTTTTCATCTTGAAAAAATTCAAAAAAACCTCCCGAAATATTATTTTTCATACTTAGTAAATCCTATAAAAAATTCAAAATCTCAGGAGTGTATTTTAGTAAACTATTTTCTCGATTTTCCATCCCAATGATTTCAAAGGGTGGCATGAACTCTTTGAAGTACGATATGCCTCGGTTATGAGGGAATACCTATATAGTACCTTGATTTTTTTTAAAATTTTTTTTGGAAAGGTGTAATCTAAAAGGCTTATTACATTTAATTTGTGGGATAATCTTCAATTAATCTAGTATCGTTCGTAAGAACAGGCGTGTAGGGGGTGTTAATACCTTCCCCTCGCGTAATCGTGCTTGCGAACCCGACTCTAGTAACGCAGACCGATTCTACCCCTAACGGAGTAATCAAGTGTTCTAACAACACTCCAAAAGGTTAGTGGCAACTCCATCACACATTATTTTTTCCATGAAAAATCTCATTTTCGAAATCACACATCTTTTCCAATTCGCGTACCCCAGGGGCAACACAAGACATGGTTGTGTTCCCGCCCTGTGCAGGGAGGATGTCGCGACAATGATTTAATCCCTCTTGACAGTGTTGTGTGGCCCTTGGGCTAGACTTAACACTGGTTGGCCAATCTGGATAAGTCAACTGAAAACCTCTATCGTCAGATTGGCCGCCTCAACTTGGACTACCAAGGAGTCTTCGTCTCTCCCAAGGCACAATCAACTACTCATAAATTCCACACTCTATTTGAGATATGTGGTTGCACTCTGAACTGTAATAGCTATAGCACCATGCTATATAATCTAATATGATCCATCAGGGTCTGATGCTATATAAACTGTAATATCTATATATTATGGTTTTGAAATCTAAATATCATGGTACTGTGAAAACTGAATATCATAATTCTAAAAATAAAACTATATAATCTGTGTATCATAATTTTGTAATAACTATACAATCATAATTCTGTAAATAAAACTGAATAGTCTATGTATCATGATTTTGTAATAAACTATATAATCATAATTCTGTAAATAAAATTGTATAATCTGTGTATCATGATTCTGTAAATCCAAATAAAAATTACGTAATATACTAGTATTTCTTATGCCACACAATTAAATAAAACTCACATACTATAACTATATAATTTCATGCTCTGAAAAGTTTAAAAATTCATACTCTAAAACTCATAATCAAAAGCTATATTTTACTGGTCAAATTTCTAATTTAACTGGCATAAGATATTTCCTTTACCTAACAATCTGGGAAGCCTGGCTCCAACTCTATCCTCATGCCCACAGCATATCAAACTTAGAATCCTGAAATGATGTATGTTTCCTAATTCAATCAACCCGAACTCAGAATAATAACTATACTCGTATTTTCCCTATGCTCACATATCTCATTTTATACATGAAATTCTAAACCATTAACTATTTATCAACTTTATCTGAGTTCCTGAGGAAACACCCGTAGGGATCCTCAACCCATGCCTGCAGTGTTTGCACCAAATCTTTAAACCACATCAAGCCCAGTTTAATCAACTTAAACTCTAGTATATTAATATCGAATACATTTCTTAGGCCCAGAAATACCTAATAACTATTAAAGCCTTAAAATAACACACTTACCCTGATTTTGGGAAATAACCCACTTACCTTGCTTTTGGGATAGTGCCCAAGAACTCCAAACCAACAATCTGCTCCGGCAATCTTGCAGAGAATCTCCCCATGAACCTTGTGGCAGTTCTCGATCTTCAAACCAGGCTTTAATGAACCAAGGATAGTAGAGAGAAGGTGTCCAAACCGAGTTTTAGAGAGAGAATGAGTGAGGGACTATTTTTCTCTCGCCAAAAAATGATTTTCACGTATGTATAGATGTCTGACCACGTGGCTTCTTCGACGAGACACGTGGTCTCGTCGACGAACCCAAGAATAGATTTCGTCAACGAAGGTAGTGAGATCATCGATGAACCATTAAGGTATGAAATTCCCCTCTCGGTATCTCTTTGTCGACGAAACTCAGGTACTCATCCACGAACCATACAAGTGAGTTCATTGACAAAACCTAGGGGTTCATCGATGAACCCTGATTTTACCCTTCATTTGAATTTCTTTTCTCCCATTTAACTAACTTTTCCTTATTATTATTATTATTATTTAATTGCTATTATTTTTTTTCAGGTCTCTACATAATCACCCCAATCCTTGGGAACTCTCATTGTTAAAATATGCTACATGTGTGTGAATAGGGACAGAGAATGGTTTATTAATTGTGATAATTTTATAAATGGAGATTATATTTTATACACTTAACCTCATGATAGCCACACATTGGTGTTAATCTATTCTGACTTACTGAGATGTGTCTCACCCGATTTGAATTCTATCTTTTTCAGGACCTTCGTGTGATCGAGCACAATGAGCTTGGGGTTGGTGTAGCCTTTTTTAGAGAGAAAGGGTATAGACTTTTGGATGCATATATATTTTTGAGTTTGTTTAAGTTTTCTAAGATATATATATATATATATATATCTGTGTGTGTGTGTGTGCGCGCGCGCGCGCGTGTGTGTTTGTGAATACTGGATGTTGGGGTATACCTTTTGAGATTATAGATTTGTAGAAACTCTGGTAAATTAATGAGGAATTGTTATTTTTTTCGCTGCGTAATTGATGTGAGAACACGTGGCACCCAGACCCCACTTGGTGGGTTCGGGGTGTCACAAGGTGGTATCAGAGATTTATTTTAGTAACACTTCGGACCCTAGTTTCGGGTTCAAGTCATTACAAAAAGAGTCTATCAGAAAAACCCAAAACCTCTCCCAAGTCCTCTGCCCAGCCCCAAAGCCCAAAATCAAACTAGAATACATGAAAACGAAGTTAACTAACAGCAAATCAAAATCAAGCAAAGAAAAATAAATAATGCAATATGTTTATCAAATAGACTCAACATGAACACCAATCAAACCCCTTGATAAAGGCTTTGGTAAGAGGGTGCGTGAAGAATATCATACTAGAGGAACAACGCTCGAGCAGACTCAGATATCTGAGTTAGGAGCTCAAATCGCCCAACGATCACAAGTCAAAACCCAATCGAAGAACAGTGTAGCTAGGGTTTGAAGAACCCTAAACCTGAAGCTCAGAGAACTTAACTCAACCACAACCACTCAGAATCCGGTGATTAACCCAACTCGACCACAGTTGGTGTTGCAAGCAAGGGTTAGCGAGCTAGGGCTTCATGTTGATTCAGAGAACGAGGGAAGAAACTATCTTTAAGAACAAGGGGCTGCGAGTCGACGAGGGGCTACGAGTCGGCGAGGGGCTACGAGTTAGGGAGGGGCTACGAGTTAGGGAGAGGAGAACAACGGAGACAAACAACTCCCATGGCAAGAGGGTGTGGCTAGGGAGTGAAGGAGGGAAAGGAGGGAGGATGGGAGGGAAATGAGGGAGATTAGGGAAAGGATTGAATGTCGCTGAGGAGTGAAGGAAAGAAATAAGGGAGGATTGGAGGGAAAGGAGGGAGATTGGGGCAACCCGCACGAGTTTTACTATGTTAGACTATTAGTGACGAATCCTCTAAACCATCACTAATATGCTACATAAATAGTTTTTACTTTTTAAAATAAAAAATTATTAGTGACAATTTCACTAAACCGTCAATAATAACAAACCATTAGCTACGAATTTTCTAAACCGTCACTAATAGCCCATTATTAGCAACGAATCCTCTGAACCATCACTAATATAGTACATAAATAGTTTTTATATTTTTTTAAATAAAAACACTAATAGTGACGATTTTCATAAACCGTCACTAATATAGTAAAATATATTTTTTAAATATTTTTTAAATTAAAAAAACTATCAGTGACGGTTTTGAAAATTCATCACTAATAGTACTTATAGTGACGACTTTTTTAAACCATCACTAATAACAGATCATTAGCGACGATTTTCTTAACTATCACTAATATAGTAAATAAATAATTTTATATTTTTTAAATAAAAACACTATTAGTGACGAATTCATAATCCGTCACTAATAAAATACTATTAGCAAAGAAATTTTTAAACCGTCACAAATAGTTTTTTAAATTTTAAAAACATAAAAATAATTTTTTTACTATATTAGTGACGGTCTAAAAAATTCGTCACTAATAGTTTGTTATTAGTGACAACTTTGTTAAACAGTCACTAATAGCATACTATTAACGACAAATTTTCTTAACTATTACTAATATAGTAAATAAATAATTTTTATATTTTTTTAAATTAAAACACTATTAGTGACGGTTTAAAAAATTTGTCGCTAATAATGAGCTATTAGTGATGATTTTCATGAACTGTCACTAATATTGTCGACTTTTTTACTAATATAATACTATTAGTGATGGTTAATTATTCGTGACTAATATGTGCCTTTTAGTGACGCATTGACATCGACACTAACACCCCAAGAATCGTCGCTAATATTTTTCCGAGATAGTTTCATTGCGAAAACTAGTTTCCCACGATAGTTTGAGTGGGGAAATTGATTATTTAGTGACGGAAGTATTGGTGATGATTTGAAATTCGTCACTGAAAGTGTCGTAATAGTGACGGTGACCAGGATCGTCACTAATAAACATTTTTAGTGACGAATTTTAAATCGTCACTAATAATTCCGCCACTAAAAACCAGCTTTTTTATAGTGTATACATATTAAAAAATTTAAAAACTAAGTCAAATTAGGTACATAATTATATAAACATTCAAACCGAACAAAATACATACATAAAAATTTAAATTATAATAGTTATTTATTTGTACTATATTTTTAAACGTGATAAATTAAATAAATTAAGGTTAGAAATTTAAATGGGTTGATGGGCTAAGTGGGTATACCCATTTAACCCATTTAATAAATGGGTTTAAATGGGTCCCCATTTATGACTCATATAATTATATGGGTGTACCGTAACCCTTTTATTTATCATAGGTATAGTTGGGTTAATATGGGTTGCAATTGTCACCACCATTTATACATTAAATTTAGGGGTGTTTGTAGAATCGATCAACCTGACTAGCCCGGTCTAAGCTAATCTAAATTGGCAACAAAGTATTATTATAATGTTGGCAATTAAGAACAAATTTTCGAAACCTGTGAGAAACAAAATAGAGAAACAATACGCACCAAGGAAAAAAAAAAGAAAGAAAAATCAATCACAAGCATAAGACAATATTTACGTGACAATATTTACGTGGTTCGGCAATTTTGCCTACATCCACGAAGTTGCAGGGATTTCACTATTATCAGGAAGAAAATATAGAGAGTGCGGCGGTACAATGCTCTCCCTCTTGCTCTCTCGCGAAGTGTGAACACATTACCCTAATCGCCCAAAAACAATCACTTTATATGCTACGCACAAGGTTCCGAATGGGCTAATCGGGCCCATAAATGGACTAAGCCTTAGGATAGAAATCTCTCATTAAAGAAAGGTCGGATCATCATCCAAATTGTTGACCCATGGGTCATACCCTATTTTGATTATGACAAATACGGTATTTAATGGTTTGATGAGTTCGTGTGCAGGACCGATCGAACGTATAATATGGTGCACGCACACAACACATGAAGGGAAGACCTTATTTATGTTGTATTGTAATTTAATCATTCATTTGGGTCTGTAATAGTAATTAGGAGAACATGGTCTGTAATAATTAATGCCTTACCTGCATGGAAGGATCGATAAGCTCAAAACCATAAATGGACTTTAGGGAACACCCTTCGGTCGACCGACACCAGACTTTTTTCGGTGTCTTCAAATTGGACTTCAAGTGCCCCTAGAGTACTCACTCATGCATACATATGTTTGAATATTTGACTTAGGTAATTGCATGCTTGAAAAAGGACAAAAATGTACAAGTCTTATACTTTCGGTTGACCGACCCACACAGGTCATTTTCTCCTGGTTGATCGAAACCAATCGGGGTCAACATGTTGACCACAGTCCGGTCGACCAAGCCCTTACAGTTCATTTGACCCCGGTCGACCGAACCACCTGGGAGTCAACATTTTGACCTCCCGATCGACCGAGCCCTTATAGTTCATTTTACCCAGGTCGACCAAACCACCTAAGAGTCATTTTGACCTCCCGATCAACCGAGAGATTTTATACTCCAACTACCTGGTCGACCGAGGGTCCTCGAGAGAAATCCCAGTGGTATGGTCGACCAAACCAGCCAGTTCAAATTGGCCCGGTCGACCGAACCTTGGACATATGAAAAATCACCTCATCCGTTCGACTGACAAGTTAGTTCATTTCAGTCCTGGTCGACCAAACCATGAAAAAGGCTTCAAAATTAACGATACGGTCGACCGACCATTTAGTTCAAAACTCCCCTGGTCGACCGAACCATATGTGACTTGGTCGACCGAAACCTTTCTGGTCAACCGGACCTCTCGAGTTGCCCCTTAATTTTTATCGTGGTTAATATTTTTAAACATGGTTAACTTAGTTAAAATATAATAAAACTTTCCTAATAATCCCATATGTGTCCTTAACTGTTATATTTTAAGGGTAGTCTATATATACCCCCTCATTTGGAATAATTAGTAAGAGATTAGCAAATATAATTAGCCAAAATCCTCTCAATCTCAAAAAGCCCATATTTCATATTCAAGCTTTAAACTCCTACTCTTACTCATTTATATTGCAAATACCTCCTTGTAAGAGTATTCTTTTGCTTATCTCACCTAGCTTAAACTCTCTTTTGGTTGTTTTATTTGTAATCTATATTTCATAGAGAGTAAGCTACAAGTTCTCCTAGGGGGCTTCATAAATAAGCCTTCCATAGGAAAACTTCCTTGGGCTTCTGAGTTTTGTATTTTCATTGCGATGCTCAAGAATTCATATTGAGTTTTGGTTGCAAAAAATATTTTACAAATTGTTTTTCAAATATCTCTTGTGATTTATCTTGAGAAAAATATTTTGAAATATTTGCTTGTGTGTTGAAGATCTTTGTTACTATACTTTTTTATTGAGAATATCTTCTTAATACAAAGATCAAATAAATATTTTTACAAACCATCTTTGAATATTTCTTGTGTTTATATTGAGAAATATATTTGTTGAGATATTTGAAGAGTGCTTGTGATCTTTGATTGTGCATTGTGACTGAAATATTATTTTGACACAAAGATCATACCATTTACACTCTCACGCACTGATTGTTAATTTTCATAAATATTTGAGAGTAAACACTTACACTACATCGAGATTATCAAATCCTATCTTTTGGTAGTGTATTGATTATATTGTGCGTAACTGGGTACATATCTGCTTTACATGAAAGCACAATCACTGTATCATTTGATTGTATTTCAAATCTATTGTATTTCCAGGCACAGGCCTGAAGAGGGAGACTAGCTCTGGAATAGTCTCGGATTGGCTTAGACCTGGTTAGGAAAGTTAGGTGCGTCGTCTTGTTAAGGCGTGTAGGTTGAGGTCAGCCTCGCTAATTGACTTGGTTAAGGTTGAGGTCAGCCCTGTGTTAATTTGACCTGATTGTAAACGGTGCCGCTCCACCCTTAAGTGAGCTATTAGTGGAATCCTCTGACTTGCGAGTTAGAGGCGAACACGTAGGCACTGTTGGCCGAACCTCGATAACATATCGTGCGTGTTCATTTACATTTCCGCAATTTACTTACTGCACGTGTATGTTATATTGTGAATGATTAGGTTTATATTTGCATAAACTAACCCTAGGTTAAGTAATACTATTTATCTAGTTTAACCTAGGTGATAAATTTTAAATATCCAATTCACCCCCCCCCCCCTTCTTGGGATTACACCAAAGCTAACACAAATTTAACGCAATTAGGCTCCACAAAAGGCCAATATATAAAAGTTTTTGGATTCGGTTGCATATTATAATTTCATATAAACCGAACATGTGGGTCAGATATGTGAGTTGGATGACAGGTTGGAGGTGCAAATCCAAATTGGCAACAAAGTATGGTTTCAAAAGTGTTTAGATTTGATTGCAAATTATAATTTCATACAAACCAAACAAGTGGGTCGAATGTGTGGGTTGGATGATAGATTGGAGGTGCAAACCATCGGATGCAACTCGACCAAATATATTGGTAAAAAAAAAAAAAGTAAAAGAAACAACAAAAATAAAGAGAAAGAGTCGAATGTTGCATATTGTGAGTATTACTTAAGGTTTTTCAGAGAAAATTTTTCCAATTCAATCTCTATGTTTTGAGCCATTAGAGACTTAAAGTCACTTATAAATGTTTTACAAAATTTCAATTTCACTAATACATTTTTATATCATTTGCTTTTAAAAAAACCCTAAACCGTCAACCCTATCCAATCCACCAAGTATCAAACCCACCCAAACCAATTCAAGCCACATTTAATATGGTTTTGACTTAGGTTTGAGTTTTTTCTCAAATCAACCAAATTGATTTGATTGGAAATTTACACTCAACTTGACCCACAATTAGCCCTAATTAAATCATTAACTTTATGCATATTTTTAAATTTTAATTAAAAAAAATGGCCATGAGAAATTAAAACATAATAGTAAAAAAATTATAATTTATATCTTTTTAAAATAATAAATTATTTTAAAAAATAATTTTAATATTTTTCAATTGTCATGTACAATATGATTGAACTCATCATATCTCAAAACGTCAATCTTCATTTTTTCAAATCTTATTGAAATGGTGGTGAACAACTTAATGGAAAAATTATCGGTCATAAAATACGATTTATGAGAAAATATTGGACATTAGATAGACACCACATCAACATCTTAGTGTTCAATAAACTAATAGTCATGATGGTTGGCTTCTTTCCTTCCTAAAATCTATGTTTGGATCCCTGGATTTGCAAGCTTGGATTTGGATTAGGAGGCCTCAACTTCAAATCCATTATTTGGAAACACAACTTGACATTAGATTTGGATTCCAAGTGAAATCTTTAGGTCCAAATCCCCAAAATTAAATTTAAGCCCAGGGATTTCTTCCTTGCTGCATCATCAAATCTGCCCGAGCCCCCAAGCTTCGACCCCTCCACGATCTGAGATAGCTCTCCTCCCCGACCCCTTGCCCTCTTCCTTCTCCTTGACCTGTGCAGCACCATGTGAAGACTCTTCCTCGTCCCTGTCTAGCTTGGTAATTAGCAATCTGCAAGCATTTCTCTTCTTCTTCTTCTTCTTCTTCTTCTTCTGAACTCTCTCCCGCTGTTTTTTCTCTTTGCAGTAGTCCTCCAAAGTTTGTGCATCTTCACTAAATAGGTAAGGAACGAACTCCTCCCTGTCTTTCAAATATTCATATTTCTCTCTCTCTCTCTCTCTCTCTCTCTCTCTCTCTCTCTCTCTCTGACTACCTGCTTGATTTGGATGCTTTTAAGCCATGATTTATTTTCCTTAATCTATGCATCTACGACTCGTTGTCTTCTGCCAATGTTAGTTCTTGGACTGATTTAATTTGATTCATCTTTGATTCTAGTGTTTTCCTTACAACTATTTGTCTAGGCAAGCGAACACTAATATTTTCCTACATTCCAAATGAATTGTGAATATATATTTCAATTTCTCCATGCTTACGAGGTGACATGCCCTTTTATTTTTGTTTTGGTGATTGTCAAACTATCTTCTAGCTAGGCTTCAAAATTCTTGATTGGACAGGAAGCTTCTATGTGTTTGTAGAGAATGAAAATGTTCCAACACTTGGTTCAAAGCTTCTGTATGTTTGTAGAAAAGGTGGTACATTATTACACAAGATGATTAGAAATTAAATTAAACATGCCCAAATCTATATTCAACACCTAAGGTGATCCAAAGAATCAATTTGGATTTAATTTGAAATTCCAATTCCACCTTACAATTTAACCAAACAATGAATTTGAAATTCTATGAAATTTAAATATAAATTCATGTATTTATAATTTCAATTCAATTCCAAATACATGCATCCAAACACTACCTTAACATTTTATCCTTTACAAGAAATTGGGTTAATAATGAAGGGAACATACTTAAAATATAAAATATTGGGTATCAGAATTTTAGAAAGGAATGAGCCCTACAATATCAATATCACATGGTTATCGATTTATTGAATAGTAATTAAGATGCTAATGGGGTACTTGCCAAATACCTAATATTTTCTTAGGGTTTCTAACTTGCTTAAAGAGAAGGATATCTATCAGTAAGTGGTCCACTGTAGATACAAGCTCATCCATGCGGGGGCCTCCTAAAAAATATTAAGGATATGTTTGGCTGGCGAAAGGGAATCAAATAAGAAATAAAATCAAGTCAGGAGGTAAAAATGGAATGAAATGTATAATTTCCATTTCAATGTTTAAAACATGGACTACCACTGCCGATATGCAAGCAAAACTCGTGTTGTATGATGGCACCTATGTTCCCTGAAAACTTTGCTTTTGGCACAAAGTTTGGGCCCTCTTTGTTTAGTAGTATTGTTTCTTTCTATTCCTTTTATCAGTTACTAGCAACTGAAACTTGTTTATAAACATTTAAATCATCTGGTAACTATGGCTGAATACTTTAAAGAACGCAAATTATGCTCAAACTGGCAGTCTTGCTATGATGCCAAGATCACCATAAACTCAAGAACTTTGAAACATTGGCAATGTGAGGATCGGTCTCAAAAGGGTAGTACAGCCAACCGGGTAGAATTATCATAATCTTGGGGAGCATGATCTGGTAAACCTGGGATTAGCAATCCAGACATCCTATAGAATCTGAGAAACCACCCTTCTCTGTAGTTTGGTCCCAAGATAATTGAAATGAAGAAGCTTCTTATTATCTCCCACACTGCGTTCAGGATCATCGATATCAATGCCAGCGGCGAGAAGTAATTCCTGTTTGGTGCTGTTTCACAAATCTGCAATGAATAATGAGGAATGCTTATGAGTGATCCATTGCTTCTTATCCGTCATTTGCAAATGAACATAGAGATTATCACTCTCTGTTCGGAATGCAAATGAAAATAAAATTCACATCGTTTGCAAATGAAATGACATTGTGTTTGAGAACTTTGGACCTTGGATTTGAAAATATGCAGATTTGGACAAGACATATATAGTACAAATTTGCATTTAGTTTCGGTCAATTTGTATAAATTCAATCCAAGGCTTGGCATTCATATAAAACACAAAAGTAATTAAAGGCGTGTCTGAACAGAAGAGGTATCTTATTACCTTCCCTTGATAGAGGCTATTGAAGTAGAGGCATGTCCCAAAATGTTTGAACAGAAGAGCAGAATCGTCAGCAGGCAACCTGGGCACCATGTCATTGCAATAAACATACCTATTATACTTCACCCCATACTCCTTCAACTTCCCTGTCACAAAAAGTGCAAATTGCTCATCCCCCACCCTTGGCTGCCCAAAGGTATAAACCCCTTCCAATCTCTCCAGCAGCCACTCCTCCTTGTGCACCGCCAGAATTGCCGGAAACAGAATTGCCAGTGCTCCACCCAAGCTGTGACCCGTCACTACAAACTTTGCTCCTTCCTTCTCCTGCAGAAGCTCTTTCAGCTCCTTCCGGAGGAAGTAGTAGGCCACGGGCAGCTGCTTCTTTTCTTGTTCGAGTTCCTTAGGCAACCCCCCCTTTTTTTGCATTCCCAGAGCTTCCATGAATCCAGCATGGACTCTTCCCACACCAGGGATCTCATACCAGGAGATATCGAAGTCTGAACACCATTCGTATGCATCAAACGGTCGGGTTCCTCTGAAGGACACAATTATGGTTTCAGGGTTGGAGTTCGGATTGTGCATGACAAAGGCACGGGTTGTAAACTGATCCACACAGTCTGCAGACATGAGATCATATGTTTTTAATTAATTATGAAGCATAGTAATTGTGCAAAAATTGGGTATGGTTTAATTCTGCAAGAAAATATCCAAGGAAATTCACTGTCATAGACATTTTGGAAGTGTGTTTCTTCTTACCATTCCAGAAATCATAAGAATCCACGAATTTCATCTGCAAAAACATTGAAAAGCATTTTATAGTAACATTAACAACATTTCATGGGTACTTGAAAATTGATTGACCATTTGCAGAGTGATTATCTATATTTTGTGGGCGGAGGGTATAGAAACAAAGCTACAAAGCAAGTAATCATACCTTCCAGTGATCTGCAACTGCGGTTTCAATGTAGGCTTTGTTCTCATATGCTGCTTTGGAAGCCATTATTGCAACTGCTCCATTATATCTACCATCTCCAGGGATGATGTTGCTGTCTAAATCCACTCGCGGGTCTAGATTTCCATTCACTGATAAGAAAGCTCTTGATGTTCTGTCTGGTATCGCCACCTTCCCTACTCGAGATCAATCCACCAGCACTTGAATTAGAGTTTGAACTGATGAACAAGATTAATATAAACTCCCACAGACATTATAGACTTCACCAAAGAACCTATTTATTCAAGCTCATAAAAGCAGGACAAGAAAATCCTTTACCACCCAATAAATGGGTATATCATACCAATAGTGCATATTATCTCAGTGCTGTAAATGTAGAATTATATTATCATAAAATCTCACGATCTAGATAGCTGTTAAATTCCTATATAATAAAACTTGCTATCATGGTTTTAAATCGCAGTTGCGGGTAGCGTAACGTAACGGTAACGGGCGTAACGGGAAGCGGGAGTAGCCAATGTTACATGATGGGAAGGGGGTGTAATGGCCATGAATTTTTTTGAAGCACGCACAACCTTGTGCATATTAGCGTACTTGTATGTTTTAAGCTTTTAGCCCTTTTTAGAAAGAGTTTGTATATTTTGACTCCTTTAGTTTGAGTAACTAAGTTATTTGGTAGGGCAATAAATTTACATTTGTTATAAACCACCATTGATAGACAAATTATGTGTACGTGTGTATTTATACTTCTCATTGTTCTTATCTGTGATAAATTCTTATGCGTGCTACATTAATTAATAGAACAAAATACATTATACACTCCATTAATCTATTAGACACATAAGACATATAAATAATACAAATATAAAATAGCTAGAAAAGAAAGACGGTTGAAGTTGAAAAATATTGAACATAAATATCACATTACTAATATTATCAAAAAAATATTTTCCTAACTAGTATTTTCAAATTGTTAATTAATGCATCTATTGTGAGTATTTAAAGAAATAGTAAATTTTGTATCATTGTCATCCTCTTTATAATCTTTTCCCCCTCTCGCCACATGGTATATAGAAAATGATTTATGAAAAAGTGGAAAAAAGTGAAAAGAAAAAGTAAAAAATAAAATAATTTTTTTGGTGTAACAGTCCTGTAGCGGTTACGTAATGGTCGTAGCAGCCTTTACGTAATGGTCGCGGTCCGTAACGAGTGCTACGGCCGTGATTTTTCTTCTCACCAATTTCGTGGTATGTAACGGTATTGGTAACCCAAAAAACCGTTACGTAACGGAGCTACGTAACGGTTGCGGCCTTTATTTAAAACCATGCTTGGTATGCATGTACTGGGAGTATATATATATATATATGATAGGCATGTGTCCCTGCCTTCAGCCAGAATGTTAAAGGGACAAAATCCCTCAAAGTAACAAAATACGTAGTTGTATTATCTAGTGTGATTGTGAATGCAACTTCTGCACTATCAATGCATTTTTTAGTACATGACAGCCATTTCAATGTTCGAGCAAAAGAAAGATAGCTACTTTAGAGTTGTCCCTACTCTGCCTATAACACACTTAATGACCTAAATCTTTTCAGGCACAGCTGGTCCCAAGCCCAAGCGAAGAAGGAGATCTTTTCACGCACAGCTGGTCCCAAGCCCAAGTGAGGGAGAAGGGTTGCATTAGGTAGCTGACGGTGCAAATCTCTATGATAATATTTTAGAGTTGTCTCAGCAAAAGGGGAAGCCCAAGTATTGTTCTACCCATTTTAACCCCTGCTTCCAACAGACTTCCTTCAGAGGATTCAAACCTCTAAGACTGGTTAAAAAGTGAACCGGTTTGATTGTTAGCAAAATAATTTTTGTTTAGGAAATATTTAGAATATATCTTTTTCTACTTTTTTTAGAATTTAATTATATTAACATTTTGATATAATTTATTATATAAAAATTATTTATATATATATATATATATATATATATATATATAAAAATTAGAATGTTTATATATAAAATCAAAAAGAGTTTGGATCAGTATTGATCCGCGTCAGCCCCTGAGCTGGTTGACGGAGCCGTGATTTTCGGACAATGAGCTTGAATGACCGACCAGATCATACCCATCGACCCGTGAATCAATTAACTCACAAGTTCACTGAGTGATCCGGTTTCAAAAGCACTGGTTCAAAAGCTTTTGAACGAGTGACTGGGCTTCTGGCCGGCGATGTCACGGACATCGTCTCTCTGGCCTAAAAAGCACGCAGAGTCTGAAGGTCAAAATCCCCCTAAAGCTACAGAAATCCATGAAGCAGAAAACCCATCCAAGCTCAGAAATTAACTAGAACTCAAATCAAAACTATTCCGAGATCAAAATTAACATGCATAAAGGTGGAGGGTTAATGGAAAATTAGTTACGGAGGAGGCAGCTAGGGACAAACCCCAAAAAATTTTGAAGAGGAGACCGCGAAGGCCGCCGTTGAGGGAGAGAGTGTTGAGACACATCTCCAGAGCAGATCCGCAGCTGGACATGGGGCAGGCGACGAAGAGCAGAATCTTCTGCACCAACACCGACACGAATATCACGAATCGGCGCGCAAAACTGGGCTCCGTCCGCTTGGAGCTATCCACCGATTTCCTTGCGTCAATCATGCTGGAAAGCAGCATGGCTATTAGATCCAGCACAGTCGCTCTCTCCGGTCGCAGCACCAAGTACTCGCCGCCCATCGACACCGTAGCCCGGCTCCTCCTCCCGCCCCCCATAGTAGTAACTCCCACCCGACGGCCTAACTCACCGGCCACTGGCTTGCAATAAGAAAAGAGACAAGGAACATGAAAAGAGAAGACGGTCAGTGGATGGACGTACTTTATAGAGAGTCGAGTCAATGACGAGCAGAAATGAATGATTATAAAAGATGAGCGGAGGAGACATCGCAGCCACACGTTTTGCGGGGTCGCTTTTCGCCACGGGGCCCACTACTTTCGTCTCACGGCGGCCGGACACCAATTTTTTCACATACTAATTACAAAAATTATGAAACGAACATTCATAGCTAATTGAGGTGAAAAATTAATTGGGAGCAGAAAAATGAAGTTTCATATTTGCATTTGAATAGATTTTGGATAATATACAATATAATTTTATATTATATTATACTTTTTTAATCTTAATTCGAGGTATAATTCAATTTCCCTTGATTAGGTTAGAATTTGAGTTGAGAACTACTCGGCTATATTAACCAATTGAGTTTGAGTTATGTAAAATATTATTTAAAAGTTTAATTAATTTTTTTAAATTTTATTATTTTTATATTACATAGCTCATACTATTAAAATAGAAGTATAAGATCGGTCACATACTCTATTTTTTTTTTTTGGATTATGCACCGGGTATCCACGTGTCCATTTTACGATCCACGTGACTAATCTTGCGCCCCTTTAAGTTGACCCCACAACTCCAAAGGGAGGATAAATTCAGGAGTCCAGGGGCGGAAACAAACCCGGAAGAGTTTGAACACCTGACCTCGTGAGAGGCACTCCTGCAGCCCACATCGTCTCCTTTTTTTTTTTTTTTTTGGATTACGCACCGGGTATCCACATGTCTGTTTTACGGTCCACGTGACAAATCCTGCGCCTCTTGAAGTTGACCCTACAACTCCAAAGGGAAGGTAAATTCAGGAGTTCAGGGACGGAAATGAACCCGAGAGGGTTTGAACACCTAATCTCATGAGAGGCACTCCCGCAACCCGCACTACCACCTGAACCACACCCTGGGGGCATAGCCCACATCCTCTCCTTTTTTTTTTTTTTGGATTAGGCACCGGGTATCCACGTGTTCGTTTTACGGTTCATGTGACTAATCCTGCGCCCCTTAAATTTTTATAACTCTCCTTACTTGAGTGTTAAAAGGCTCATCCACACTAAACTTTAACACTATCATTGTATATTTTTATAATATTATTTTATAATCAAATAGAATTGAATCAAATTTTATTGAGTTTTAAAAACTTGCCACCAAATTGAAGTCAAGTTGATTAAGTTCAAGTTGAGTCTCAAAATTCAATATTTTTTATTCGAGTTGATTTCAAGTATCACGTTGCACATATATTGACTCGATTCGATTTGAATACACCTCCAACTAAAAATATTTACAAAAAATATTAATACAACTATCAGTTAGTACTAAACTCATTTATGTGTTAATAATTTTAATTCTTATTATTGATTTTAATTTTAAAATTTTATGACCATAAATGAAATAATTTTTTTTTTAAATAATCACTTTATAAAAATTTTATAAACTCTTGACATTTGATTTTAAGGTATTTATACTCCTAAAAAGTATTTTCTTTAACGATATTAGAGTATATATTCACCACCATAGCTAGGGTGAGCAAACGGTCGGTTCGGCCAAATTCGAGCAATTAACCGAATTAACCGAAAAATTCAATTAAATAAAAGCATTAACCGAACCAACCAAATTGGAGGAGGAAACTAAACCGGACCCGAACAGGTAATTCGGTTAACCGATTTTAACTGACTTTAACTGAAATTATTTAAAACGCACATAAATATAATAAAAAAAGTGGAAAAAGAAGAAGAAGAAGAGGAGGAGGAGGAGGAGGAAGAGGAGGAGAAGAGGAAGAGTTACTGGGGTCCAGGTTTGCACGGCGAGCTGGTGGCTGAGAGTCTGAGATGCTGAGGATCGAGATGAGAGGCTGGACTCTAGAGTCTAGAGAGCCGAGCTGCTGAAGACTCGAAGAGGCCAGATGGGATTTGCCGACTCCGAGAGGTGGTCCACTGGTCCGATGGAGAGGCAGGAGAGTTGTGGCCTGCAGGCGTGCACCGTGCGGGGCAGATCAGCACTTGACAAAGGCGCAGAGCGCAGAGAAATTGAGAAAGTGAGAAACCCTAACTCTAATCCTCAAATTCCCCACTGTGAGTTTGTGAGTGTGAAGTGTGAAGTTGTGAACGAAGCCTTTTTTCCCCCCAGCCCCAAGCCCCAAGCGGGCAACGGCCAAGCCCGAGGCCCCGAGTTGCCCGACTGCTGTTGTAGTTGTTCAGTGTTCACACAGTCGCACTTCACTCAGTTCACTGCCCTGCCCGACCACAGACCGCCTTATTATAAATTATATTAAAAATGTAAACTATTAGTAATTCAGTTAATTGGTTAATCGATATTTTTTTAACTGTTAACTGAACCAAAACCGATTAACTAGAAGTTCGAATAATTTTAATCGAACCGACCAAACTTGATTTTTTACCTAAATCGAACCAACCAATTTCAGCCTGTTAATTCGGTTTTACTGAATTATGCTCACCCCTAACCACAGCCACATGACAGTGATGCTACGTGCTTCTAGCTGTACTTGGATTCATAATATAGACAAAAGATTATTTATTAACACGATATTCTGAGTTGACAATTTAAATAATTTTAAAATTAAGATCTTAAGATAATTTAATAAAAATGTCCAAGATTAATTTTTTAATGATCAAAATATCGATTTCATCGAAAGGATCTTTTGACGACTTTTGTATAATAAATTTTTTTTTTAGTGAATTGTCTTATCTATCTCGATAGTGTGTGTTTTTTAATATATTATGAATTTATGACAAACTTGAATATTATATATTTAATTAATTTTCATTTGAATCTTTTTAAAACTTAGCAACATGACATAATCTAATTGTGGATGTACCAAATTAATAAAAAAAATTTAAAAATAAATAACTAAGTAAAATCTTAAAAAAATAAATTACACTATTTACTTGTTCAAACTCAACTCATAATATCTCAAAAGAAAAGGCCAAAGTGAAACAAAGGTGAAATATTTTAATTAAAAATAACAATGTATTATAATAATAAAATTATATATTAATGATATATTAGTTAAAAAACATTCTTGTTATAATTAAGTACTAAAATTTACTGAATTGAGGATCCAAATTCAACTCCTCCAACAGAAGAAGTAGAGTTGTTGAGCAATTGCAATGAAAGGTTTTTGAGGGCAAGTCTATAATATAGTTTTTTTCTATATACACACTTATAGGTACCTGTAAAAAAATATATAGACAAAAGGCACTAACATTTTTGGAGGCTCAATAAAAAAAATACAAATCATCCCAAGATTTTAAATATTTGATGGGTGATTTAGTAATAAACACGAACCTTCTAAAGTTTCAATAATATTATAAAGCTTTATTTGACATTTGGTCTTTTAGACACTTACGTTTCATCCTTAACTTATCTTTTCCGTAAATAGTTAAGAAGGTTTGTATCTTTGTTTGTCAAAATATTTTAAAAAGCTCATGAAATTTTTTTAAAATTATAGTTTTTTTTTATCAAATCTCACAAATATTAATAAATATTTTCAATTCTCAAAAAAGTTTGCATTTTTCCTCCATTTTACCTCAAGACAATCAATCTTTTTTATATAAAAAAATACACATAAAAAGGTTAACCCGGTGCACAAAGCTCCCGCATATGTGGGGTTTGGAAAAGGGATAGACGACAATGGGTTTATAGTACGCAGTGCAAGAGTATATATATATTAAAAAGGGAATTTCTGCTTTTTTAACCTAATTTTAATAATTCAAAATATCTTATAACTATTCAAAAATTTTAATATTCCAAAAATTCTACATAATTGTTCATGACTACTCCAAAATAATAATTTTCTTTGAATTAATAAATTAAAAAATTATATATTAAAATAAAATATATTATTTATTTATTATATTATATTATATTATACAAAACCAACAATTCGCAGGCATGCCCGCGGCTAGTCGGGCAACGGGCAAGGCGCGAAACACGCTTAAGGAGAAGAGGCTGAACAAAAGAAAGGACAAGGACAACGTTGCCTCGATAATCCCAATACAAGGAGCGCCAATGAAAACAAAAACAAAAAACAAAAAACAAAAAGTGAAATGACGAAGATGACCCTATGCCTTATTAATATCGCCACAGTTATCTCTCACAGGAATCCAATCCTCTCCCACACTGCTAGTTATTCACTACAGCTCGTGCCCTTATTTTCTGGATTTAAAAAGCAAAGTCCAAGGTGTCGAATGTTTCACGTGCAAAGAGGGAGAGCCCTAAAGCACATGAGGACTAAAAACGCCATGGGCATGTTTTTATCACATTCATTACATGCTAGTGTACGCAAAGGGATCATGCATTTGAAGTTTATTTTTAAAGAAAGCCCAAAAAAAAAAATGGGGAAGGTGTGTGTGTGATAGGAGAATCAAAATTTTGATGACTAAAACCCTTGCCGGCATTTGAGGGAATCGGAATCTAGATGACTAAAATCCTTGTAGACATTTGATTTTATCCACACGAATCTTCATAGTTCTATTTCTTAACTTACAACAACATAACAACAAAATCATACCTTAATTGCACTAAATAAGGTAGGTTATATGAATCATTTTTTGTCAATTTATACGATCATGTACAATTTTTTTTGACAAATTCAGGGATATTAAATTCTTACTCACTATCTCCTCCCAAATTCTTTTAAATCTACCCCTACCTCTTCTATCGCTCCTTATAAGAACTAATTCACTTTTTCTCATCGGTGCACTATGTGGTTTACGTTGCTAGTGTCCATATCATTTGAGTCATCTCTCTCTTATCTTATCTTCTATAGGAACTACATCTAACTTACTGCGAATATGTTCATTTCTTAATTTATCTTTCAATGTTATACCACTCATCCATCTAAGCATTCTCATCTCGATAACTTTTACTTTTTGGATATTTTATTTCTTCGTTGCTCAACATTCCGATTCATATAACATAACTAGTCTTATAGTTGTTCTTTAATGCTTCCCTTTTAATTTTAAGGGTATCTTACAATCACGGAGGACACTTGAAGCACTTCTCCATTTTACTCAACCTGCTTTAACTCTATGCATTACATCATCTTCAATTTCTCCTTCAGCTTACATAATAGATTCAAGATATCAAAATCTACAAGTGTTATTTATTTTTTCATTATAAAATTTAACTTTGTCTCCAATATTCCTCCTATCATTACTACTATAAAAAATGAAAGTTTGTTTTAATATAACTAAAAATTAGGAAAAACTAAATATTAATTATGTATAAATCAAAATTTTATTTATAGGTTTGATATATTTTTATGTTCTTTCTTAGTTGTTCTGATAACCAAATATGAGTGGATTCATTGGTATTTTCATTTCCTTTTTATTTTTTTAAAAGAAATATTTTCAGGATTCTAAATCAAACCTAAAGCTTGTATTTTAGGAAGAGGACTGAGAATTTTTAAAAATATATCAAACCTGTAAATAAGAATGTATCGTCTAAGGTCTAGGGATCTTTCAATTTTTACGGTCCTCATTTTATTCATTCTTTCACCTCATGATAGCATAATAAAATATTCACCACAGTGTACATGGATAATTCATTTATATTATTTACACAAAAATAAAAAAAAATTAAAAATAAAAATCAACAAATATTTCAAAACCCAAAAAGTGGGCCTTGGTCATCATCTTGAAGTTGTCCACTTCAAACTGTCATATTTGCATATACAAACACACACTTATCAAAGGGTGAGTTAGTGGGTCCAAACTTTCATTTAGGGCCCCTAGGCTTTTGTATTAGTTTGGGGTCATGCTTATATTTGATGCCCATTTAGGCATGATTTATTGTATGGGGCCCACCATGAACTTGATGTTGGCAAAATTTTTTATATGAAACGATTCTCACAAGTAAATCAACGGAGTAATATAAATAATAAATAAAATGAAACTCAAGAAATTTAATGTGATTCTCTCAAATGTTTAGGTACGTCCATGGGGCACGGTGGTCCAAATTTACTATTACCAAAATTTGTACAAAGTGGGTACAAAAGGCACAAGCCTTACAAATACACAAATGTGTATAACAAATGCAATAAGATGAAAAGGTCTCACCAAGTATTGTGAAAAAAAAACTCCAAATAACCAACCAAAATAGCACAACCAGAGAAATCTCTATAAGCTGATAATAAAACACAACCAAAGTCGCATGAACATAGCTGGAGTTGCACGAAGGAGGGAAGCTCACTGGAGAAAATATGACACAGCTGCTGGAGAGGATGACAAGCAACTGCAGAAAATGGAGTGGATAATTGGCGCAGGCGCTGGTTGCAAGAAGAGGGAGTCTGGTGCTCCAGATGTGAGGAACTGGTGAGGTGTATCTGCTATGAGTGAAAATGGAAAGGAGAAAAAAACGAAGAGGTGACTCGCTACTGTTAACCAAAAATCCGAAAGTGGAGGGGTTGTCGTGATGCACATGGCTTGGGCTGGATATTCAAGAACAACTCTAGTTTTTTTCTTTTATTAGGAAGCCAACAAACATTAAAGAGTGGAGCAGCTTTCAACTCAAGGGCCCCACAAGGAGGGACACCCAACAAATCTCCCCCTCCCGACTTATGGGGACGACTCCACCAATCCGGCCAAAATTTGACACTTCACATGCTTGTCTCTAGACAATGCTTTTGTCATCATATCTGAACCATTATCATCAGTGTAAACTTTGTCAAGTTGCAACAATTTCTTATCCAACACATCCCGAATCCAATGATATCTAACATCAATATGTTTTGACTTTGAATGGAAGATAGAATTCTTACTCAAATGAATTGCACTTTGGCCATCACAACAAAGAACATACCTTACTTGTTTCATGCCCAAATCTTTCAAGAATCTCTCCAACCAAAGCAATTCTTTGCAAGATTCGGTAATGACAATAAACTAGGTTTATGTAGTAGATAGAACAACACATTTTTGTAATTTAGATTGCCATGCCACAGCTCCCCCCTTAATAGTAATCAAATACCTGAAGTAGATTTTCTAGAATCAACATCATCGGCCATGTTGGCATCCGTGAATCCATAGAGCATAGATTTACCATTTCCAAAGCACAAACACACCTTAGAAGTGATTCTAAGATGTCGAAGAATCCATTTTACCACTAACCAATGCTTCTTTCGTGGATTAGAGAGAAACCGACTAACAACTCCAATGACATAATCTAAATCTGGTCTTGTGCAAACCATTGCATACATTAAAAAATCAACGGCCAAAGCATAAGGAATTTTCTTCATCTCTTCATTGTCTTTATCACTTGTAGGAATTTGTTTTGTATTAAGCTTGAAGTGACTAGTAAGTGGGCAACCAACGGGTTTTGTTTTATCCATATTGAACCTCTCAAGCACTTTTTCAATATACCTTTCTTAAGACAACCAAATTTACCCTTTTCCACGATCACGAATAATTCTCTTGCCAAGAATTTGCTTTGCTGGTCTCAAGTCTTTCATAGAAAAATATTTGCTCAACTCCAACTTTAACTTGTCAATTTTGGAGGAGTCTTGTCCTACAACCAGCATATGATCAACATAGAGTAAAAGAATAATATAAGTACCATCCGGAAATTTTTTCACAAACATACGATCATCCAAAGAAGTTTTTGAGTAACCATGATCAATCATGAAAGAATCAAATTTCTTGTATCATCTCCGTGATATTTAATTTGCACACTAAATTCTCCTTCCCTTTTTGTTTAAAGTCTTCCAATTGTTTTATGTAAATTTCATTTTTTAAGTCACCATATAAGAAAGCGGTTTTCACATCTAGTTGCTCAACTTCTAAATTCAAGTATGTAGCTATGCCAAGAGCAACCCCAATAGATGACATCTTCACAACCGATAAGAATATTTCATCAAAGTGAATTCCTTTTTTCTGACCAAAGCCTTTTACCACAAGCCTAACCTTGTACCAGAGATTCTTTCAATCATTTTTCAACCTAAACACCCATTTGTTTTTCAAAGCTTTCTTTCCAAGAGGAAATTTAGCCAAATCATAAGTATAATTGTCAACTATGGACTTCATTTCCTCTTTCATAGCCTCCATCCATTCGGCTTTATTTTCATGTTTCATGGCTTCTTGATAGCTTTCAGACTCCCCTTAGTATGTTAGAGTAACATAATCACTTGATGGATATTTAGTTGAAGGTCTTGACTCTCTTGAAGACTTTTTCAATGGAGCTTGCTCTTGAACTTATTGCTCCCCCTCATTTTCATCTTCAACATCCCTAGGAATTTCATCATTTTCAACATCTTCAAGAGGTGGATGAATATCTTCCATATTTTCATCATGTGGCAAAGGTGGAGAAGGTGACTCTAATTCAACAAAATCATTCCCATTAGATTGTGGTTGCTTAACCATGCCAAAATATTTAGGTGTTTGATCTTCAAAAAATATAACATCCCAGCTTCTAACAACTTTCTTGTCAACCAGATCCCACAATCTATATCCAAATTCATTATTCCCATAGTCAAGAAAAATACATTACATTGTCATGTCATCAAGTTTGGATCTTTCATCTTTTGGAATGTAAACAAATGCATGACAATCAAACATTTTCAAGTGATCATAAGTGGCATCCTTACCTTTCCAATTTTTTTCGAAAACTTCACCAAGTAAAGGAGTTGAAGGAGACAAATTAATCAAGTCCACCGCCGTCCTCATTGCTTCACCCCAAAATGATTTTGGCAACTTCGCATGAGAGAGCATACATCTCATTCTCTCCAGTATGGTGCGGTTCATCCTTTCTGCAACTCCATTTTATTGAGAGATTTTCTTGATGGTCTTTTGATGTCTAATGTCTTGGTTATAACAGTTGCATCAAATGGACCAATGTACTCTCCACCATTATCCAAGCGCACACATTTCACCTTCTTTTTTGTCTCCCTTTCAACTTTGACCTGAAAATTTTTAAACACATCTAAAACTTGATCTTTAGTTTTCAAAGTGTAAGCCCAAACTTTTCTTGAACAATCATCAATAAAAGTAACAAAATAAAGTGCACTACCATGAGATTTAACTTTCAAAGGACCACATACATCTAAATGTATCAAATCTAGAACATTAGATTTTTTTAGTAACAAACTTTGTAAGAAAAAGAGTTCTATATTGCTTACCAGCCAAACAATGAACACAAGCTTTAAGAGAGTTACCTTTCATCCCAAGTAGAAGCTTCTTTTTGAACAAAAATTGCATTCCTTTTTCACTCATGCTCCTAAGCCGATTATGCCACAAATCGATGGAAGAATGACTCTCAATTGCATTCACAACACCAATACCAATTTTACTTTCCATCATGTATAGTGTACTAGTCTTCTTGCCTTTGGCTACGACCAAATTACCCTTTGTGAGCTTCCATTTTCCATCACCAAAATGGTTGCCAAACCCTTCATCATCAAGCTTTATGGTAGATATCAAATTTAGGTGAATTTTGGGTACATGTTTCACATCATTGAGCACCAACTTGCATCCAAGATTTGTTTCTAAGCAAACATTTCACATGCCAATAATTTTTGACAAATCTTCATTTCCCATCTAAACAACTCTATAACTTCCTTTGAAATAGGAAGTGAAGAAATCTTCCTGAGAAATGACATGGAATGATGCACCGGAATCAATAACCCAATTAGTCTCTTGACTTGTCAAATTAATGCAACTTTCATCACAAACAACCATAAGATCACCATCAGATGCAACTGAAGTTGTGTCTTCATGCTTTTTCTCAAATTTTTTCTCTTTGTTTTGCTCCTTAAATTTCAATTTTTTACACTCCTGCATCATATGCCCTTTTTTATGACAATAGTGGCACTCAATATCTTTTTTCAAAACTAAGCTGGACCGGCCTTTCGATTCATCATTGCGGTGAGAAGATCTACTCTTGCTTCTGCCTCTCCCCCGATTTTCTATCACAAATGCCTCTGAATGAGAATAGCCAACCAATTTTCTTCTAATTTCTTCTTTCAACAAGTTGCTAATTACTTGGTTCATAGTAACAATTCCATCGGGAGTTGAATTAGGTTTTTTGTCACAAATGCCTCTGAATGAGAACAACCAACTAATTTTCTTCTAATTTCTTCATTCAACAAGTTGCTAATTACTTGGTTCATAGTAACAATTCCATCAGGAGTTGAATTACTAATCGTTACAACCAAAATCTCCCAGCTTTCCAGCAAAGAGTTAAGAAGCGTTAGGGCCTACAACTCATCATCAAAAACTATTTTCATAGTAGCAAGTTGATTGATAATATTTTTCATCTCATTCAAATGCTTGGTAATAAGACTGCCATCTTTATATTTCAAGTTCATCGATTTTTGGAAAAGAAAAGCTTTATTTATAGCCGACTTTCTATCATAAAGACCCTCCAATTTTTTCCACAATTCATGTGCCAAAATTTCAATAGAAACATGATGAAAAAAAAATACTATCATCAATCTATTGATGGATGACACCAACTGTTTTTCTATTAAGTCTATTCCACTCATCATCACTCTTGTCTTTAGGCTTTCAGCTATCACCCTTAATAGGTCCAACCAAATCTTTGCAAAATAAAAGATCTTACATTTTTGTTTTCCAAGTTACCCAATTGCTTCCATTGAAGCTAATCATACAACCAACATTACCATCCATGATTTACACAATCCTAATAAGTCCAAATAACACAGCTCTGGTACCACTTGTTGGGAAAAAAAATTATATGAGACAATTCCCACAAGTAAATCAATGGAGTAATGCAAATAATAAATAAATTGAGATATAAGAAATTTAACGTGGTTCCCTCCAATGTTGAGGTATGTCCACGGGGCACAGCAGTCCCAATCCACTATCACCAAAATTTATACAAAGTGGGTACAAAAGGCACAAGCCTTACAAATACACAAAGATGTATAACAAATGCAGCAAGATGAAAAGGTCTCACCAAGTATTGTGAACAAAACTCCAAACAACCAACCAAAGTAGAAAAACTAGAGAAATCCTAATAATCTAATAATAAAACACACCTGGAGTTGCACGAAGGAGCAAAAATATGACAGTACTGTTGGAGAGGATGACAAGCAGCTCTACAGGTGTGAGGAGCTGCTGCAGAAAATGGTGTTGGCCGTACAAGGGTTAAAATCTTGTTTTGATGATAACAAATCAGAGGAACTTAAGATATTTGGTTAAGTGATGATGTGACAGGACTCAAGAAAGAGAATACAAGGTCAAGTGCTAACAAAGATCAATGAAAGCTTATACTCCAAAGAAAGATGACCAAATGAAGCTTAAAAGGCATGGATTCAAAATGATCTAATAAAGCTTGAAGATCATGAGAGCTTGAATGAGAACTTTTTAAGGTATATTAAAGCTTGAAGACAAGATGGATCCAAAGAAAGACAAACATGAAGACTTAAGTGCTTAAAATGCCAAAAGTCCTAAAGAAGTCTTTATGTAAGTACTTCATGTTTTAAATATCTTATGGAAATATGTTGAAAGCTCTTTTAGGGTTAATTATGGACTTAGAGACCTTATTTCAAAATTAGAAAAATTTTTTATAAGAAATCAAAGTAAGAGAGCAAGAAGGATTTTTGAAAACTAAAATGAAAAATTTGGATTTGTTTTGCCCAGACGACTAAGGTGAACCCTCAGAAGCCTAGAGATGTACTTTAGAAGACTAAAGTTTAACTTCAATCTACTGAAGAATTTCTTCAAAAGACTGAAGAATTAGTTCAGTCTACTGAAGATTTTTCTGAAGGAATACAAAAGAGGCAGTACACCCTCAGAAGATTGAACCCTCAGTTCAGTCTTTTGATCTAGGACTCTGAACAAATGAACCCTCAATTCAGTCGTCTGACGCTGTGTCCAATTTAAATTTTTCAGTGTGTTAAGGAACAT
Source organism: Malania oleifera (assembly GCF_029873635.1). Classification (NCBI taxonomy): domain Eukaryota; kingdom Viridiplantae; phylum Streptophyta; class Magnoliopsida; order Santalales; family Ximeniaceae; genus Malania; species Malania oleifera. The sequence goes on along the minus strand of NC_080417.1, from coordinate 16,746,878 downwards.
CAGAAGACTGAACCCAATACTTTAGTCATCTAAACATTGTTAACGGTTAGAAATTTTAAATGTTTTAAATTTCAAATAATGGTTTCTTGTGCTCCAAATTTTCTAAAAACTTGGAAGACACTCTAAGTAATCTTGGACAACATGAAATTACTTTTTTAAGCCTATAAATACATGGTTTTGAAAATCAAATTACAACAACAAAGAACCAAGAATTGAAAAATCTGCTGAAAGCCATCTTGCTATCAAAACTCTCTCTTGCTCAAATCTTTGCTCAGCTAATGTGCTAAATTTCTAAAGTACTGATCATTATATTACTGAATTCGAAGTTGCTAATTCTCATCTAGGAGGAACATGGTGATAAATTCTCTTGAGCGTCAATCTTATTTCAGTTTGATATTTAAATTTTGAAGTATCTAGTATTTGAAATTGTACTAATCTGCTTTATGTGAGAGTGCTATTGTACGCAGAGATTGTCTCTTGTTTTCTTGTAGTTATTTGACGATTCCAGGTTGTTGGATCGTTGGACCGAGCATGGGGTATCGCTTGGAGAGGCACTGCTCTAGCCTATTGAAGGAGTGACTGAGTGTGGGGTATCACTTGAAGAGGCGTTGCTCTAGCCTAGTGAAGGAGTATTTAAGGGTGGGGTATCGCTTGTAAAGGTTTGTTCCGTCCGAAAAGGAACAGTGTAGTGGAATCCTTTGGTGGTATTGGCCAAAGGCGAGGACGTAGGCTGGGGATAAGTCGAACCTCGTAAAAAACGTGGTGTCACTCTCCTTCCTTATTCTCTTTACTTTTTAGCATATATACTTTCTTGTGTGTGAATATAAAGTGCAAGTAGCTAAAGTTAAGAATTGAGAATAACAATAAGGCTCTTAATAAAAGAAAGTACGTTTCGATTAAACATTTACAGAAACCTAAAAAAGGAGTACGTTGTTTAATCATTTGTGGAAATCTTTATTAAGAGAAGTGCAAACAATTTCATTTAATATAGGGCTTGAAACATACTCATACATTCACAGGGTTGCAAAAGTTGAAAGTGCTGAAGAGCTGCATACTTAATCTTATTTTGGTATCTTTGGTTGTTTACTTTAAAGTTGTTGACTGGTTGTTGGTTGATTGTTTGAATTTTGGTTTACTTGCATTGAGCATTTGTTTGTGGATTGATTGAGTGATCAAAAAGCTTTGCTATGTATTTGTTAAACAAATGGTTTAAGAATTTGTTAACAGAATTAAAAGAAAAAGTTTAAAACCCAATTCACCCTCTCTTGGGACTACACCTCAACTTTCAGTTGGTATCAAAGCGGGATTGTAGCAAATCCTAACTAATAGCTACATAAAGATCTATATGGCACACCTAGGAGTAGCTCTCTTTAGAGATGGTCAATCCTCAACTAGGCCTCCCATCGTTTGTGGTATAAACTATACTTTTTGGAAACAAAGAATGAGGATTTATATTCAAACCATGGATTGGAAAGCATGAAAGGTTATCACACATGGTAACTACATTCCTACTAAAACCATAGGTGGCAAAGAAGTTCCTAAAGAAAAAAAAACTTGACCGACATTGATTACAAAATGATGCAAGTGAACTCTAGTGCCATGAATGCACTATATTGTGCCTTAGATGTTAATGAGTTTAATAGGGTCATGACATGTAAGTCAGACAAAGAAATTTGGGACAAGCTAGAAGTAACCTATGAATAAACTATAGATGTTAGAGATAGTAGAATCGACATGCTCACAAGTGAGTATAAGGCTTTCAAGATGAACTTGGATGAAACCATAACAAATATGTATACAAGGTTTGCACATATCATAAACTCCCTCAATACTTTAGGAAAAACATACTCAACTTATGAAATGATCTGGAAAATCCTTAGAGGACTTCCTCCAATATGGGAACCTAAAGCTACAACAATTACGGAAAGAAGAAATCTCAAAAATACATCCCCTTGATGAACTCACAGGATCACTTCTCACATATGAGATGACTATGGATGAAAGAAGTGGACAAACTAAAGCCCAATAATCAATTGCTTTTAAAGCATCAAAAGAAAACTCTAGTAATGAAGATGAATAAGAGATGGATGAAAATGAAATAGCCTTCATATCCAAGAAACTTGCCAAAATCCTTAGAAGGAAGAACAAATTTACAAGAAAAATCTGGAATTCAAAATCAGATGAAGAAGAAAAAAAAGAAATCAGTAAAAAGGAAACAAAAGCTGAACCTCCAATATGCTATAATTGTAAGAAAATTGGACATATAAAATCAGATTGTCCAAAACTTATGAAAGATTTCAAAAAGAAAAAGAAAAAGGCAATGAAAACCACTACTTGGAATAATTTGAGTACAAGTAGTTCAGATAATGAATCAAGTGACCAAGAGGTTGCTTGCTATATGACACGAGATGATGATGAAGAACAAAATTCCTTATCCAAATCTTTTAATAGCTCTTGTGATGATTCAGCAGAAGAATCCAATGATGAGAGTATGCCCTCATATGAAGAACTTCAAAATGATCTATTCAAGGTACATAAAATTCTAGTTAATATGACTAAATGATACACATCAATGAAAAATAGGAATGAAGGAGTAATGAAAGAGTTGGAATCTCTAAAACTTGCTGAAAGAGAAAAAGATTTAAAAATCAATAGACTAAAAAGTAAGAATGAAAAGGTAATAAAAAAACTAAAAGATCTTAAGTTCAAAACTTCCATGAATGATGAAAAAGACTTATTTATTTTTGAACTAGAAAATAGAATCAGCAAAATGACTCAAAATCAAGAAAAGGATAAAAATATACAAAATTCAAAAATCTATGATCTTAAGAGAAAAATTGAGGATCAAAACAAAATCATCTACAACGTCACTAAAGGAAAAGAAAATTTTGATAGAATTATTAGTGCACAAAGAATGTCTTTAAATAAAGAAGACATAGGGTTTAATGGAGTTGAAAATACAAAGAAAAAGAACCTCTAGATGAGGTACTTTACAAAAGCATCCAAAAACTATGCTAGCCTCCTCTAATGCTTATACTCAGACCACATGTTTTCTATGTAAGAAGAAGGGACATATAAAGTTTGAATGTCCATTAAAGATGAAAGATATGAAAATCAAACAAGTTTGGAAAGTAAAAGTATCATCTCTTGTTAAACCATCCGGAACCAAGAAAGTATGGGTACCAAGATGAAAGACTAGTTCATAAACCATAGATTTTAGGTTTAAGTATTCTCTTATTAAGAGTTAAGAAAGCTAAAATTACACTGAAATGAAATGGATTAGATATGACTCAACAGCCCATAGAATTTAAGTTAACCAATCCTAAAAGAAATAAAGTGATAATTATAAATATGCTCTGATAATAGACAAGCTTAACTTATAAAATATAAATAGATATGTCCACTTTAAAGATTTGATGCATAATCTGAAAGTCTATATTAACTATACATATCATGGTGAATATTTCAGCCATAGCTAAAGGAATAAAAAAGCATAACCTTAGATGAACTCTTATAAGTACTTAAGGTTAAACTTTTTAAGAGCACAACATATAATATTAGTTGCACATACTTGAGATTTAGAAAATTAATCACTAACGAAGCTCATAAGTTAAAAATATGAAATACAGCTGATTAAAGTATTATAGGTGCAATGAATGTGTTTTATGCTCATAACACATGGCTAACTTAAGAAGAAAAATTCTCCTTTATCAAATCTATGGAAAATCATTTCATAATACAAGGATATTAGACATGTTGAAATAGGGGATAAGGATGAGTTTCCGAACTTTATTGATACTTATCATATTGAAACAAATAATATTGTTGGCCACAATCAATGGATGAATTGTACAAGGCTTATTTGTCTTGTGCTGCACCTTGCATTAGAATGCATATGCTTATTGATAACCTTCTTTATTAATGTCAAAAAGGGGGAAGAGAGATTTGAATTGAAAAATTGGTATCTATGAACATAAATTGATATCCATAAGCAGCTTATGATATAATATTACTATTGGTATCTATGAAATATATTGGAATCCATCAGTATGTTAATTGATACTTGAGCATGACAACATATTTGTATTCATAAGCATGTTATGATATTGATGATATTAATATAATATTGGTATTATTCTTGATATTGGTGTCCATGAGCACTTACATGAAATAAATTAATATTTGAAGCATGACATGATAAATTTTAAAAGTATAATTGGTATCTTCATAATACATAGTTTTTACTTCAAATGAAAGTCTAAATTTATTGAATAATAAATACATTTCATTCAGGGGGAGTTAGACTTAATAAGTAATGAAATCATGATTTATGTTCATTACTGAAAATCATTGAAAATTATGATAAATCTTTTGTATTTTCTCATGCTACTTTGGAAACTTATTGTCTAATCTTATTATGCATGATAAATGCAAAGCTTTTGTTTTGAGTCTTCGCTAGATCTATAATTTGTTGAAGGTTGCTCATAGCCTTATTATTAATACATTTTTCTTAATATCTTACTTTTTTTGATTGATGTCAAAAGGGAGAGAAATTTTGGGCAAAAAATTGAGCATAATACTGCATACTTAAGTTGATATATTGGTATCTTGATCTTAAATGATGTCATTTTGATATATGAGCATGATAATGATATTGAAATTAATATTGAACTTGTTCTTGATATTGCAAATATTGTTAAGTTAGTGCTTAATATAAGGGAGAGTCTTTTTAAGACTTACTCAATTTTTTACACCTTGTTTGTCATCATCAAAAAAGAGGGAGATTGTTGGCCTTATAAGACTTAAAATCTTATTTTGACGATAACAAATCAGAGGAACTTAACATATTTGGTTAAGTGATGATGTGACTGGACTCAAGAAAGAAAATACAAGGTCAAGTGCTCACAAAGATTAATGAAAGCTTATACTCTAAAAAAAGATGATCAAATGAAACTTAAAAGGCATGAATTCAAAGATGATATAATAAAGCTTGAAGATCATGAGAGCTTGAATGAGAACTTGTTAAAGTATATTAAAGCTTGAAAACAAAATGGAGCCAAAGAAAGACAAGCATGAAGACTTAAGTGTTTAGAATGTCAAAAGTCCTAAAGAAGTATTTATGTAAGTACTTCATGTTTTAAGTATCTTATGGAAATATGTTGAAAGGACTTTTAGGGTTAATTATGGACTTAGAGACCTTATTTCAAAACCCGAAAAATATTTTATAAGAAATCAAAGCAAGAGAGTAAGAAGGATTTTTGAAAACTAAAATGAAAATTTTGAATTTGTTCTTCCCAGATGACTGAGATGAACCCTCAGAAATCTGATGATGTACTTCAGAAGACTGAAGAATTAATTCAATCTATCGAAGATTTTTCTGAAGGAATACAGAAGAGGCAGTACACCCTCAGTTCAGTCATCAGATCTGGGACTTCAGAAGACTAAACCCTCGGTTCAGTTGTCCAACCTTATGTCCAGTTCAAATTTTTCAGTGTGTTAAGGAACATCGAAAGACTAAACCTGATACTTCAGTCATCTGAACACTGTTAACAGTTAGAAATTTTAAATGTTTTAAATTTCAAATAATGGTTTCTTGTGCCCCAAATTTTCTAAAAACTTGGAAGACACTCCAAGTAATCTTGGGCAACATGAAATTGCTTTTCTAAACCTATAAATACATGGTTTTGCAAATCAAATTACAACAACAAAGCCATCTTGTTATCAAAGCTCTCTCTTGCTCAAATCTTTACTCAACTGATGTGCTAAATTTATGAAGTACTGATCATCATACTACTGAGTTCTGAGTCGCTAATTCTCATCTAGAAGGAACTTGGTGATAAATTCTATTGAGCTTCAATCTTATTTCATTTTGATATTTAAATTTTTAAGTATTTAGTGTTTGAAATTGTACTAATTTGCTCTATGTGAGAGTACTATTGTACGCAGAGATTGTATCTTGTTTTCTTGTAGTTCTTTGATGATCCCAAGTTGTTGGATTGTTGTATCGAGCATGAGGTATTGCTTGGAGAGGCACTGCACTAGCCTATTGAAGGAGTGACCAAGTGTGGGCTATCACTTAGAGAGGCATTGCTCTAGCCTAGTGAAGGAGTGTTTAAGCGTGGGGTATCACTTGTAAAGGTCTGTTCCGACTAGAAAGGAACGGTATAGTGGAATCCTTTGGTGGTATTGGCCAAAGGCGAGGACGTAGGCTAGGGATAAGCCGAACCTCGTAAAAAATGTAGTGTCACTCTCCTACCTTATTCTCTTTACTTTTCAGCATATATACTTTGTCGTGTGTGAATTTAAAGTGCAGATAGCTGAAGTTAAGAACTGAGAATAACAAGAAAACTTTTAATAAAAGAAAGTACGTTTTCATTAAATGCTTGCAGAAACCTAAAAAGGGAGTACTTTTTTTAATCATTTGTGAAAATATTTATCAAGAGAAGTGCAAACAATTTCATTTAATACAAAGCTTGAAACATACTCATACATTCACAAGGTTGCAAAAGCTGAAAGCCCTGAAAAGCTGCATACTTAATCTTATTTTGGTATCTTTGGTTGTTTACTTTAAAGTTGTTGAGTGGTTGTTAGTTGATTGTTTGAGTTTTGGTTTACATGTGTTGAGTATTGGTTTGTGGATTGATTAAGTGATCAAAAAGCTTTGTTATGTGTTTGTGAAACAAGTGGTTTAAGAATTTGTTAAAAGAATTAAAAGAAAATATTAAAACCCAATTCACCCCTTTCTTGGGACTACACCTCAACTTTCAAATGGATTGGACGACTGGCACAGGTGTTAGTTGCAGGCGGAGGGAGTCTGGTGCTCCAGACATGAGGAACTGGTGAGGCGTATATGCTGTGAGTGAAAACGGAATAGAGAAAAAAAATGAAGAGGTGACTTGCTATTATTAACCAAAAATCTGAAAGTGGAGGGTGTTGACCTTATAGGTCACGCCCGATTTTGATAATGACAAATACTCCTGTATTTAATAAATATCTAGTTCATGTGCAGGTCCATATTAGCAGATCATTAATGGCACGTGAAAGCTCAAAGCTTGAAGACAAATTCATACTCTTGATTGTAATATTTTTGTAGTGAAATTTTTTTGTAGTAGTAACTAGGGCTCTGGTTTGTAATAAGCTCACACACATCACATGTATGATAATATGTAAGCTCAAACAAACCGTGAATGATAAAAATGACCTTAGAAAGACCTTAGGGTTTTCCCTTCAGTCGACCGACACCAGACTTTTTCGGTGTCTTGAAATTGGACCTCAAGTGACCCTAAGACACACACATTTATACATATGTTTATTAGGCACTTGAATAGGGCTTGTATGTTTCGAAACGGGACCGAAATGCACACATGGTGCACTTTCGGTCGACCAGCCAAGTCAGTTTATTTTGGCCTGGTCGACCGAAACCTCCCTGGGTCAATTGATTGACCAAAGCCCTGGTCGGCCGGTTGACCGAAACCCTCTATGGTAAACATTTTGACCACCTAGTCGCTCGAACCCAGTAATTCAAAAAGCCCTGGTTGACCGAAACCTCCCTAGGTCAACATATTGACCATCTGGTCGACCGAGCACTTTTGTTCTCCATCTACTTGGTCGACCGAAAGGTCTTGGGGAGAAATCCCAGCGGTCTAGTCGACCGAACTAGCCAGTTCAAAATGGCCTGGTCGATCGAACCTCGGAAAATTGAGAAATCACCCTCTCCTAGTCGACCGAGCCTTCAGTTCAAAAGTCCCCTGGTCGACCGAACCATATGAGACTTGGTCGACCGAAACATTTCTGGTCGACCAGACCTCTCGGGTTGCCCTGATTTTTTACCGCAGTTAATATTTTTTAAACAGGGTTAAATGTTCTAAATGTCATTAAACTTTCCTAATAATACCCAATAGGTCTCCAACGGTCATATTTTCTCCTATGCCTATATATATGAGATCATTTGAAAAAATTAGTATAAATTAGCCACTTTGATTAGGGGAAAATTCTCTGAAATCTCAAAAACCTATACTACTCATCTTTAAGCCTCATTCACTCATGCTTATTATTTATTAGTGCCTACATCATTTGTAAGTGGATTGAGTGTGTGTTTTCAAAAGTTTGCTCTCCTTGTCCTATTTGCTTGACACGATTTTATTTGAGAGCAAAACCTAAGGATTCTTAGGGGACTTTGTTAAGTCTATCCTAAGAAGACTTTGCTAGATCTTCCAAGCTTGCACCTTCATTGCAAGATCTTGAGAAGTTTGTATTTGTTTTTGGATTGCGAAAACTTTTCAAACACTTCCAAATATTTATTGTGCATTTATCTTGAAAAATATTGGAGGAGATATTTGTTTGTGTGATAGTGATCTTTGTTGCAATATTCACTCACTCATATATTATTTTCTGAATACAAAGATTACACATCTTTTGCAAACCAAGCATATATATCATTTAATACTTACATGCTTGAAATACCCTGCTGATTCAAATACTGGAGACTTGTCATCTTTGTGTGAACTTATTGGCTGAATATCTTGTGATACAAAGATTGCATGTTTGACACTCTCACGTATGCATTACACTGATAGAAAATACTTTTGAGAGTTGAACCATCTAGACCACATTGAGCTTACATATTGAATCATATTGTGGTGTATGCTATTGCACGCATTTGGGTACATATCTGCTTTACACGAAAGCACAATCACTATACAATCTGATTATAAAAACATTTGTTGTATATCCAGGCACGAGCTTGAAGAGGGAGACTAGCCTTGGAATAGTCTCGGATTGGCTTAGACCTGGTCAGGAAAGCTAGGTGCGTCGTCCTGTTAAGGCGTGAAGGTTGAAGTCAGCCCTGTTAATTGACCTAGTTAAGGTTGAGGTCAACCCTGTGTTAATTTGACCTGATTGTAAACAGTGCCGCTCCACCCTTAAGTGAGCTATTAGTGGAATCCTTTGACTTGCGAGCTAGAGGCGGGGACGTAGGCACAGTTGGCCGAACCCCGATAACATATCGTGTGTTCATTTACATTTTCGCACGTATATGTTATTGCGTGAATGTTGCTTTTGATTTAATTTTCACATCACTTTTATCTACGCATTAGGAAATTGCACAGATAAACCCTAGGTCGTGTATATATCGCCATTGGATAGATTTACTTAGGAGAAAAAGTTTTAAAATTCCAATTCACCCCCCCCCCCTCTTGGGAACACACCTTTTCTAACAGAAGGGCTGTTGTGATGCGCATGGCCTGGGCCGGATATTCAAGAACAACTCCATTTTTTTTTTCTTTTATTAGGAAGCCAACAAACATTAAAAAGTGGAGCAACTTTCAAGTTAAAGGCCCCACAAGGAGGGATACCCAACACTTGAAGCCATAGTGTTAAAACTTGAACAAGTTGACCGATTGAGTGAAGCTATCGAGTCGATCAGACCGGTTGGGACTGGTGGTTGAAATGATAATATAAGAATCATATTATAATATATTTTATTCATATATTTATATAATCTATATATTAGAAAAATAATATCACTCCAATCTTATATAAATATTTTATGAAAGATTTATTAAAGTTATTGGCTAATTAAAACCATGATAAACTAACAAGTAACAACTATCTAAATAAAATTTGTACTTTTTATTTTCTATTTTTTGAAAATTTTCTCAAAAGTTATTATTATATTTTATTATAATTTATTTTTATTGATATTTATATAAGTTCATGGCCTTGGGTATTTCTAGTTATATATATTTATATATTTAACTAGTCCATCGAAAGACAAAAAAAAAGAGAAAATCATAGCTTGGTGGTGTGGGAGGAATGCTCCATGAGAGAGAGAGAGAGAGAGAGAGAGAGAGAGAGAGAGAGAGGTCCTCAGTTCAAGTTAGCTCTATGTTGAAATTCTAGGAAAATTTTATTTTTCATTTTTTTTCCTAGTTAGCAACCAAATTGATCGGCCTTTGACCCCAATTTAGATCGGTTCATACCGGCTCGGACCCAGTTGGATGGGTCAACATTGGTTCGCTTCATTTCCGGTTCTAAACTATTGATCAAATTGACTTGATGACCGGGTCTAGTTGAATGGGGTCAAACCAATCGGTCTTATCCAAGTTTAAAAACCATGGTTGAAGCCCAATTAGTTACCTCTCCTAATCCCAACAACTTTCCACACACTTGGAGTAGTAACCCAGATTTTATACAACAGAAGACCTCAAATTCATTATACTAGAGTACTAAATAACCTTATTATAACAATATCTCCAATATCAAATTTAATACATCCTTAGAAATTCTAAAATATACAAAAATAACAAATTTAAATTTAATCTAAACCGCTCTTTCTAATCCCACTCACGCTTCCGCTATGCTACTCTGATTTCAGATACGCTCATCAAGGTTTCTAAAATGTTTAATAATAATTGTGTGAGACACCTCTCAGTAAGGATTAGATTATTATTAGTGTGTTGCTAAAATGAGTTTTAGTGTAAAATAAATAGTTTAATAATGATTTTACTTTAATAAAAACTGCATTTGTAAACTGTGGATCGCATATATAAATAAATATACTTTCTTTTCTCCAAAAGATCATTTACGTCTATTAAATGGCTATAATCACATAAATATTCAAATATCTATAAAAGACTCCTTTTTGGCCGATGTGTGTCATGTTTAACCCCTATGACGAGTTGTGTGGTCCAAAAACTGGACTTAGCTTGGTTAACCAACCAAAGCTAAATCAAAACATTATGTCTATAAGTGCGATTTGCCTATCACATCCTGGTCCGGAAATAGGTGTGTACTCCCCTACGTAGGCCAAATCCACTATCCACCGCCAACACTTCCACAACAGTGTGGTTGCACTAATATTCCTCTGTAGCTACGATATCGAGCATTCACCACATCCGGCCAATTAGGGTTCTTAAAACATATAATTGCAATTTATGCAATCAAAATAATATCATAATCTCATCAATATTCCCAATATAAAATTTGTATAAAAATATCATCCTTATTCCCAATCTCATCAATATTTGCAATAAATCACATATTAAACATACATCGTAAAATTCCCCAAACTTACTTAATTATGCGATAAAATATAATAAACTCATGCCACACGATTTGTATAATAATTATGATTTCATAAATTACTTGAGAAATTTTTATAAATATATATCTGGAAGATTTAATTAAAAACGTGGGTATGATCCATTCCATATATTTAATTTAATTCCAATATATTAAAAAAACCCAATATGATCAAATCCCCACGTTTAATTTAACATAAATATTTTTAAATAAAAACGGACATGATCAAACCTATGTATTTTAATTTGCTCAGGTATATATTTAAATAAAATAAATATCACCATATTTATATACTCAATTTAATAAGGTAAATTATAAAATTGTTAGAAAAGGTGTATTCCCAAGAGGGGGGAGGGGGGTGAATTGGAATTTTAAACTTTTCTCCTAGATTGAACTAGATGTCAGCTGAGTATTACAACCTAGGGTCCTTTTATCTAGTTTCAAATACGCTGATAAATATAATATGCAGAAATTTAAATCAAACGCATCATTCACATAATAACATAAACGTGCGGTAAATATAAAGTGCGACAATGTTCACAAACACATGATATGTTATCGGGGTTCGGCCAACTGTGCCTACGTCCCCACCTCAAGCTTGCAAGCTCGATGATTCCACTAATAGCTCACTTAAGGGTGGAGCGACACCGATTACAACCAGGTCAATTAGCACAGGACGGGACTGACCTCAACCTACACGCCTTAACAGGATGGCGCACCTAGCTTTCCTAACCGGGTCTAAGCCAATCCAGGACTATTCCAGGGCTAGTCTCCCTCTTCAGGCCCGTGCCTGGAAATACAGTAGTATTTAAAATACAACCAAATGGTACACTTAATATGCTTTCAAGTAAAGCAAATGTGTACCCAAATATGCGCAATCACAAACACCACAATATGATTTAATATGTAAGCTTAGTGTGGTCCAATATATCAGCTTTCAAAATATTTGCTATTAGTGTAATGAGTACGTGAGAGTGTCAACCAGTATGATCTTTGTATCACAATATGTGTTCAATCTAATAGCTCACACAAAGATATCAAGTCTCAAATATTTCAATCAGCAGGATGTCTCAAGCATGTAAATATCAAGCAATGTATATGCTTGGTTTGCAAAAGATGTGTAATCTTTGTATTCAGCAAATAATATATGAGTGAAAGAATATTGTAACAAAGATCACTATTCATAAACAAATATCTCTTCAAATATATTTATCAATATAAAGCACACTAGATATTTGAAAATGATTTTAAAAAGATTTTGCAAACAAAAACAAATACAATCTTCTCAAGATGTTGCAATGAAGGTGCAATCTTAGAAGATCTAACAAAGACTCCTCAGGATAGACTTATTAATAAAGTCCCCTAAGAGTTCTTAAGGTTTTGCTCTTAATAAAAATAATATCAATCAAGTAGAGCAAGGAGAGCAAACCTATATGACAACCACACTTAAACCACACTTAAAAAAGTATTTGAGAAGTAAGATCTGGTAAGAATAAGTGTTGGAGGCTCAGAGATGAGTATTATGGGTTTTGGAATTTTCAGAGGATTTCACCCTAATCAAATTTGCTTATCTCCCCTTAATTTGCACAAATAATCTCATATATATAGACATGGGAAGAGATATGAACATTGGGGACCTATTGGGTATTATTAAGAAAGTTTAATGACATTTCAAATACTTTAACCCTGTTTAAAAAATACTGAACTGCGGTAAAAATCAGGGCAAATCGAGAGGTCCAGTCGACCAGAATAGTTTCGATCGACCAGATCTCATATGGTTCGGTCGACTAGAGCATTTTTGAACTGAGTGGTCGGTCGACCGAAAGTGCCTTTCCAAAAGGCAATTTCCCATTTTACCGAGGTTCGATCGATCAGGACATTTTGAACTGGCTGGTTCGGTCAACCAGACCACTGGGATTTTTTCCGAGGACCCTTGGTCGACTAGGTAGTTGGAGTACAAAAATGGCTCGGTCGACCAGATGGCCAAATTGTTGATTAGAGAGGGTTTCGGTTGATCAAGTGGTTTTGAATTGCATTGGTTCGGTCGACTAGGGCCTTGGTCAACTATTGACCCAGGCCAATTTTGGTCGACCAGGGCAAAATGAACTGTCTTGGCCAGTTGACCGAAAATGCACCAAGTGTGCATTTCAGTCCCGTTTCGAAACATATATACCCTATTCAAGTGCCTAATACATGCAAGTGTAAAGGTGAGTGTTCTAAGGTCACTTGGGGTCCAATTTTGAATACACCAAAAAAGTTCGGTGTCGGTCGACCAAAAGGAAAACCCTAAGGTCATTTTTCATTTATGGTTTGTTTGAGCTTATGTATTATCATGCATGTGATGTGTGTGAGCTTATTACAAACTAGAGTCCTAATTACTATTACAGACCAATTAAATGAAATATATTACAACACTAAATATAAATTGGTCTTTAGGCTTTGCTTGCTTTGTGCCCATCTTGATCTTAACAATCTTAGCGGGGCTGACCTTAACCTACACGCCTTAACAGGACGACGCACCTAGCTTTCCTAACCGGGTCTAAGCCAATTCGGGACTATTCCAGGGCTAGTCTCCCTCTTCAGGCCCGTGCCTGGAAATACAATAGTATTTGAAATACAATCAAATGGTACAATGAATAAACTTTCAAGTAAAGCAGATGTGTACCCAAATACGCGCAATTACAAACACCATAGTATTATTCAATATGTAAGCTCAATGTGGTCTAAGATGTCAACTCTCAAATAGATTTACTATCGTTGTAATCAGTGCATGAGAGTGCAAACCTAAATGATCTTTGTATCATAGAATATTCAATCTAAGAGTTCAAACAAAGATATTATCCAAACTTCATATATTTCAATCAACAAGTTTTCTCAATACATATATGTATATGAAGCTCTAGTAATGTATAAGTTTGGTTTGCAAAAAAAAGTTTAATCTTTGTATTCAACTATAGATATAAATCAATGAATATTGCAACAAAGATTTTTCTCACACAAACAAATATCTTTTTAAAGATTTATCAAGACAAAGCACACTAGATATTTGAAAGTATTTTGAAAATGTTTTGCAACCAAAACAAATACAATCTTCTTAAGATGTTGCAATGAAGGTGCAAATCTTAGAAGATCTATCAAAGTCTTCTTAGGATAGACTTATTTACAAAGTCTCCTAAGAATACTTAGGTTTAGCTCTCAATGAAAATAAATCAATCAAGTATGAATGGGAGAGCAAACCTATTAACTATAAACACTCAATCAACTTACAGAGGATTTAAGAGATCGAAGAAGGTAAGCATGAGTGAATGGGGATTGGATATGTGTATTATAGGGTTTTGGTTTTTCAAAGAATTTTCCCTAATCAAGGTGGCTAATCTATGTTTAATCTTTGCAAATGAACACATATATATAGCCATGGAAGGAAATATGACCGTTGGGGACCTTTTGAGTATTATTAGAAAAGTTTAATGACGTTTAAGGCATTTTAATCCTGTTTAAAAAATATTAACTGTGGTAAAAAATCAGGGCAACCCGAGAGGTCCGGTCGACCAGAAATGGTTCGGTCGACCAGGACTCAAATGGCTCGGTCGACCAGGAAACTTTTGAACTGAATGGTCGGTCGACCGAGGCAAGGCTATTATGCAAATTTCTGAGGTTCGATCAACCGGCAAGAAATGAACTGTGAAGTTCGGTCGACCGGGCCTTGGTCAAACTGTTGACCCAGGGCCAGTTCGGTCGACCAGGCCAAATTGAACTGTGTTGGCCGGTCGACCGAAAGTGCACCAAGTGTGCATTTCGGTCCTATATTAAACCTAATAAGTCCTATTCAAGTGCCTAACAAACATATGTGTAAATGTGTGTTTCCTATGGGCACTTGGGGTCCAAATTGAAGACACCGAAAAAGTCCGGTGTCGGTCGACCGAAGGGTACACCCTAAGGTCTTTCTATGGTCCTTTCTCATTCATGATTTGGTTTGAGCTTATAAAATAAATCATACATGTGATGTGTGTGAGCTTATTACAAACCAAGTGTCTACTTACTATTACAGACTAATTAAATATATTACATTTTGAAATAAAACTTTGATCTTTGGGCTTTTCTTAACTTTGTGCACATCTTTATTTTAACACCTTTAGTTCCTGCACAAAACCTCAAACACTCATTAGATACAATGAGTATTTGTCATAATCAAAATCGGGCGTGACCAATAAGGTCAACAAAAACTGACA